>NC_091952.1:216336986-216641986 GCF_031021105.1 Erythrolamprus reginae | reverse complement strand
CTACGAGCCGGAACACTAAATTGCACTCGCTTCTATGGCTCATAGGTTCTTGCAGGACCAGTGCGATTTTGCTGCTGGGAAAATCTCACTGAACCACGGGCACAATTTTGCTACCTTCACAGATGCAGCAGCAAAATCGCACTGGTCCCGCAAGAACTTACGAGCCGCAGCGGTGAGTGCAATTTAATGTTCCAGCTCATAGCCCATCATTGCCTGCATTCTATATTGGTAGTGTTGTGTTTTAAATGTTTGTATGAGGATTGTTTTACATTGTATTTTAATGTGAACCACAGACCGCCCTTTTTTTGATGCAATGGCATGCAAATACATTTAATAAAATAAATAAGTTTCATCCTGAAAGGTTTGTAAAAGTCAACAGCAGCTACTCATATTTAGGTCATCATCTGGTGTAAGGATTTTAAGCCAAAGACATCTGTATTCAGCTTTCCCCTTTAAATCCTTTTCTGCAGAAGCCAAACATAACACAATGAGTGAACAAAGCACTGGCAGCTGATTAACATCTGTTGGTTTGATTAAGATCATAAAGATGGCAGATTTTCAAGATATAATAATTTTAGCTTGCTTCCCAACAAAGGAAGACATTATGTAGCTGCCTTGCTGAGGCTGTAAAGATCATATGCTTTACATTCATATTTTACACCTGGAGAAACGGGGAATCCAGGCTTCTCAATTGTTTGTGGAAATTCCCTTTTATGTTAAACCAATAAAACATATCAGAAACATTCCAGCTACTGTCATTAATACAGTGGAAACTGTAGACTACCATGCCTCATGTCATAGGGGGCTGCAGTGTAACATATTTGCTTGTAAATTACAAAGAAACCAACCAGGTGTGTCTTTGGGGATAGGAGAGACATGATCTTACCTTGCCAAAGATTGCAAACTAGTCTGTTCCAATTTTGTAAGAGCTTGGCAGACAAACCTGAATGATCTTGTCTTCTCATTTTATCTGAACGGAAAGTAAATCGTGTGAAATATGAAGTGCCTTTTTTTGCAAATCACCTTCATCCAGTATATCATTAAATGGTTTAATTAACAGTTGCAAATCTGGGCAACCACAATAGACAGTTTTTAAAGGGAATTCAGTAAAGTCATATAGATTAAAGGGATAACAACTGCTACTAGTTATATATATAATCCAGCTTTCATTATCCAGGACAATTATATTATCCCATTAAATATCAACTATTCTGAGGAACAGAAGGAAATGTTATAGGTGTAATTGCTGTTTCAGACAGTGTTTCTCAATCTCAGCAACTTTAAAATGAGTGGACTTCAACATGGTGGACTTTATGAATGGCTGTGGGATTCTGGGGGTTGAGGTGCCTTGGTTCTAACACAAACATAGCACCTTGCTACCATTCATTAAAACAGCTTCTCTTTTTTCAGGTTGCTTCAGGAGCCTACTTCAAATGCCATAAGAGTCAAATGACTTTTATAAATTGGCTCCTTAAAGCAGACACATTTTTGTTCAAGCAGAATCACTGCTTCCAGAACAGCCCTAGACAATGGGCATCTGGAAAAGTAAAAATATTGGGGTGTTGTTGTTTGTTTAGGATGTTGTCTAAAAAAAGTTGGGCTGCCAAGTCTACCATCAAATACAGACAGGGTGTCAACAAGATGTTGTGAAAAAAGTGAAGATAGCAGCCGCAATAATGTGACCTTTATACATCAGAAGTAGGTTCCTTCTGGTTTGGATCGGTTCGCCTGAACTGATAGAGACCTGCAGTAACATCACAATGTTTTCACAGAACTGGTTCGGTCGGTGCCAGTCCATGGACATCATGATATCCATTTTTAATTTTTGGGGATTTTTTTTAAAAAAAAATTTATTTTATTTTTTTTGTCAGCATGTGCAGAAGCTGAGTTTTGGCACGAGTGCAGAAGCCGAGTTCTAGCACTGTGTATGCAGTTGCCATCTTGTTTTCAACTTTTGAAAAATTTTCATCACCCTGTATCCCCATGTGCGGCCATGCAGTGTGGGAGGAAACAAACTAGCAGCGAGGTAAGTAAGAATCCATCCTGTACCATATTTTTTTTTTTAAAAGGCAGTCCTTCAATTGCAACTGCCAACTTGACCTTTTTTAGCATACCCTGTGGACCAGGTCTGTCAAACTGCAGCCAGTGGGCTAGATATGGTTTGCATAGGCCACACCCACCCTGGCTCCTCAAAGTCATGATGCAACCCACGATGCAAGCGGGTTTGACACCCCTGCTGGATAAATACAATCATAGCTGTGGACCCATCACTGTTTTCGTCAGTTGTCCTTTCATCTTTCATAAATCAGCTGTGGGCCACTAAGCAGTGCAATCTCAGGTAAATCCCAAGTACATCATGCACCACAATGTACTCCCCGTTAGTGATTACTTCACCTTTAACAACAACAATACAAGAGCATGCAATAGATACAAACTAAATGTAAATTGCTCCTAACTAGATTGCAGAAAATATGATTTCAGCAATAGAGTGGTCAACGCCTGGAATTCACTCTGTTGTTTCTTCCCTGTTGTGGTTCAGCCTGGGACCCCTCCGGGAATGGCTGATTTGCTGTCGGCTTCCAGCTCAGAGGGAGAGGCTGAGGACCAGGAGGTGCAGACTGACGAGGAAGCGGAATCCCAGGCTGAAGAAGAAGGACAGCCAGAGTTCCACCAGGGGGAGCTCTCCCCAGCAAGCAGCCTGGATTCCCTGGGGGAAGATGCTCATGACATCATAGATATGCGACAAAGGAGAGCTAATCAGAGACGAACTCAATTGGCTAGGTATTTCCAGCATTAGAGGTCACAGCTGGGTTTGGGTGTGGTGCTTGGGAAAGGATAAAAGGCGGCCCCACCCTTCCTGGCTTGTGGAGTTTTATCTTGGAGATTCGTGAGACCTGTCTGTGAACTTTGGTGGCTACAATCCTGGTTTGTGCCTTGGACTATTGAAACCTTGGGGGGGTGTGCCAGCAAGAAGCTTGTGAAATTGACTGGACATCAGGACCCTGTTGTAACGTATTGTAACCTGTCTGCTGTGAAGACAGGTTTTCCTTTGTGCTTATTTTTTCCTGCTATAAAATACTTTTGGATTTTACCAGAGTGTCTGGCTGTTTTTTCAGTGGGTGTGGAGGTCTGGGAAAACCCAGACAGAACATTCCCCCAATCCCAAAATCTTCAATCTTACATTACCTACAACAGACCTCTCCCCTTTTCTAAGAGGTCTATTAGGGACATGCATAAGTGTACCTTTGTGCCTACAGTTCCTGTCCTAATGTCTTTTTATCTTTTCAATCTCTACTTCAGTGTTTTTCAACCAGTGTGCCGTGGCACACTAGTGTGCCGCGAGACATGGTCAGGTGTGCCGCGAAGAAGGAACCTCAGGTTCTGGTCTCGCAACTTTTTGCTGAGAGAGAGAGTGACAGAGAGAGAGAGAAAGAAAGCAAGAGAGAGAGAGAGAAAGAGAGTGAGAGAAAGAGAGAAAGCAAGAGTGAGAGAGAAAGCAAGCAAGCAAGAGAGCGAAAGAGAGAGAAAAGAAAGCAAGAGTGAGAGAGAAAGCAAGCAAGAGAGAGAGTGAGAGAAAAGGAGAGGAAGGGAGAGAGAGAGAGAGAAATGAGAGAAAAAAGGGGAGAAAAAAAGAGAAATGAGAAAATGATTGAGACAGTGAATGAGAGGAAAGAGAGAGAAACCAAAGAGAGAGAGAAATGACTCTTGATTTAAAGCATATGATAAAAAGCACCCAAAGAATAAGAGAGGAAAAAAAACCCAGCCCTCACCTGTTTTTGGAAATGGTTCAAGAGTGTGTATACACACACAGAGGGGAGGGAGGAGACAGGGATGGAAAAGGAGAGGAGAGTGTCTTAGGGTGTCATTTTGTGTCATTTTGGTTGGTGGTGTGCCCCAGAATTTTGTAAATGTAAAAAAATGTGCCGCGGCTCAAAAAAGGTTGAAAATCACTGCTCTACTTTATACTTATATTGTTAAACATACTACAATACAATAGTATATTTGTATGACAAACAAACAAAGAAGCAAACAAACAAATAAAAAATAAATAAATAAATAAATAAAGTAAAATAAAGTAAAGTAAAGTAAAATAAAATAATAAAATAATAAAATAAAATAAAATAAAATAAAATAAAATAAAATAAAATAAAATAATAAAATAAAATAAAATAAAATAAAATAAAATAAAATAAAATAAAATAAAATAATAAAAATGCTGGAAGAATAAATAAAAAAACCTGTTGAAAATCCATTTGATTGTTAAATATCAAATAATTGTCTTTACTCCTGCAAAAGTTTGAAAAAGACAATATAAATTTGTGATAACCACATGCTTATTAAGACGTTTGATTGGGGGGAGGAGATATTGACAAGGTTTTAGGGATATGTTTGTTTTCTACCAGGCCAACAAAATGCAAATTTTTGTGTGTGAGTGTGTGTGAGTGTATTCTATCCCCATTAACACCCTGTCAGATTCTGCTGTTGTCTTTAGGGCTGATGGTTGTTTCAAAAGGAAGCTTTTAAAGGACATGTAGTCTGAAGCTTTCCATATGGTCCTGTTCAAACACAATTGGACACACTTTGTATAGTAATTGCACAGCATACTTTTTCTTAATTCATTTGATTCTAAAGGGATTCCTTTTGTCATTGCTTTAGAATTCTAAAGTCGAGCAGCATCTGTTTTATACAACAACAGATTGTGCTGAAAAAGAGCCAAGGTCACTTCTGAAATATTCTGTGGCTCTGAAATTACTGGTATAATTCACAATCCAGAGCAAAAGGCTTTAAATTGAACAAAGTCATTCACAACAGATCTTATGGCAGAAGGAGCAAGTCACTCTTCAGTTCAAACACTGGCTTGTCTGTTTGATTGGAATAATGACTCAGGAAGGAGCAGGTGGGGGAGAGAAATGGCCAGAGGCAGATTTCTTATTTACATATAAATGGCTGCTTGTGAATGGTGGTAATTATGTACAGATTAATTTTTGTAACATATATTGGGATTTAAGTTTACATTTATCCCAAAATCTTTTCCAAATCCTTCTTGCCACCAAGATTTTTTTTCTCACAGAAGTGGTCAAGTGTTTGAAGTGAGGCTGAATCCATTCTAACAATATTTTATTTTATTTTATTTTATTTTATTTCATTTCATTTCATTTCATTTCATTTCATTTCTTTATTTTATTTTATTTTATTTTATTTTATTTTATTTTATTTTATTTTATTTTATTTTATTTTATTTTATTTTATTTTATTTTATTTTATTTTATTTTATTTTATTAATTTAATTTAATTTAATTTAATTTAATTTAATTTAATTTAATTTAATTTAATTTAATTTAATTTAATTTAATTTAATTTAATTTAATTTAATTTAATTTAATTTAATTTAATTTAATTTAATTTAATTATTTAATTTAATTTAATTTAATTTAATTTAATTTAATTTAATTTAATTTAATTTAATTTAATTATTTAATTTAATTTAATTTAATTTAATTTAATTTAATTTAATTTAATTTAATTTAATTTAATAATTTAATTTAATTTAATTTAATTTAATTTAATTTAATTTAATTTAATTTAATTTAATTTAATTTAATTTAATTTAATTTAATTTAATTTAATTTAATTTAATTTAATTTAATTTAATTTAATTTAATTTAATTTAATTTAATTTAATTTAATTTAATTTAATTTAATTTTATTTAATTTTATTTTATTTTATTTTATTTTATTTTATTTTATTTTATTTTATTTTATTTTATTTTATTTATTTAATTTAATTAATTTAATTTAATTTTTTTATTTTATTTTATTTTATTTTATTTTATTATTTTATTTTATTTTATTTTATTTTATTTTATTATTTTATTTATTTGTTTTGTCAAGTACATACTGATGGTATACAACGATATAACAATATTTATATACATGATACTAGTAAGAGAGAAACATTAGGACAGGAAATGGAAGACACTCTGATGCACTTATTGATCAAATTTGGTTATTTTCCCACTGTCTATATTAATAAGGAAACAAAAATATCAAGATTTATGGTGAGATGCATTCTCCAGTACATCATTCAAAGACTGAGCACAGCCTCTATACTGGGAAATCTATGGTATGTATCTTAGTGTTACTCAGTTTCTCCTGTCCTTTCCATCAAGAAATGTGTTTGGTGTTAATGAAGTCACAGGAATTCAACATGAGGTATATGAAATGTAACCTACAAAGAACTAAAGGGAGAGAGCTACTGCAAAATAGAAAGGTTTGTACTATAAATGTCCTGCAAGTTGAATTAGTATGCCATATGGATGCCTATGAAATTGCTTCCAAGCACTAATGAGGTGACAATATGCAATATATGGAAATCAGGTGTGTCAAGAATAACTTTAGAGAATCCAGCTCTGATTTGGAGTTTGAATCAACTATTTTGAGGTGATGCATTTTGTATGTATGTTTCCAAGACAGTAACAATTTATTTGTTGCTTTATTATGTCCTTAAAAACATATCCTAAAAAATATTTTATTCCTATATCTTATTCCTATATCCTATATCTTTATTCCTATATTTTATTCATATATCTCTTCTATTCTTTCTGTGATATATTTTACTATGAGTATATCCTCTATAACCTTCATTGTGTATTGGAATAAATAAATAAATAAATAAACATACATACAAACATACATACATACATACATACATACATACATACATACATACATACATACATACATACTGGTGGAGGCAAATATACAGGAGGAATCATATGGAGAGGCTCAGTGGTGGGTTTCACTTACCTTTGCTACTGTTAGCAAAAACTTAAGAAGAGAAGGATTTAGGAGTAGTGATTTCTGGCAGTCTCAAAATGGGTGAACGGTGTGGACAGGTAGTAGGAAGGGCAAGTAGAATGCTTGGCTGCATAGCTAGAGGTATAACAAGCAGGAAGAGGGAGATTGTGATTCCGCTGTATAGAACGCTGGTAAGACCACCTTTGGAATACTTTGTTCAGTTCTGGAGACCTCACTTACAAAAAGATATTGATAAAATTGAACGGTCCAAAGACGGGCTACAAAAATGGTGGAAGGTCTTAAGCATAAAACTTATCAGGAAAGACTTAGAGGATTGAGGGCAGAAAAAGACCTCATGGTCCATCTAGTCTGCCCTTATACTCAATCTGTATAGTTTGGAGGACAGAAGGGAAAGGGGAGACATGATCGAAACATTTAAATATGTTAAGGGTTAAATATGGTTCAGGAGGGAAGTGTTTTTAATAGGAAAGTGAACACAAGAATGAGGGGGCACAATCTGAGGTTAGTTGGAGGAAAGATCAGAAGCAACGTGAGAAAATATTTTACTGAAAAAATAGTAGGTGCTTGGAACAAACTTCCAGCAGACGTGGTTGGTAAATCCACAGTAACTGAATTTAAACATGCCTGGGATAAACATATATCCATCCTAAGATAAAATACAGGAAATAGTATAAGGGCAGACTAGATGGATCATGGGGTCTTTTTCTGCTGTCAATCTTCTATGTTTTTATGTTTCTACTGGTTGCACATGTGCAGAACAGCCGTAATGATGTCTGAGTGGGTGGATGGAGTCTCCTGCAGCCGCTACTATCAGTTCATCTGAACTGGGGTGAACCGGTAGAAATCCATCACTGGAGCGATTTTACTCAAGTCTCCTAACTGATTGCTAAATATGTGAGATCAAGAGCAGGTATAGCCAGCTATAGATTTTGTATGATGAGATGTCTTTTTGTAGACTATACATTACTATACTGCAAGGACAGAAGAGAAACATATCCATAAAATAACTTCTTGCCACATTAAACATGTAAGTATAAAGATACAAATAATTACAAACATATCTGAGAGAAATTGTGGGTTTGGGTCCAAACCACCACAATAAAGTGCTACTGTAATAAAGTCAGTCCCATTTTTTATTTTTTTTTAGTTTTCAGTGCTTATACAAGTTGTTTGTTCTGTGGCCTACTAATCCTGTGATTATATTATGCCTAAAAGCCTATTCCATTGCTAGTGAGAAAATGCATTAGAAAAAATTACACCATCAGACTTGCTTGATGCAGAATTGACACCAACCTTCAATTTGTAAAAACTGCAATCTCTGAGAAGCACAATAAAGCAAAGCATAATAAAATGAGGTCATTTAATTATCATAACAGAAAAAAACCTTGAATTGTGCCTTGCTTAGTTTGCTATTCATATTCTGTTTACAAAACGTAATGCTTCTTCGCATTCAGACAGGAATTGCCAGCTTAAGTCAGTTATCTAGTCAAACAGGTAGTTTGGAGCAAGTGGTTATTATATAAGATCTAATAACAACCCAGGGGTCAGCGAAATTAGCAAGTTGTGAATGCTCCAACACTGGAAATTTTTAAGAAGATGGTGGATTACCATTTGTCTGAAGTAGTGTAAGGTCTCTTGACCAAGCAGGGGGTTGGACTAGAAGACCTCCAAGGTCCCTTCCATCTCTGTTATTATTATTTATTTATTTATTTTATTTATTTATTTATTCATTGGATTTGTATGCCGCCCCTCTCTGTAGACTTGGGGGGGCTAACAACAGTAATAAAAACAGCATATAACAATCCAATATTAAAACAGTTAAATAATCCTTATTGTAAAACCAAACATACATACAGACAGACATACCATGCATAAAATTGTAAAGGCCTAGGGGGAAAGAGTATCTCAGTTCCCCTATGCCTGGTGGCAGAGGTGGGTTTTAATAAGCTTACGAAAGGCAAGGAGGGTGGGGGCAATTCTAATCTCTAGGGGGAATTGGTTCCAGAGGGCTGGGGCCACCAGAGAGAAGGCTCTTCCCCTGGGCCCCGCCAAGTGACATTGTTTAGTTGATGGGACCCGGAGAAGACCCACTCTGTGGGACTTAACTGGTCGCTGGGATTTGTGCAGCAGAAAGTGCAGCAGAAAGTCCCGGAGATAATCTGGTCCGGTGCCATGAAGGGCTTTATAGGTCATAACCAACACTTTGAATTGTGACCGGAAACTGATTGGAAATCAATGCAGACTGCGGAGTGTTGGTGTAACATGGGCATATTTGGGAAAGCCCATAATTGCTCTCCCAGCTGCATTCTGCACGACCTGAAGTTTCCGAACATATTATTAAGGCGTTTCCCAATACTGGAGAGTGCAAGAAAGTAGCAAGGTACAAACTGGATCTGGATCCCACTAGCAGAAGGCAAGATTTCAAACAATCACCCATGGCAATACTTATAACTTTCCACTGAAGATTTTTATTCCAGAAGCTGCAACGTTGAGTTGCATAACTTCATTCAGAATGCAGACTTACCGAGAAGCTCTTCCAATTGCTGAATAAACCTGTAGCTGTTTGCTTTGACATATTGCAATAACACTTAGACTTATATACCTCTTCATAGTGCTTTATGGTCCTCTCTAAGGGGTTTACAGAGTCAGCTTATTAACCCCAACAATCTGGATCTTTGTTTTACTGACCTCGGAAGGATGGAAAGCTGAGTCAACCTAGTCGGGACTGAACTGCTGTATTAACCTGCAATACTGCATTTTAACCACTGCAACACCACGGGGCTTATCTTGACCTTTTGAGTATGCAGCTAGGGGCACTCTACGATGGACACTCTTATAATCAAAAAGTTATTTAAGACTTTACATTAACATCTGAAACTCCAATGTTGTGTGGAGGCACTCTCTAAGTATTCACTGACTTCATAAATGTTCTTATCATTTATTTATTTCTGTCCTAAGAGAATTACACCTCTGAGGCAATGACAATTTAGATGCTAATTATATAAAAAACAGTTTTAGGATTTCTGTTTTCAATTTAATTTTCACAACTTAATTTTAATTTGCTTTTAGTATTGGATTTTATTGTATATTTTCATGATTGTTGTTAGCCGCCCCGAGTTTTCGGAGAGGGGCGGCATATAAATCCAATAAAACTAAACTAAACTAAACAACACTAAAGTTAAAAAGAATCCTATGATGAATTGTTGTGGTAGTGAATTTATGTATGTCAGAACTGCAGAAAAAGCAATTGCTGCCAACCTGCCTTCCATTGAGGACCTGTATACTGCACAAGTCAAAAAGAGGGCGGGGAAAATATCTACTGACCCCTCACATCCTGGACACAAACTGTTTCAACTCATACCCTCAAAACGTCGCTACAGAGCATTGCACACCAAGACAACTAGACACAAGAACAGTTTTTTCCCAAACGCCATCACTCTACTAAACAAATAATTCCATCAACACTGTCAGACTTTCTACTAAATCTGCACTTCTATTCTACTAGTTTTTCTCATCATTCCTTTCACCCATTTCCTCCCATGTTGACTGTATGACTGTAACTTGTTGCTTATATCCTAAGATTTTTATTAATATTGCTTCTTCATTGCTTATTTGACCCCTATGACAATCATTAAGTGTCGTACCATATGATCCTTGACAAATGTATATTTTATTTTATGTACGCTGAGAGCATATGCACCAAGACAAATTCCTTGTGTGTCCAATCACACTTGGCCAATAAAATTCTATTCTATAAATTCTATGCATAAAATCCACCAAATCTATGAAGGGTAATGCTACAGCTAGTTCCTATTTAGTGTCCACAACTGGGGCTGACAACTCACAAGTTGCTAAGCAGAAAATCACCACAACAGGCTTAGATCCTTACTTCCCATTTTATCATTAAATGAAGTGCCATATTGCTAAAACATTATTGACCACAACTTACAATTTTATTTCTGCATTTTCTATTAATTCTATTTGTCATAATCCAGTTGCAAAGCATGAGAATAGCAATTATATGATCATAGGATACTGTGACAGTCATAAATGTAACGATTGGTAAAAAGCTATTTTTTACACTGTTATAAATTTGAATAATCACTATATGAGACAGTTGATAAATGACGATTATTTGTGCCAGGAAAGAAATTTATATTTGCCAGGGGAGAAATCTGCAATGGGAAATGAAGAAGTGGAATATAATATTTGAATCTACGTAGTGGTTTAGAATCTTCTGTGTTCTATTTTATAACCTCACATGTTTATTCTAAGAATCATGGGAGAATAAGATTCTCTTCAGAGAACACCAGGCTAATATGACTACGGGAAACATTACTGTTTAGAATATTTATTGTAGTAAAAGATAATAAATATGACAAAGTAGCACATGCTGTTTAAATGTTTTATTTTGTGCAGCTTACCTTATTGATTGTAACTTCCTAGGCTTCTGGAAAATATGAAGAAAGTTGAAGAAAAAATACCTCTGCTAGCAATATCTAGCAGAGGTAGCAACTTCAGACATTCACGTCAGATCTGGTTCAGACCAGATCTACCGAACTGTTAGCGACCCGCTGATGGTGTAATTTTGATGTCACGGGTTCAGTTCTGTTTGTGATGGTCCATACTCCCTGCCATCTTTTTTTTTCATTTTCGGCCAATTTTCCTTTTGTTGGATGGCTTCTTCTTGTTCTGTGCTTTGAAAAAAGCCCTCCCACCCGCCCCCAGGTTAAAACTGACCTTTATTTCTTTGCCCGAAGCACAGCTGAGCAGCTCTCAGCTGTCTTTTGGGCTGAATCCACCTTCTGAGCATGTGTGGAACAGTGGTGGGTTCCTACCAATGCGATCCAGCGTTCCGCATGGCTATGAAACAGTGGAGGGTTGCAAATTCTTTTACTACCATACTGTGGGTGTGGCTTATTTTGTGGGTGTGGCTTGCTGGATATGTGACCAAGTGGGAATGGCTTTATGATCATATGACTGGGAGTGGCTTAAAGGTCATGTGACTGGCTTAAAAGTGACCAACTTGACTGTCACTCACATCAAGGGTTAGGGTTAGGGTGCTTAGTCTCTCCTTGCCTCAAAGAGATATAATTTCCCTATCTATTTACTATTACTTGTTCTGTCGGGCTCTCTGGTAGAATCCTTCCAAAAATTCACAGGTACAAATTTCAGACACACACACGTTTGAAAATTCAAAACAATGTTCTTTATAATGAAAATTCACTTAAACCAAGCCTTCTTTTGGTATAGCAAAGAGCACTCGTCTCCAAAAAAACTGGTAATTTGTACAAGTCCCTTATCAGTTCTGTGATACTTATCTTGCAGCTGTGAGGCAATTCACAGTCCTTCTTCTTTCACAAAGTGAAACACACTTTGCTCTGGTTTAGTTTCAAAGTGGGGAAAAATCAGCACACAAAAAGTCAAAGTCAGTAAAGCAGTCACGAAACACAACGATCAGATAATCCTCCACAATGGCCAAACCCATAGGCTGCTATTTATAGCAGCCTCACTAATTACCACAGCCTCACCCAAACACAGATGGCCTCATTTTCTTTGATAATAATCTTTCAGTTGTTGTTGCCTATGTATCGCTCTCCGCATGTGTGGCTGTATCATTAACTCTTGTTCTGAATCCAAGGAGGTGCTAGATAATTGATCTCCTTCTGAGCTGTCTGCCCCACTCTCCTCCTCCCTGTCACTCATGTCTTCTTGGTCAGAGGAGCCTTCATCAGCAGATTCCACTGGGGGCAAAACAGGCCTGCAGCATGTGGATGTCTCCCCCACATCCACAGTCCTTGGGGCAGGAGCAGGACCAGAGCTAACCACAACATTACTGAATATCCAAAATATATTATTTAATTCTATGTATATTTGCCATATGTGTACATACATATTACACACAGGCACAGAAACATATACATTATCTACTATACAAACTGTATGTGTATGTACACACACACACGCCCAGCTCTTCTAATATTATACACATTTACTGTGATCGGAAAAACATACCTAGAGCCCAGAAGGGAAAAAAAGAAAAGAATTCAAATTTTTTCCACCCATTCTGCGTACCTGACCATACTTGTAGGAGCCCATCACTAGTATGAAACCACTGATGGTGCAATTTGCGCAAATTGAAAAAACTGATGGAACGATGGGAAATGGTGAGAGGTTATATGGCAAGTAGAATTTGTGATTTAGCCATAAAGAATAAATTAGAATCACTCTTTGATATGTAAATAGAACGCAGATTCCAGCTTAGAAGAATATTAAAGATGTTACAACAGACCCTACAATTGGTGGTGGGGTATATATGTATGCTGTCAGGTGATGGGTGCACCTTCACAGGACACTGTTTTTATGTTGTATGTAGTTTGTATGTTTTAACATTTAAAATTAATTTTAAAAAATTATTTAAAAAAAATGAAATGTCGCAATGTGAAGCAGTGGTGAAAATAAGTGGAACCCACCCCTGATCCAGATGAAGATTATTATACCTTGTTGCTACCATAAGAATGTTATTTTATTTTGACAAAGTCTTCAATTTATGAATTTGAAATTATTTCTTTTGTTTGGTGGAGGTATTGCAAGAACCAAACTTTAATTATGTTTATGTTTGTACCGGTGAGTATTTTTGTACTTTCAGGCAGGGGTGGGCTACTGGCCAGATGGGGGGGACACAGTGTGGTAGCGACAATGGGGCTCCACCCCTGAGCACCCAATTTGCACTGAAAGATGTTGAAAGAAAATGCAGGGCATCCTGCATAAGCCACGCACACAGTGTGATAGTAAAATTTTTGATAGCCCTTCACTGCTTTCAGGTACATGAAACCCAGAATGTATGCCTCGCCTTGCATACAAATCTTAACCGGGACTAAATGATGGAGGTAACAAAGCAGTAAGAAAGGCAGTGAACCACATATCACACCAAACAGAAGCAAATTAGTCTCCAGTACAGTCAAAGCTACGGCCCATAAAGGAACAAAACAAGATCTCCAGAGTTTAGAGTACTGAAAATAGAGAGTTTAATGAGTGTGCTGTTGAAATGGACCATCAGGCACTGATGAAGCTGACAAGGTAAAGCAAGGGTTATCTCCAATTCAATCTGCATCACCTTAAGTGCTTCTGAAGGCCATCGCAGCATTGTGCCAAAAACACTGCACAAGAAGCTTAATGCATAAACAATTTAACGGTAATCATCCTAGACCTCTCTAGTTCCATGGGCAATCTGTTTCATTTTCATTATTCCAAAAACATGTGAAATGTAACTTTCCCAAAGGGTCATAGGGGCCTTACTGCAAATATGCTTTGTAGTTTATCTCAACTTGGTAAGCCAATAGAGACAGAGCCTCTCAAAGATCTGTAGAATTCAGGACTCTTTGTATATTTGATATCCCTTTGTTATGATGAAAGTGTAAAATGATGGCATGCAAACAGAATAAGGCAACAAAACAAACAAGATGTAAATTGCACATTAAACAAAATACAGTGGAACCCCGACATAAGAGCTGCTCTACTTAAGAGCAACTCGAGATAAGAGCTGGGAGGGGAGAGATATTTTTGTTCTACTTACAAGCCCAAATTCGAGATACAAGCGCCAAGGAGCTGTCTCCTGAAGCCAAACGCTAACTTCCGCGTTCGGCTTCAGGAGACAGCTGCGAAGCGGCGCGCGTGTTTTAAAAGGTTGCAGCCGGCCTGGGGGGCTCGGGGGGGTGCTTGCAGCTTTCTTTCTTGCTCTTTTTCTTTCTCTCTTTTACCTTCCCTTCCTCTATTTCTTCTTTTCTTTCTCCTTCCCACCTTCTTCCCTCCCTCCCTCCCTTCACTCATTCCTCTCTTACTCTCCCCTTTCATAAGTTTCCTTGCTTCCTTCCTCTGTTCCTGTCCCTTCCCCCTTTCTTTCTTTCTTTCTTTCTTGCTCTTTTTCTTTCTCTCTTTTACCTTCCCTTCCTCTATTTCTTCTTTTCTTTCTCCTTCCCACCTTCTTCCCTCCCTCCCTCCCTTCACTCATTCCTCTCTTACTCTCCCCTTTCATAAGTTTCCTTGCTTCCTTCCTCTGTTCCTGTCCCTTCCCTCTTTCCTTCCTTCCTTCCCACCCTCCGTCCATTCATTCACCCATTCCTCTCTTGATCGCTTAAAGCCGGTCCCTGGTGCAAAAAGGGTTGGGGACCTCTGTCCTACAGGATTGGGTGGCAGAGAAGTTGAACATATGTAAATTTAAAAGTTTAAGAAAGTTTACAAGTTAAGTGAAAGAAACTTCATTATTCATTTATATGTACATGTACATTTCTTCATTAAAAACATGTCTTTCTGCATAATTTAGACTAACTTTGTGAGTTTTTTGAGGGCTGGAACCAATTAAAATTATTTACATTAATTCCTATGGGGAAAAGTCGTTCGAGATAAGAGCTGCTCGACTTAAGAGCCCAGGTCCGGAACGAATTAAACTCGTATCTCGAGGTACCACTGTAGTAAGTACCTAAATCTGAGCTTTTCTTTGAGCCTAGGCCAAATTATTCCACTGTTCTCCATACTGATGGAATAGAGATTGCCATATATAGAGTTTAAGATGTACATAAGCTCTAACTCAATGGTTCTTGACCTTTCTAATTCTGTGTATATTATTTCTATTGTATCCTGTCTTGCAGTAAAAATTCAACAAGCATTTAGGTGTTTATGCAAAAAGTGCAGTGAATACCTAAATACCTAGAGAAATGGAAGCATCCTCCTAGACATCCTAAAGTGTCTTTTTGCTCCATTTGGCTTCAGATTGAACTCATTTTCCATATATTTTATTAAATTAAAACATAAATTAAGTGCTCCTAAGGGCATTTATATGTTTTATACAGCAGTAAAAGCATACCACGCAACACACAAGCACATATGTTTTTAAAATTATTTCTGCATTGAGACAGTCTTGTAGACTCATTCACCATTATGAATGAAACTGTGTGTAATATATTCTAATCAAAAAATAAAAAAGATTATTTGAACATATATTTTATTTCTACAGCAATAATATAATAAATGTGCATTACGTTTTATCTGACAAATGATGCTAAGGAGTCAATTCCTATGAAGAGTGAAGTGGGGCTAAATATTGTTCTAAATCAATATGTAAGCTCAACTGAAATATATATATATATATATATATATATATATATATATATATATATATATATATATATGCATGCATGTAAGATGAGATGTTAGATTTCAATGAATTACGTACAGTATATTTATCTCAAGAGAGATAAATAAACCTCAAGAGATTTACTTCCAAGTAAACATGCCAAAAAAAGGGGGGGGGCTATATTGTTGAACTGGAACTAAAACAAAATGCTTAATGTATCCACGGTTCACTTAACAAATTAAACTACATGCTAATTACTGTTCAAAAAAATGTTACCTAGAAACTAGAAATGACCTTATTCCCATTAATTGTATCTACTAATCACAAATTTGGTTTTCCAACTGTTATTCACTATGTTCCCAAAACACCATGTACTGAAAAATTTCCACAAGTTTAAGCAAACTTCATTCCACAAGTTTAGGGAAACTTCAGGTTCTTCTGGAAAAATCATTAGGAAAAATCCAATGGGTAATGAGAACTGAACAGGAAAAAGAGAATGTAAAACTGGAATACAGTAAGAAATTGAATGGATTATCCTGCAAAAGGCCCTCATTTATTTAGTTAGCTATTTATTCAGCACATTACATTTCTTCTAAGAGGAAAACTGATATACATAACCTTAACTCATTCCTATCTTATCTTCACAAAAATTATTATAGTAGTAAATTATTCCATAGCAAGGGGACCAAAAGAGAAAAAAAAACTTTTTCTATTCTTGGCTCTTCTACTTTCCTGGCTAGGAGGGGGCCTTAACACTTTTCCTGAGTTTCTTTAATCAGATGGTTTGATTCTGGTTGAAAGAAGAGCTGGTCCTGCAGGTTTTTGGCATTAAGCCACATAGGGCTTTTTAGGTTAAAATCTGTGCTTTATATTGCCACCCAGAAGTTTGCTGTAGGTTCCCTTGTTCTCTTCCATCCCAAATATTTTACCTATTTCAGAAGATCAGAAATATATTTTGTGCCATATTGCTTTGCCAAAACTGTCTTATTTAAAGTTATGGTGATCGATTTGGTTTTTTTTGCCATAAATTTAAACATCTGATATTAGAGCACTTTTCCAAGCAGTAACTGCTCTAAGTTTGATATTATGGTCTTTCTGCAAATTGAAATATGCTAATGTAAAAGTCTACAAACCCAGGATGGGTTTCTTTACATGTGCTTTGATCACACCAGTCCTTACCTATGCATTTAGTTAAAGATGACTTCTTGCCTAGGACCACCGGTATGAAGCTGCAGACAACCACTAGATGGGAATAAAACACACACACGCACACACAGAGGGGATGGGGGAGGGAAATGTGAATTTTAAATGCAGTAGGTTTTCATTACTTACTGTAGGGTTAATGTGGGAAGAAGTATCTAACCCATTGCAACCTTATTTCTTAACAATGATCTCAATTGGCAAAAATCTTTCAAACTGCAAAAAAAAAATGGAAGTAGGCACTAAAGGCTGGAATCCTGCTTTTTAAAGGGAAGCTTCAATCGAATCTTCATCTCTCAGGTATAAAAGTCATTTCTGCCCTGTTTGATGTGGTGTCTTGGAATAAGTTTAATGATGGAGATGGTACTTGTGAATCACGTTACCATCTCCACCACCTCCTTCTCTCGTGCTAAGCCTTGTCAATGCAGAGGAAGGTAGAGTCTATACTATATGTCACTTGTCAACTATTGACAGTGGAAAGAGCTGATTAAAAGTCTCTTGGGTTTGCTATGTTGCTGATCTCAGAGTGCTCATAAACTTATACATCTTTGGAAAACTATCATGTGTTTTTAACTTCCTGAAGAATTCTTGTAAAATATAACTTAACCACATTAGCCTTTGTCCTGTGCTTTTATTCCACTAATGGACAAATTGGGAGGAGGCTGAGAACAAATGTGCTATTAATTACCCAGATGGCTTTTTAATAGAACCTTGGATTATTGCTCAGCCACAGAACATTGTCCAGAAATTTCTTAATAATGCCGGTGAGTGCTGCATTCCTTCCAAGAGAATAAAGCTGCCATTGACCAGGAGGCTAAACTATGTCAGGTTAGTTTAAGAGATAGCAGACAAAGGCTGAGTATTGTGTAGGTGGAATGACAAGCCATATCCTATCTGTCCAGCTTCTTCAGCAATGACAGATTTTCTAATTTGCTACAGATTCTCAGAAAAGTGGGTGGTCAGCTTAGGGGAAAATCAACAGAGCTGCTATTGATAGTGGGTGGGAGAGACATAATTCTGAATTAACCTGAATTGATTTAATGCAACACAGAGCCTTAGTATCAAGATAAAATTAGTATTAGTGTATTAAATGGTAGGTCATAATGTTAAGTTTTACTGCTGAAAGATCTACATGCGCTAAGACAGAGCATAATGCAAACAGGTAATTCGCATTAAGTTAATTATGAATGCATCTTTATTCCAAACAAAAACAAATACTAAAAATGCCTCTTTTCAAGGGAAAAAATAAACATGAAAAGATAGGTTTATAACTATTACCAATGGCAGGTTAGCTGGCTGTTTCATGTTTCATTTTGGGTTTATTATTTTGTAGATACCATGGCGGCAAAGATAATTGTTAGTTTCTTGTTTAGTTTTATCTAGGTTTTTTTTTCTGCCAGGCAGAGGAAATTTCATTTGAAATTTTATTCCAGATCATTTGTTGACAATAAAATGTTCCACCTTAGCTAGAATGGGCATTATAATCTAGGAATAACAACACATGGAAACAGCACCAGAATAAGGATATATAAATGCAGCCATCTTTTCACTTTTGTTTTTCTGCAAAGTCAAAATCACTACAAATATTCCATATCCATATCCCTTTCCTGTGTCCACTTGTGTAATTTTCAGTATTTTTTAGTTAGTGTTTTACATACCTATTTTCATTAAGAGATTAAGACAGCAATCTTATTACAATCTTATTACAACTGACTTGGAAGAGTGGAAATTACTTCTAAGCAAATATTTGTGAGATCTCACTGGACTATGACCAACCTTAGCCTTCTTGTTCCTTTTCTTACTCTATAAACCTAGTCCTTGAGAACTCAAATCTCTCTGTTATTCAGGAAAGTTGAGTGTAAAGACATAGGTATCAATGGCAGAGATAGCATTTTAAAGACAGAAAATGCTGCAGATGCAGAGAAGACTTGAGACACTTGCCAGCATAAAAATCCCACAATAAATTTATTAAATTGACAGGATGCTGCAATAATAACAGGTCATAGAAGCTACAGTGCATGATCTCTTTTCAGAAGCCAATACTACAAAAATCTGACCATTTATTTTCACTTTAGAAGTTAAAAGAAGCAGTAATAATGGATGAATGGGAAAACATAGACTGTAGGGCCACAAGTTTTTTTTTATTATTATTTTTCAGAAAGAGACAGAGAGAGTTTTATTATCTGATGCTCATACTGTGTGAAGGCAGAAAGGCACAACGGGGACTGAGGCTGAGGCTGCTAGGTAAAGTCCCAGCACAAATTGTGCTGCCTTCACTGCCAGTCGTCATTCTGCCTTAACAGTGAGACTAAGGAATCTCATTTAATATCATTTAATGCAGAAGTAGGACAGTGTTTGGTGGATTCTTATGATGTGTCAAAAACCAGTTTCTCCTTAAGTTGGATGAGATCCATGGAATGGCAGCATTAGCACCTTTCAAACTGACCAGTTTTGTACATGGAAGAATAATATGTCACTCAGACAATTTTAAGTCAAAGACTTACTGGGGGTTATTAGTCCTGTGCTGTTCTCTCTCTCTCTCTCTCTCTCTCTCTCTCTCTCTCTCTCTCTCTCTCTCTCTCTCTCTCTCTCTCTCTCTCTCTCTCTTTTCTGGGAAAGAGAACTGTTCTGTCGGGCTCTCTGGTAGACTCCACCCAAAAATTCACGGGTACAAATTTCAGTCACACACACGTTTGCAAATTCAAAACAATGTTCTTTATAATGAAAATTCACTTAAACCAAGCCCTCTTTTGGTATAGCAAAGAGCACTTGTCTCCAAACAAACTGGTAATTTATACAAGTCCCTTATCAGTTCTGTGATACTTAGCTTGCAGCTGTGAGGCAATTCACAGTCCTTCTTCTTTCACAAAGTGAAACACACTTTGCCCTGGTTTAGTTTCAAAGCGGGGGAAAATCAGCACGCAAAAGGTCAAAGTCAGTAAAGCAGTCACGAAACACAACGATCAGATAATCCTCCACAGTGGCCAAACCCACAGGCTGCTCTTTATAGCAGCCTCACTAATGACCACAGCCCCACCCAACCACAGGTGGCCTCATTTTCTTTGATAATAATCTCTCAGTTGTTGTTGTTGCCTATGCATCGCTCTCCGCATGCGTGGCTGTATCATTAACTCTTGTTCTGAATCCAAGGAGGAGCTAGATAATTGATCTCCTTCTGAGCTGTCTGCCCTACTCTCCTCCTCCCTGTCACTCATGTCGTCTTGGTCAGAGGAGCCTTCATCAGCAGATTCCACCGGGGGGGGGGCAAAACAGGCCTGCAGCATGTGGATGTCTCCCCCACATCCACAGTCCTTGGGGCAGGAGCTGGGCCAGAGCTAACCACAACAGAGAACAAAATAAAATAAATAAATAAATAAAAGGGTTTGGGGGAAGAAAAGGCAAACTAAGGACAATAGAGCCAATGAGCAGGACAGAATGAAGGTCTGGAAACAGTCTGGTTCTTTGTAATTCCTTTCCAGATAATGAGATCAACCAAAAATACTCCAGATAACTCCTTGCAAGGAAATGTCACTTTATTCCCACATTCCACCACCCATTTGATGTAACAGGTAACGAAGCATGCATTTTACACTTTTTGGCTGTTGCTGACTAGCCGTGGCTGCAGAGATGGGGGTTGCACAGATTCATCTGGTACGCTATTTATGTTTCTTTCTCGACTGGGAGGCCTTGCTCACATTCACTAGGTCTGGATTTCTACTGTGCACTCTACATGAATTTGAAGTCTACCCAGAAAGTTCAACTGGTCCGGGACATGGTAGCATGCACAGTAAAGGGGATACCTGCCCATGTCATTCATTCATTCATTCATTCATTCATTCATTCATTCATTCATTCATTCATTCGATTTTTATGCTGCCCTTCTCCTTAGACTCAGGGCTGCTTACAACATGTTAGCAATAGCACTTTTTAACAGAGCCAGCCTATTGCCCCCACAATCCGGCTCCTCACTTTACCCACCTTGGAAGAATGGAAGGCTGAGTCAACCTTGAGCCGGTGGTGAGATTTGAACTGCTGACCTACAGATCTGCAGTCAGCTTCAGTGGCCTGTAGTACAGCACTCTACCTGCTGCGCCACTCCGGCTGTTGTTGCATGAGTTGAACTTCCTGTTTCTTTCTGGGTGTATGTCAGGTATTGGTCATTGTCTTTAAAGTCCTAAAGGCTATTTTTGCAGCCATGAACACCATTCTCTAAGGAAATCTACCTGCGCTACCTGAACCAATAGAATGGACACATTCCTGATTCCCTTCTCCCCAAATCACAATCTAATGGGAGCTAGGAAAAGGAAAGTGTGCCTTTTCTGTTGTAACCCCTGCCCTGTAGAAGACTCTTCCCCTGAAGAGCCTCCATGATTTTAGCCTTCCAGAAAGACTTAAAGACTTGGCTTTTCCTATAGGCATTGGGAGTTTAAACAATTATGTATTTCTGTGAATTAGCACCAGGATTTCATTTTTATTGTTTGTTTGTTTGTTCTTTATTTGTTTTTATTCCAATGTTGTATGTTTTGATTGAATACGTTTCAGTGATTTGATTAACAGTTACTCAAAGTTAACTGAAAGATGAGTGGCTATATAAATATTTTAATAAAGAATGGAATAGAATACAGTAGATTAGGTTAGATTAGATTAGATTAGAGTAGAGTAGAGTAGAGTAGAGTAGAGTAGAGTAGAGTAGAGTAGAGTAGAGTAGAGTAGAGTAGAGTAGAGTAGAGTAGAGTAGAATTGAATTCTTTATTGGTCAAGTGTGATTGGACACACAAGAAATCGTCTTGGTGCATATACTCTCAGTGTACATAAAAGAAAAGATAAATTTGTCAAGAATCATGAGATACTAATAAATAGTCCTCAATGTATTATCATAATTGAGGTCAGAATTACAGAAGTAAATTATTGCAGTCCTAAGTCTAGGCATGATATGACCATACCCAAATTTTTTCATCATTTTTTGTAATGGCTATTAAATGAATGCTCTGGTCATTAAGCAAACACCACATTGTTAAGCAAACACTGTGGTCATTGAGCAGTGTGGTCATTACCCAATTGCTTCTGCTCCTTCCCAGAAATCAGAAAAAAAAGTCAAAAATTGCTAAGCAACCACTTGTAAGTTGATATTTATTTTATTTACTTATTTATTTATTAGATTTGTATACCACCCCTCTCCATGGGACTCGGGGCGGCTCACAACAACAATAAAACAATGTATAACAAATCTAAAAATTTAAAAGTCACTAAAACCCCTTATTAAAAAGCAAAAACATACACACAAACATACCATGCATAAACTGTATAGGCCCAGGGGAGATGTCTCAATCCCCCCATGCCTGACAGCAGAGGTGGGTTTTAAGGAGTTTACAAAAGGCAAGGGGGGTGGGGACAATTCTAATCTCTAATCTCCTTCCAGAGGGTCGGGGCTGCCATAGAGAAGGCTCTTCCCCTGGGTCCCGCCAAACGACATTGATTAGTCGACGGGACACGGAGAAGACCAAGTCTGTGGGACCTAACCGGTCGCTGGGATTCTGTATTCAGAAATCACAAAATATTTTAATCTGCACATACTCTTTTATGTTTCCAACATTTTTTATTACTGGTACATGATAATTTTTAAAGATGTTCCCAGGCATCATTTTGGTGTCTGTGTTATATCATTGTCTAGAATCTGATGGTAAAATATTCTTGTGAAAGCTGATGGTCTATTTTTTTTATGGCATCCCTGACTTCAGCTGACAATGAAGAAACAATACTGTTTGACCTACAATAGGTCATAATGAGAATAAATTGTGCCTAATGATCCCAGTGTATATTCTGACTACAATTCTCCTGAGGCTTATTAAATGCCTCTAGTGAGCCATACATAGCTTCCTTTTTCTAAATCAGACAATGCCATAGCGATGAAAGGGTAGGTTACAATTAGAGAGAGACAGAGTCAAACTCCAATTAAACTAGGTGGCTTGTATAGACTACCATGAGCAATTTAAAAAATAGATGGGGATGGCAGTATGAGTGAAGATGATATGTAAGGGTCCTTTTTTATGTGTATACACACATATAAACAGAGGCAGCAGGCTCCCTCAACAGTAGGAGGATTTTCTAATGTACATACTGTAGAGGCATAGAAGGAGAATGCATTCCTTGACTCTCACAAAGCATATATTTAATCGAAGAAAGTATTACACATTTTCCATTTTTATGTAGTATGTAATTACAAATAGATATATTATTAAATGAGATTTTTAAAAAAGATGTGTCTACTGTATTCCTATATTGTACACTGTTTCTTACTGTTGGAGGCCAGATTTTAGAATACTATCAATAACTATACAGTGATACCTTGCCTTACGAACTTAATTGGTTCCGGGACGAGGTTCATAAGGTGAAAGGTTTGTAAGATGAAACGTTTCCCAAAGGAATCAATGGAAAAGCGATTAATGCATGCAAGCTCAAAATTTACCCCTTTTACCTGCTAAAGTGCCCTTTTTTGTGCTGCTGGGATTCCCCTGAGGCTCCCCTCCATGGGAAACCCCACCCCCGCTGGACTTCAGTGTTTTTGCTGTGATTTCACTGAGACTCCCCTCACTGGGAAACACCACCTCCGGACTTCCATTGCCAGCGAAGCGCCTGTTTTTGCGATGCTGGGATTCGCCTGCTGAGATTCCCCTGCAGCATCACAAAAACCCAGAAGTCCAGAGGTGGGGTTTCTCATGGAGGGGAGCCTCAGGGGAATCCCAGCATTGCAAAAACAGGTGCTTCACTGGCAATGGAAGTCCGGAAGTGGGGTTTCCAAACGAGGGGAGCCTTTGCCTGGCAACGGAAGTCCGGAGGTGGGGTATCCCAGCGGCGTCGGTGAATTCGTAAGGTGAAAATAGTTCGGAAAAGAGGCAAAAAAATCTTAAACCCCGGGTTCGTATCTAGAAAATTTCGCATGATGAGCGGTTTGTAAGATGAGATATCACTGTACCTGCATACATCTATAAAATATTTAGACAATTTATTTATCTATACAAAAGTACAAGATTAAAAGATAATATCCAGCAATAAAAGCAAAAAAAATAAAAATTAAAACACAGATTTTAAATGAGAGGATCAGTTAAACTCAAAACAAGCTCCATGAAACATGGGTGGAATTTCCTTCTACATACACAGTGCATTCCAAAAGTAATGCAATTATTATTATTATTAAAGTAATTTATTGAACAGATTTGCACAAACACTTAAAATTCTTCAAAGTACTGTCCTTGGGCCTCTACACATTTTTTCCAGCGACTCTGCCATGACCGGTACGCACCCTGCAAGGCATATTCGGGACCTCTCGCAAGGTCTTCATAACGGCTGATTGGATCTCTTCTATGGACGAAAAACGCACCTTGCCACAACACGCTACGAGTCCGCGAATTACTGGCCAAACATCAGGTGCCAACGCTGCCCCACCCCCCACCCCCTATAGTCCGAATGTCACCCTAGCAGATGTCTTTTGTTCCCAGCCCTGAAAGGAACCCATTTTTTGCCCATAGAAGAGATCCAATCAGCCGTGACGAAAACCTTGCGAGAGGTCCCCGAAAACACCTCCCAGGGCGCGTACCGGTCATGGCAGAGTCTCTGGAAAAAATTGTGTAGAGGCCCAAGGACAGTACTTAGAAACATAGAAGCATAGAAGTCTGACAGCAGAAAAAGACCTCATGGTCCATCTAGTCTGCCCTTATACTATTTTCTGTATTTTGTCTTAGGATGGATATATGTTTATCCCAGGCATGTTTAAATTCAGTTACTGTGGATTTATCTACCACGTCTGCTGGAAGTTTGTTCCAAGGATCTACTACTCTTTCAGTAAAATAACATTTTCTCATGTTGTTTTTGATCTTTCCCCCAACTACTTTGAAGATTTTTAAGTGTTTGTGCAAATTTGTTCAGTAAATTACTTTTTTAAAAAAATCATTGCATTACGTTTGGAACGCACCCTGTAAATATATTCCACAACATGCTGTAAGACTGCAAAATCTGTTATTTTACTTTGTATAACTAGCAATGAAAATATTTGTGTGGCATTTTTCTTAGGTTAAATTTGATTTCCTTCATGTTATAGTTTCACATTAGGAGAGTTATATATGTAAAAAAAGAATTCTCAGCTGAATAATAGCTGTATTCCTTCTCTGAATATAAATGAGTTCCAGTCCATTTTATCTGTGTGCAACTTTGGTGCTTTTTAGAGGGAAACAGGAGATTGTTTTTAGTTTCCCTCATCTCCCTTGAAGGCAGTGACAGAAGGCAAGTTAAATGATGAATGTTCACTTTAAAGTACTCAGTATATTGGGTTTCTTCTCAGACTCATACCTGCAGTCTCTCTGGGAACCCAAAGCAAATGCTAGGAAATCAAGCAGAAAATGAACCTTTACAAGAACTCAGGATGATTCCATTAAAAACAAAGGAAGGAAGCTATATATTGTGAACTATCATTTTTAATCTGAGGGTCTGAAAGCGGGGCCAAACTGCACATGACACCAGTAAAATCTATGATTCGGCTTTTTTTCAAAAAAAGAAATATGAAAAGCAGCTTTGTTGGTAGGCAATATGGTTGAGACCCGTGGCACAGAGTGGACTAAGCTTTTTCTCCATAGGCCACGGAAGGAAAATCAGAGTGGGACTTTTCTTACTCTGGTTTTAGGGGCCATTTCAAACAATGTGTTCGTGCTTCTCTTTAGGGAAAAAATAAATTCAGTCATTTAACTTGGGAGTTATATGGGACATGACGTGTTAGTTGTTTTCGTGCAGAATTCATCTGGAATTCTTTTTTAATCCTTTGGGTTTACAGGGGATGTTCCAAAAGTAATTTATTGAACAGATTTGCACAAACACTTAAAATTCTTCAAAGTACTGTCCTTGGGCCTCTACACATTTTTTCCAGTGACTCTGCCATGACCAGTACGTGCCCTGGAAGGTGTCTTCAGGGACCTCTCGCAAGGTCTTCATCACGGCTGATTGGATCTCTTCTATGGATGAAAAACAGGTTCCTTTCAGGGCTGGGAACAAAAAGAAGTCTGCTGAGGTGACTATAGGGGGTGGGGTTGTTAGGACCACACAGTGTTTGTTCATGACAAGAATCATACTGGGAAGGTTCAAAAGGAGGCAAATACTACAGGTCCTTGGTTTTATGTTATTTCTTAAATATATTAAATCAAATTAAAACCCACACAACTGTTTTATACAGTAAGAAACTGTTTTATACAGTTTTTACTCAGAAACCCTGAAAGGGGCAGCAAAAAAGGAGCTGGCAACCTTTCTTACAATTTTAAAGCAGGAATGTGGTTGAGACATTATTTTATAACATATATGTATCACTGATATTACAGACCCTTCTTCTAAGTTTTCATTTATTGGCCAACCTATGAAATAAAATTGCCTCCGGTATGTTCAAGAGATTGAGATGTGAAAGCATGTACAATTGCGCATGTTGCAAAGGCTTTATTACTTTGCTTGTGCAGGCATTGATGACAGCCACTCCACTGTCTCCTAGTCCTTCCTGATATTTTCTAAATAGTAGTGTCAAGCACCTATAAAGGTGGGTCAGGCACACTGCAAAAAGCACTAACTCTGTGTTATTAGTCACAGGTACCATTCTGTTTTCAAAGTACAGTGATACCTCTACTTAAGAATGCCTCTACTTAAGAACTTTTCTAGATAAGAACCGGGTGCTCAAGATTTTTTTGCCTCTACCTAAGAACCATTTTCTACTTAAGAACACGAGCCCGGAAAACTTTCCCAGGAAATTTGAGAGTGACATGAAGGCCTGGACAGTTTCCTGCCATTCCCCCTTTAATCCCAGCCATCTCGGGCTTTTCTGGGCTGCCAGAGGAGCCTTTCAGTGGCTCTTAAGGAAGCTTTGACAGTCCAGAGCGAACGGAGCATTTTCCTTTCTCTGGGCGCTTGGAGAAGGAATAAACCATTTCTCGATGGTGACTCCCTCGCATAGCTGGCGCGAGGTTGCCTCCCGGAGCATTTGGGCATGGAAAGGCAAAAGGAGTCGCTCACTTCGCCTTCTTCCTTCGGCAACAACTGTCCTCCTCCTCTTCTTCCTCTTCCTCCTCCCACCCAAATTCCAAGTTTTTATTTCTTTCCTAATGGCTTTGCATGAATTATTTGCTTTTACATTGATTCCTATGGGAAAAATTGCTTCTACTTAAGAACGTTTCTACTTAAGGACCTGGTCATGGAACGAATTAAGTTCTCAAGTAAAAGTACCACTGTATAAGTTTGGTACTTTTCTCAGAAAAAAAGGCTCACCTTCCAGCTACAAAATACCTGGCTGATGTACTCTCAATATCCTTTCTTGCTTCCCCTCCCATCCGCTCCCCTTCCCCCCACGCCTTTTGGACATATTTTTGTAATTGCTTGTCCTCAGGTACAAAGATGCTTGCAGGAAGTCATTAATCTTTCATGAGCAATTCTGCCATTTCTTCATGCTGAACAATAAACCAGCTCCGAGGGGCAAGTGTGATCCTGTCACAGCATGCTTTGAGGGGGGAAAGGGGAGTTTTGAGGAACACAAAACCAAATCCAACAAGAGAAGAGAAGAAATAATGAAACTGTTATAACAGAACCACGAGAAAGGAAGAAAACCAAAAGTACGGAAGGAAAAAAAATCTCCTCAGATTTGTTCTCTCCCCCCACCCTTTTCAACTCCAGCTTCATTTTTTCCTTATTCTGAGAACAGATCAAAATCAACCACATTCACACATACACCAAATAAAAGTGATGGGATTGAGCCAAAATTTTCCTCCCCGTTCACAGTCAGAAAGACAGGTTGAGAGAGTCCTTCCCTCAGTCCTTTTTTTTTTCAGAGCTCTTGTTTGCTGTGCAGAGCAGGTGAGATGAATTAAACAGAGCCAAGATGGCTAGCTGGAGTCCCCTATCGGCCAGTTGCTCATGGAAGGGCCATCTGTTATTAAGCAAGAAAGGGAGCAGCAGCAGAGATATTACTGTCACTATTTTATTTTATTTGATTTTATTTATTATTTTATTTTATTTATTTTATTTTGTTTTGTTTTGTTTTATTTTGTTTTATTTTGTTTTATTATTTTATTTTGTTTTATTATTTTATTTTATTTTTTATTTTACTTTATTTTACTTTACTTTACTTTACTTTACTTTACTTTACTTTACTTTATTTTATTTTATTTTATTTTATTTGTATGATGATTAAACACTATTGTAGCAGTGAAATCTACTATTGTAAGCATTGAAACCTATTTACCTTCCCTACTGGTTCGGAAGCACATGCTTTGCGTCAAGCACACTTTTTCATCTTCTGTGCATGCGCAGAGTGTAAAAAACAAGTAAATGATGTTGTCTGTGAGAGTGGGTGGAGCCTCACCCTACTGCCGCCACTGTTTCTCCATGATACTGGTGGCTGCCGCTACCGGTACACCCAAAGCGGGCTGTACCAATAGCATTTAACCACTGGTACCTGTGTGCTTAGAAAGTGGGGAAAAGGAAGTTAAAAGCAAGCCAGCAGCTAAGGTAATATGTCATATTGGCAGCATGGAGAACATTTGCCGAAGTTTTGTGTTACTTTATAATTCAAAAATAAAAAGACATCCAATGTATTACAGTGATCCCTCGAGTATCACGAGGGTTCCGTTCCAAGACCCCTCGCGATAATCAATTTTTCACGATATAGCGGTGCGGAAGTAAAAACACCACCTGTGCATGCGCGCCCTTTTTTCCATGGCCGCGCATGCGCAGATGGTGGAGCGACGACAGTTCGGAGGCTGGCAATGGTTGTTTTTCATGCCGGCCACCCCCACCAGCGCCTCCGGGCTCCTCGCCGCTACCCCCTGCCCGCCCGATTCGCCCCTCTCACCGGCTTTCTTGGGGCACGAGTCCTCCTTCAGCAGCACTTGTGGCAACGGCTTCTCGGCTTTTACAATGCCCACCTCCCTCCTTCCCTCCCTCCTTCCTTCCCTCCTTCCTTCCTTCCCTCCCTCCTTCCCTTCTCTCCTTCCCTCCCTCCCTCCTTCCTTCCCTCCCTCCCTCCTTCCCTCCTTCCATCCTTCCCTCCCTCCTTCCCTCCCTCCTTCCCTCCCTCCTTCCCTCCTTCCTTCCTTCCCTCCTTCCCTCCTTCCTTCCCTTCTCTCCTTCCCTCCCTCCCTCCTTCCCTTCTCTCCTTCCCTCCCTCCTTCCTTCCTTTCCTCCTTCCCTCCTTCCTTCCCTTCTCTCCTTCCCTCCTTCCCTTCTCTCCTTCCCTCCCTCCCTCCTTCCCTTCTCTCCTTCCCTCCCTCCTTCCTTCCTTCCCTCCCTCCTTCCTTCCCTCCTTCCTTCCCTCCTTCTCTCCTTCCCTCCCTCCCTCCTTCCCTTCTCTCCTTCCCTCCCTCCTTCCTTCCTTCCCTCCTTCCCTCCTTCCCTTCTCTCCTTCCCTCCTTCCCTTCTCTCCTTCCCTCCCTCCCTCCTTCCCTTCTCTCCTTCCCTCCCTCCCTCCCTCCTTCCCTCCCTCCTTCTTTCCCTCCTTCCTTCCCTCCTTCCCGCCTTCCCTCCCTCCTTCCTTCCTTCCCTCCCTCCTTCCCTCCCTCCTTCCTTCCTTCCCTCCTTCCTTCCTTTCGTAAAAAGCACTTAATCAATGACAGAATAAAAAACCCCAGCCCTCACCTGTGTTTGAATTTCATTCACTCAGTCATTCATTCATTCTTCTGTATGCCACTCAGTCCCAGCACTTTCAACCCACAAATTACCCTTTCCCATCCCCTTAATGTACTGTACTGTACCTCTACCTGTACCTGTACCTGTACTGTACACATTGAATAACACACTTAGTCATCCTGATAGAAATAATAACAATATTTATTTACATTTTTACATTTTTGGGGGGGGGGTTAGCATAACTAGGATAAATCGGGATCTTCTTCTATCACCATGTCTACAATGGACGCTGCAGGTGATGGTGTGACAGACCTCGTGGTTTTTGTGACAAACATAGTTATGGGCAGTTGTTGGCGCATTTTCTTTTTCTTGGCTAACATGGCTCTGTATGGTGCAAAGGTGTTGTCAAGGGAGGCCTTAAATTGTATAGAGCGAGTCATGTTGGGATCCCAAAGTTCCACCATGCGTTGTACATTTGCAGCAGCTCTGTTCAGTTCTGCAAGCCGCTCAAGCGTTAGGCCAACATCTTCTTCTTCCTCAGCTTCTTCAGCTTCCTCTTCCTCATCTTCTTCACTCGCTGACCTGGTCAGCTCCTCCAGATCTCTGTCTGTCAGCGGTAGGCCATGCTCATCAAGCAAACCATTGACTTCCTCTGGTGTCATGTCAACGAAGCCTTCTCCACCCAGTGCCTGTGCCAGCTTCACAGAGTTCTGGACTGCAGCATCTTGAATTTCTTCGGGAGCAAATCCCCTGTAATCATGCACCACTTCTGGCCACAATTTCCTCCAGCAGGCATTCATTGTCTGTGACTTCATATCCATTAAGGCATTCTGAATGTTCTTCAGACAAGATGCAATTGTGTACTGACGCCAGTAGGCCTTCAATGTGAAGTTTTCATCAGCATCCATTGCTTCCACGATGCTTCCAAGAGAATTGCGCATGTACAGTGCCTTAAATGCGCGGATAACACCTTGATCCATCGGCTGGATAAGCGATGTGGTGTTTGGTGGCAAGAATTCGACTTGCACCCCATCATGTTCATGTGCCAGGTCATCATGGCCTCCAGCATTGTCCATTAGGAGAAGCACTTTGAAATTGAGTCCTTTGCCAGCCAAATAAACCTGCACCTGTAGGATGAAGCACTGATGAAACCAGTCCTGCGTGAGGGGTTTTGTAATCCATGCTTTAGGATTATGCATCCAGTACACTGGCAATGCATTCTTATTTCTGTTCTTGAGGGCTCTTGGATTTTGTGACTTATAAATTAGCCCTGGCTTCATCAAAAAGCCTGCTGCATTCCCACACATGATCAAAGTCACCCGATCTTTCATGGCCTTAAAGCCAGGGGCTTTGGCTTCATCTTGCATCAAGAAAGTCCGTGAAGGCATCCTCTTCCAGAACAGGCCTGTTTCATCCATGTTGAACACCTGTTCTGGAAGGTAGCCCCCTTCTGCAATTAGGTCTTTAAACGTGCGCTGGACGAAGTTTTCGGCTGCACCTGTATCTGCTGAGGCAGCTTCTCCATGCAATGCCGACCAACATCTACATTAGAACGTCCCGCTTTCAGCATGTCCAAAAGTTCAATCTTCTCCTTAATTGTCAGCATCTTCCTGCTCTTTTTAGCGTCGCCGCCTCCACTCCGCATGCAACGTTTAGGAGCCATCTTCCAAGAAGTCTTCACAAGTTCCAACAGCTCCAAGAAACAGCTCCAAGAAACAGCTCCAAGAAACAGCTCCAAGAAACAGCTCCAAGAAACAGCTCCAAGAAACAGCTCCAAGAAACAGCTCCAAGAAACAGCTCCAACAAACAGCTCCAACAAACAGCTCCAACAAACAGCTCCAACAAACAGCTCCAACAAACAGCTCCAACAAACAGCTCCAACAAACAGCTCCAAAAGTTTCAAAGCAAAGCACGCTGAGCAAACAACACTGATTGGCCGAGATTTCTGTCCATCAGCATTGTCGGGCGAAATGTTTGCAATGACAACGCTGATTGGCTGAAATTTTGCTTTATCACCGTTGCCGGGCAAACTTATTGCAATGGCAAAGCTGATTGGCCAAGATTTCGGCCAACCAGCAATGGTAGACGTCAGTTTGGTGATGACGCGTGATGTCATCGGGCGGGGAAAACCGCGCACGCGCACGTATTTTTAATTTATTATTTTTAGAAAAATCGCGATATAGCGTTTCGCGAAGATTGAGATCGCGAAACTCGAGGGATCACTGTATATTGAGTCAGAATTCATATACCTTATATTAAGAAAAAAGGAAAAGTAAGTTTAAAAATATGAGGCTTTAATACTCATTGAAAAATAGCCTTCTGTATAACTATTTAAAATATAAATTTCCTATTCTCTGTAGCTATTTATAGTCTGTTGATTTTTATTTCACAAGAGGACTTGAAAAAATATGGAATATTATTATGTAGTGTGAGACAAAATACAGAATACTATTATTTAGCTAAGATTATTATACGGCACATACATCATAATTTTCTAGTATGAAAATGAATTAAAAGATTAAACTAATGTTTAAACATTTAATTCTCATTATGTATAAATTTGCCTAAATATCTGCATTAAAATAAAAGGTTATTCCTTTTGCATATTGAAGCAGTAAAAAAATTGGCAGCAACATCTTGATTGTGCCAGGTTGCCAAAACAGCTAGTTTTGAGTGGCTGTCCAACACACATGTGTTGGGTCCAGACTAGGTTCATACTACACAAACCTTGAGCCAGCCATAGACTAAAACACACTGTTCTGTGCAGAAGTTGGAGGATGTCACATTAATAAGAGGATTTGGCAACTCAAGCGCGATGGAGAGTTGGCAATGAATTTTTGTGTTTGTGCAACCATAAAGTAAGACAACTAGATCTGGGCTGCAGAAATCCTAACAATTTAGATTTTTTAAAAATATTTGCTGCCATCTAGTAATCTCAATTTTTGAAGTCAGATTTACTATCCTTGATGTAAATTCCCTTAACATAATTTTTCCGTCCCCATGTGGAGAAAATGATAGTTGTCATAGTTACAACATCAAACCCCCCCAATTCTACTTCCACAAATATATTGAAAAGGAAGGACAGGAATGGCAGACATATCCACTAATTATATGAAATAGAATATGCAACACATAGGACAGTGATGGTGAGCCTATGGCATGAGGGCCACAGGTGGCACATGAAGCTACATCTGCTGGCACATGAGCCGTTACCCTACCTCAGCTCCAATGTGAATGTGCGTGCCAACCAGCTGTTTTTCGGCTCAAGCGGAGGCTCTGAGAGGGCATTTACGGCTTCCAAAGAGTTTCCGGGGCGTGAGGTAGGACATTTTTGCCCTCCCCAGGCTCCAGAGAAGCCTCTGGAGCCTGGAGAGGGCAAAAAACTGGCCTATCGGGTTCACCAGAAGTTGGAAATATTGATTTATTCCTAAAAAAAAAATCACCGCTAAGACCCTCGTCGCCAATGTAATAACCGAGAAACACGGTCTCCAAATAAAATCCTTTTATTCTCTACAGGCTCTAAGCGAGCGGAAAAACACTTTCACTGTATACGCGAGTTAACAGAAGAAGCGCGTAAGACAAGTAGCTCTGCTATTTAAAGACTTTCCCTCAGCAACAGCCGGCGGCTGACAGCTTTTCCATTTTGGCGCCCTCTACAGCAACCAATAGGAAGCAGGTAAACAATGCCTATGGTTTCTTTCAATTCTGCTTAACAACTCTTGTTTAACAAGTTAACCCAGATACAGAACATTATAGAACATTACAGAATTTACAGGATTTAACACCCCTCCCCCTTCTGGATGATTTTACAGGTATTTATTCGGTCAAGTAAGTAACGAAGTCTTCTAAGTGAGGGGGTCTTCGCGAGGTCCGATCTGACCGTCTAGGGTCGCTCATGACTTGTGTGTCCACCGACGAAGATGGTTCCTCTCGTCCCGTAGACGCGGTGCTTCCATGACCAGGAGATGGCAGAGCTGAGGCAGCGCTGGAGTGGCTATTTCCCCCAGGTAAGTCCCAATCAACTGGTTCCGGGTTCCTGTTAGCCCTTGCGAAATTCCCTGTGGGGAGGGGATGAGTGTTATCTTTATGTCCTTCACTCTCGGCTTTCTCCACTCTCCCCCTAATGTGGTCAATGTGCCTTTTCCAGAGGCGGCCATCTAGTAATTTCACCATATATGTTTTGGGACCTGTTTGATCTTGCACAATGCCACTTTCCCAATGCTTTCCCGCATCAAAATTTTTAACATATACTTTTTGTCCCACGGCCACTGCACGCTCAGGTATTAGTACATTGTCCGGTTTTAATTTGATGTAGGAGGGGTGCAGCCTATCCAGGGGTGATCTTAACCTTCTCCCCATTAGCAACTCAGCAGGGCTTTTCCCAGTGGTCATACTAGGTGTTATGTGTTGGGTCAGCAAGAACGTGTCTAATCTCTCCTGGATGTCACCTGGAGCTGACCTCTTAATGGCCTCTTTGGCCACACGAACATAACGTTCTGCTGCTCCATTAGACCACGCTGCGTGGGGCGATGTGAGTGCATGTCGGACCCCAAGACCAGCTAGGAACACTTCAAATTGTTTAGATGTAAATTGGGGCCCATTGTCCGAGACTAATATGTCTGGGCACCCATGTGTTGTGAATAACTTCCTTAATACATGTATTACTGCTGATGATGTGGTAGATGTTAATAGCACTATTTCAAGCCACCTTGAATACGCATCAATCAGGATTAAAAACATATTATTCCCCACTGGTCCAGCCAGATCAATGTGCACCCTGGACCATGGCCCTTGGGGACTGTCCCACTGTGCAGGGGTGGTTTTAGGCGGGTCTGGCCGCGTTTCTTGGCACTGGCCACATGTTGCCACCCAGTTCTCAATTTCTTTATCCAAGCCTGGCCACCACAAATACCCCCTTGCCAATGCTTTCATCCTCACCACCCCTGGGTGTCCCTCATGTAGCATTTTCATAACCCGCGGTCTCAGGGCAGTGGGGATAACCACTCTCTCCCCCCAGAGTATGCAATCATGCATAACTGATAGTTCTAGCCTCTTTGTTTTAAATTCACCTATTAAGGGATCGTCCCCATTCACAGGCCAGCCTTTTAGAATGTAATTCAAAATCCTGCTCAAAATCCTATCCCGCCTAGTTTCCAATGCCACCTCTCTGGCAGTGACCACAGGAGTCTTATCTAATTCAATAAGGAGCACCTCTGCAGCTGGCGCTGGGTCTTCTACTCTCTGTCCCAATGGACAGCGACTAAGGCCGTCTGCGTGATTAATAGTAGATCCCCCTTTATGAATGAGCTTGTAGTCATATGCAGCTAGAAAAATAGCCCACCTGGACATACGGGGAGACATGAAGGGAGGAGTTGGCCGTCCTGTGGCCAGCAGACCCAAGAGAGGCTTGTGGTCTGTAACTAATTGGAAAGGTCTCCCTAGCAAATAATGATGAAATTTTTTCACCCCGGCTACCAATGCCAAAGCTTCCTTGTCAATCTGCGCGTAATTGCGCTCAGCCCCAGATAGCGTTCTAGAAAAATAGGCAATTGGTGCCTCCTGCCCATTAGGAAAAATATGGGCCAACACGCCGCCCACCCCGTACGGAGAAGCGTCGCATGTGAGCCTCACTGGGAGTGTTGAGCTATATTGCACTACTAAGCTATGGGACGACAAAAGATCTTTAACCATGTTAAACGCCCGTTGTTCCTTCTCACCCCAGTGCCACTCTGTCCCTTTATGGAGGAGCCTATGTAGGGGTTCAGCTGCAGAGGCTTTCTGTCTTAGGAAAACAGCATAAAAATTTAATAGCCCTAAAAAGGCTTGCAGCTCTGCTTTACAAGTTGGGGCAGGCGCTTCTTTAATGGCTCTAACTTTTTCTTCTGTGGGGTGAATGCCCTCAGCATCTATACGAAATCTCAAAAATTCGACTGAAGGGGTCCCCCACACACATTTCTCTGGTTTTAGCCGCAGACCCTTATCTCTTAATCTCGTGAGTACCTGTCTAATTCGACTGTGCAGCTGGGCAGAGTTGTCACCACAAATTAAAATGTCGTCAAAATAAGGGACCACCCCATCAAGGCCCCCCAACAAGCGCTCCATTAACCGCTGGAATATACCAGGAGCAACACTCACTCCGAATTGCAGGCGCGTACATTTGAAAGCACCCCTGTGCGTTACAATAGTCTGCGATAAGGCAGTGGCTTCGTCCACTGTCAATTGCTGGTATGCCTGTGCAAGGTCCAGCCTCGCGAAGATTTTCCCAGACCCTAAGGTGTGCAACAGCTGTTGCACTACTGGAATAGGATAGGAGTTGTGCTGTAGTGCCTTATTAATAGTGGATTTGTAATCCGCACAAACTCGTAGCGAGCCATCTGGCTTTAGTGGGGTTACAATTGGGGTTTCCCAGGGGGCATGTTCCACTGGAACCAATATACCTTGTGCTTGAAGTTTTGTTAATTGTTCATCTAGCTTACTGAGCAAGGGCAAGGGCACCCTGCGAGGTTTTAATCTAACGGGAGGAACAGCAGGGTCTAATGAAAAAGAAATAGGAGGTCCTTTAAAGGTACCCAGACCAGCACGGAAAACCTCAGGAAATTCAGTGACAAAATTAGGGGCAGTAGAATATGTCAATTTGTTAAGACCCGTGACTGCTAACCCCAAAGGTGCCATCCAGTCCAACCCTAGAAGGGAATGATTAGCTCCGTCCACAACTAACAGAGGGAGAACATGGTGCACATTTCTAAAGGTAATAGGAACCCTGGTTTTACCCAAAACCCTAATAGGGTGACCCTGGAAGTCATTGATAGCAATGTCCAAAGGTTGCAAATCGTCCCGTGCCAAACTTGGTACATACAAACATAATTTATGCCAGGGCATTAGTGTATATTTCGAGCCAGTGTCCAATTCCATATGGCACGGCTGATGGTTTAAGAGGAGGGGGACAACAATTTTATTAGGGGCAGGAGGGTAAACTGCAGAACCACTGAAAAAGCAGTTACCTCTGGCATTCCAAGGACGGCGGTAACCCCGTCCTTGTGGCCGGAAAGGACGGTAGGCTCAGGGAGCAGCAAAGGAAGGCTGTTGACCTTGTTGAGAAGAGTTGTCATCTGGCAAGGCAGCACGGCAAGCGGCGGCGATGTGGCCTCTCTTCTCGCATCTGTAGCAGAAGGCGTCCTTAAAGGGGCAGCGAGACCGTTGATGTTGACCTCTGCATCCGGCGCAGGCAGGAAAAGTTGATCTGGCTTGTCGTTCTGGCGGTCCTCGAAGGTAGCAGAAGTGCTCATTGTAGTCCTCATAGTCGGCGAGCTGAACTTCAGGTAGGCGGCGAGCCGAGGGACGCTGAGAGTCTGCTATCTTAAAAACAGTTTGCAGCTTGTCATTGGATTTTAAATCAGCTGCCGCAGCCTCAGCTACCTCAGCTGTCTGAGCAGCCTTAATCACGTCTTGTAATGTGGAATCCTCAGTTGCCAATAGCTTGTTCCTTATGGTAACGTTTCGCATCCCAAAAATAAGGGCGTCTGTCAATCTGGCTTCCGGATTGTCAAATTGACATTTCGCTAAGATAGTGCGCAGCCTGGTCGCGAACTGGTTAATAGATTCCCCATCTGATTGAGACATACGGGAAAATTGATGCCTATAAACTATGGGCGGCTTAGTTGGTTTAAAATGGGCAGCTAATTTTGTTTGTAAAGTAGCCCATGGTACAGAATTAGGAGGTTCGGGATCTGTCAAAGTCCCGGCTAATTCAAAAATATGCGTGCCGCAGTAATTCAAAAATAAAGCACGTTTCCTGCTGTCCTCAGCCGTATGTAGACTGGCAGCTTCCAGGAATATCTCAAATTTAGCCATATAGGCTGCCCAAGTCGACCTTTCAGGGTCAAACAACTCGGGAGGCTGAATAAGCGAAGGGGTCGACATATTGATTTATTCCTAAAAAAAAAATCACCGCTAAGACCCTCGTCGCCAATGTAATAACCGAGAAACACGGTCTCCAAATAAAATCCTTTTATTCTCTACAGGCTCTAAGCGAGCGGAAAAACACTTTCACTGTATACGCGAGTTAACAGAAGAAGCGCGTAAGACAAGTAGCTCTGCTATTTAAAGACTTTCCCTCAGCAACAGCCGGCGGCTGACAGCTCTTCCATTTTGGCGCCCTCTACAGCAACCAATAGGAAGCAGGTAAACAATGCCTATGGTTTCTTTCAATTCTGCTTAACAACTCTTGTTTAACAAGTTAACCCAGATACAGAACATTATAGAACATTACAGAATTTACAGGATTTAACAGTTTCAGGCTTGCAGAGGGCCTCCGGGGGGCAGGGGAGGCCATTTTCGCTATCCCTAGATATTGGATTATGGGTGTGGGCACTTGCGCATGCGTGACAGCACAAGCAATGGCACTTTCATCACCCAAGGAAAAAAAGGTTCACCATCACTGAAAAACAGGACACCATCTTTTTTCTACAAAGAGAAACAATGGTAGAAGAGACAAGATGGGGATCAGCTACTGGGATAGTAATGTTTATTCCAGTTGAATGGGAGATGGGTAAACTGCACTAACTGACCATTATTATTATTATTATTATTATTATTATTATTATTATTATTATTATTATTATTATTTATTTATTTATTTATTTATTAGATTTGTATGCCGCTCCTCTCCGAAGACTCGGGGCGGCTCACAACAATAATAGAAACAATATAACAGTGAAACAAATCTAATATTAAAAATAAAACATATATAAAACCCCAGCAATTAAAACCATAAAACACATACATACCAAACATAAAATATAAAAGCCTGGGGGAGGATGTCTCAGTTCCCCCATGCCTGGCGATAAAGGTGGGTCTTGAGTAATTTGCAAAAGACAAGGAGGGTGGGGGCCGTTCTAATCTCCAGGGGGAGTTGATTCCAGAGGCCCTGGGCCGCCACAGAGAAGGCTCTTCCCCTGGGGCCCGCCAAACAACATTGTTTGGTCAATGGGACACGGAGAAGGCCAACTCTGTGGGACCTTATTGGCTGCTGGGATTCGTGCGGTAGAAGGCGATTCCGGAGGCATTCTGGTCCAATGCCATGTAGGGCTTTAAAGGTCATTACCAACACTTTGAATTGTGACCGGAAACTGATCGGCAGCCAATGCAGGCCACAGAGTGTTGCAGAAATGTGAGCGAATCTAGGGAGCCCCACGATGGCTCTTGCGGCCGTATTCTGTACGATCTGAAGTTTCCGAACACTTTTCAAGGGTAGCCCCATGTAGAGAGCGCTACCGTGCTAAAAGGCTTCTTGTCTAAGGCAATAAGAAAACCTCTTTCTCTTTACCAGAGTCATACTTGTATACATCTATGTAGGCAATGGAAGAGAAAGAGGAATGATAACAGAATCTCAGAAAGATTTGTAATAATTTGTTCTGATATCTGTTGATGAATCCTTCCTAGAAGAAAACAAAGAAGATTATAATATATTTTAATCTCTCTATTAAAAGGGGGGATGTTCCACAAAGATATTGTTCTGGCACTTGAAGATACAGAAAGGGGAAATGTGCACAGCATAAGCTGGGGTAATCCATTCCAGATATATGTGTAATGCAGGAGATTTGGGGAGAGGGAAAACAGGTGCAAACAATTCAACCAGCTGTCAGTAAGTTCTAGTGATTGCTTGTGATAGGTTAATCATTAGCTGCTCCGTGTGCAATGTTGGCAACATTACTGTCTTAGCTGCCTGCCCCCTACACATCTGCAACCTTTTCTAGGCGCTTCTTGATAGGAGTGGGTATCCACGAAGCCCTGACATCATGGGAAGCTAAATTAGGCATGATTGCTGCCATATCTGTTTCCCACTACAAAACAGAGAAAGCTGACAAATGTCAATAACTCCTGATCATTCACTTACCACTATTGCTTTTGCATGCCACACAAGGTGAGTAGAAAGAGACAAGAGTGTTCCAAGAAACTCTGGTCATAACAAAACAGTTAGCAAATCCAGGAACAGGAATCCTGCTTTTGTACCTTCAGGTAGTGAAATAATTTCAGTGTGAACGCATCTTCTGAGTCTACTGAACATCCAATAATGCATCAGTACACCAATAAGTGCTTGTTATTTTACACCAAAGGTGTTCTGCCAGCGTGTCTCAACTGCCTGTAATTACAGGGTAATTATTCCAGAAAGACACACACCCAGGGTTGCCATCAGGAATTTTGGGGCCCCATACAGCCTAAGTGTCTGCCCCCCCGCCATTTTAAAACTACTTTATTTTGCGACATACCAATTATGTATTAAACCGCCCCCGCCCCATTTTTCAATTTGGCCGGGCCCCTGACGCCAGTAGCAGTAACACTGGCCTATCAGCGGCCCTCCACACACCACACAATAAAAGGAAAACCCAAAAGTTTTTATAATCAGAAAAACAGAAGCAGCTCCCTTTTTAAATGTCAAAGGGATTTTCTGATACACACAAGGCACAGGTTAAATGCAATCCAATTGCTCACCCAATAACTGGGAAATTGAGTCCAATTCTAAAGTCCAGAGAGTCCACACACAATCTTGAACAGCACAAAAACCACGATCTTGATGAAACAATGAATAAGATAAACTGCCACAAGGCTAAACCAGCACGCTGTTCTTTTTATCTGTAGCACTAATTACAGCAGCCCCACCCACCCACAGGTGGCCTCATTTTCTCTTGTAATAATCCTTCAGTTGTTGTCTCCTATGCATCACTCTACGCATGCGTGGATGTGTCATTAATTCTTGTTCAGAATCCAGGGATGATACAGATGACTGATCTCCTCCTGGGCTGTCTGCCAAACTCCCCTCTTCCCTGTCACTCACGCTTCCTTGGTCAGAGGAGACTTGGTCGGCAGATTCTACTGGGAGCAAAACAGGCCTGTGGCATGTGGATGTCTCCCCCACATCCACCTCCACATTCCTTAGGGCAGGAGCTGGGCCAGAGCTAACCACAACAAAAGGTGGACAGCATCTATTGTTAGGGACTAGACCGATTTCGAAAGGAAGGGGTGGCTCAGTGGCTAAGATGCTGAGCTTGTCAGTTAGAAAGTTCAGCTGCTTGAATCCCTAGCAATGTGTAACAGAGTGAGCTCTCGTTACTTGTCCCAGCTTCTGCCAATCTAGCAGTTCAAAATCACATAAAAAATTAGAAAAATAGGGGCCACTTAGGGGCCACTTAGGTGGGAAGGTAACAAGCTCAATGTACATATATATGAGAGAAAGGAAGAGACGAGAGAGAGGGAAGGAGGGAGAGAGAGAGAAAGAAAGAAGACAAGTTGTAATCTTACTGAATAGTAGACCAAGTAAACTTTTAATTCTGCAGTTCGTGCATGTTCTCTATGTAGTAATTTCCACATTTCCTGGATTTAAATCAGAAAATATATTGTACATGCAGGGTGAGGCATGATCATTTTTTGCAGTCATAATCCCTTGCTTATAGAAGTGTACATATTGATGTTTGTGATGACTATGAAGTATTCCATAAGAGACTATCTGAAGTTATTTATAAAAAATAATAAAAGTAGGATAAACATCTAATCAACCAACCAATCATTTCCTTCGGTTTGATCCTTTCTCCCATCCATGGCCACAGCAGTGTTCCTGAAAGTAATTTCCCTCCTCGTTTCTTTCTCCCCTTGTTTCGTGCCTATAAGCCATTCTGGGTTGCATTTTGTTCAACCACATTAAACTGTTAGCAAGAGTGTCAAAATATTCAGACATATAATAAACACAAATCTTTTTTTCCCCTCCTCTCCTTCTCCCCCCACCCTCTACAGTTAGCATTTAACATGATAATCTGTTTATCTCTTGGTATACAGTCATTTCCACTGCAGTAGCAGCAGCTGTGCTGTTGGAGAAATCATGGATTCAGTTAAATTCTCCCCAAGCATCTCGAGGCCTTCAGGCATGTGCTATAAATTAAAAGGCCTAATTATAGCCATGAGCAGCAGGAATTACAGTTATGAAAAGCAGGAACAAATGGGAGAGTAGCTCAGCAACTGAAAGAGATCAACCCTGGCCTCCCTCTTTCTCTCCTCAGGCGCATGCATGCCTTCTTGAGGGTCTCCAAGGGAGCATCTGCCACCCCCTGGCGAAGGGCACCCACCGGGCAGTTCAACTTATAAACCATCCAAAATGGAGGAGGGGACAGGCCCTTTGATACAAAGCATCTATTTGTCACAGTGATTTATCTTTTGAAAAAGTAAACAAAAATGTGACACAATGTCCAGGGAGTCTACATTTTCCTGGTTAGAATTATTCACAGTAGTTTCGGCAGGTTTTTTGGAGAGGGGGGCGTTTTTAAATATATGCTTTTTGACTGAAAAGAGAGGCAAGTCCACTTTGGAATGTTTCTGATGCAGGTCTGCTTTTAGCTTGATTGGAGTAATTTATTCTCAGGTTTGGGTTAAATTTCAATGGTCCAAAATGTTTACAGTCCAATAGCTTGCCAGGAGTAAGAGCGGGGGAGATGAGAGACAGAAAAACAGAGAGACAGAGAGAAACAGAGAGAGACAGAGAAAGAGAGAAAGAGAGAGACTGTGAGAGGGGGGAGAGAGAGAAGCAATGTGGTTTTTGGAGACCGTAAAGGTTAATCTAAATTATCCCGGAGATTAACTCTGAGACAGTGCATGGTTCCACAAACATCACTGCTGGTGTCCCAAGCAGTGATCTGATATGCTTTGCTTTTGTTAGCATTTGCGGGGAGACTAATCCAGAAAACCCAGGAGACACGAAGACATAGTTTTTTTAGGTGAAGTTGTCAGTCTCCCCATAGTGAATTATGAGGCACAATTGACACTGGAACAAGTTACTGGTCAAACTGTCCTACAGTGAATCTCATCAAACAAAACAATCTCAGATATTTGAACGTTCCGATCTTTGAAAAAAAGACAACAAGGATTTGTTTACGGAACAAATTATACTTCTGTTTATGATCTACCAGTTATCGGAATAATTATTCTATTAAGAACCTGAAATAATTTATCATAAGGAATCTTTCACACCAGAACAAACTAAACATGTTTACATCTCGGTCCTCTTGGTAAACAGGTTCATAATTATCAGAATATGATGATTTTGACAAGAAATGGGAAGAGACTTTAATCAAAAACTTGATTTACCATAAGTGCAAAATGCCTGGTTATGTTTCTCTGTTCTGGACAGAAGAAGAACCAATTGCTCTTAACATTTATTTTATGTACACTGAGAGCATATGCACCAAGACAAATTCCTCGTGTGTCCAATCACACTTGGCCAATAAAGAATTCTATTCTATTCTATTCATGATCTGAGAGTATTTTCAGGTGTTCATATATTGTGTTCACAGTTAGATTTAAAAAACATGGTTCTGTGGATTTCATTTGGTTAATGCAGTTTGGTGCTTGGAAGGATCATTTTGCCAGTTACTAGTCTAATCACTTCACCAACTGCAATCCAGATTCGCTCTGCTAGACAGAGTAGTTGTTTTTTTCTCCTAATACAGTGATACCCCCTCTTACAAACGCCTTGTCATACAAACTTTTCAAGATACAAACCCGGGGTTTAAGATTTTTTTGCCTCTTCTTACAAACTATTTTCACCTTACAAACCCACCGCCACCGCGGGGATGCCCCGCCTCCGGATTTCCGTTGCCAGCGAAGCACCCGTTTTTGCACTGCTGGGATTCCCCTGAGGCTCCCCACTCCAGACTTCCGTGTTTTTGTGATGCTGCTTTTGTGAAGTCTGGAGGTATGGTTTCCCAGAGAGGGGAGCCTCAGTGTAATCGCAGCATCGCAAAAACACAGAGGTCCAGAGGTGGGGTTTTGAGGACTTTGGTATTTTTGTGATGCTGCGATTTCACTGATGCTCCCTTCGCTGGGAAACCCCACCTCCAGACTTCCGTTGCCAGCGAAGCGCTCATTTTTGTAATGCTGGGATTCCCCTGCTGGGATTCCCCTGCAGCATCGCAAAAACACAGAAGTCCGGAGGTGGGGATTTCCATGGAGGGGAGCCTCAGGGGAATCCCAGCAGCGCAAAAATGGGTGCTTCGGCTGGCAAAAGGGATGAATTTTGGGCTTGTACGCATTAATCGCTTTTCCATTGATTCCTATGAGAAACACCGTTTCATCTTACAAACTTTTCACCTTAAGAACCTCGTCCCAGAACCAATTAAGTTTGTAAGATGAGGTATCACTGTACTTACAACATTTATCTGAATTATTCTCTACCTGTGTTTACGTTGTCTGTACCAGGCCTCTGGGTTGGAGCTCAGGGAATAAGGCAGTACTTAGAGGACTTCACAGTTTTTAAATACCTGATCAGATGTACTGGCAAAATGTGTTTTAATTTTACCAGCATAAACCTGTAGTGCACACTTGCACTTACCATCCTGTTGGGAAATCCTGCATTACATAGAAGAAATTAAAATTATTAGAGGATGGGAGGGAGGGAGCGTGGGTGAGTTGGTGCCAGACTGTCTTATCTTTTGCACATTTTTTCTGTAAATCATTTTATAATGAAAGTCAGTTATTTTATTTTAAAATGTCTATTTTATTTTGGGATCATGGCAATAGCAATACAATGGAAAATAAAGAAGAGACACAGAATGAATTCAGATACAGATACAAATCAATCACCCCTACCCTAAAACCAGTATACAAACTACAGAATTGGGAAAGAACATAAGAACATAAGAAGAGCCATGCTGAATCAGGCCAAAGCCCATCGAGTCCAGCATTGTGTCACACAATGGCCCACCAATTATCCATGGGGATCTTGAGTAGAAAGAGAAGGCAACATGAGAAGGAAGGAAGGAAGGAAGGAAGGAAGGAAGGAAGGAAGGAAAGATGATAGGAAGGAAGAAAGACAGACAGACAGAGAAAGAAAGAAAGAAAGAAAGAAAGAAAGAAAGAAAGAAAGAAAGAAAGAACATACTAATCAACTTAACATCAATATCTGGGAAAATCCTGGAAAAGGTAATCAAGCAATGGATTGCAAACCTCTAGGAAGAATGGAAGGATGAGTCAACTTTGAGTCCATCAGGACTGAATTCAAGGTTGTGGGAACAGTTACTTTGCAATACTGCATTCTAACCACTGTGCCACCAGGGCTCCTTAAGTATCCTTTAATCACTTAAGTATAAGCCAGCAGTATGCTGCAGTTGCCAAAAAATCCAAAGCAATCCAAGGTGATCAACAGAGGGACAGTATTAAGATCATATGAAGTGTTAGTACTTTATACTGCGTAGGTAAGACCATGCTTGGGACATTACATTCAGTTTTGTTGACAATGACAGAAATAAAGAATGTAGGACTCTAGAAAGAGTGCAGAGAAGAGCAGCAAAGATGATTAAGAGACTGGAGAGTTTGCAAGAATTAGGAATGACTAGTCCAATGGTTCCCAAATTTCTATACTTCACTCCCCCCTTGGTGCTGCAAATTCATCCTCACTGCCCCCCCCCACTACCATCCCGCTCAGATGGCCGTGGCTTGGTGGTCAGGTGACTGGGTGGGCGTGGTCAACTTGTAAAATGTGGTGAAACTCAGTTAACAACGCTCTTGCTTAGCAATCAAAATATGGGCTCAATTGTGATAATAAGTCTTTCTTTCTTTTGTTCTTTCTTCTCTCCCTTCCCCTTTCTTTCTTTCTTTTTCTTTCTTTCTGTCTTCCTTCCTTCCTATCATTTTTTTTCTTTCTGTTTTTCCCCCTTCCTCCTTCTTTCTTTTTTCTTTTTCTTTCTTTCTTTCCTTCCTTCCTTCTTCTTTCCTTCTTCCTTCCCTTTTCTTTCCTCCCTCCTTTCTTTTTATGTCTGTCTTCCTTCCTCCCTAACATCTATCTTCCTTCCTCCCTTCCTCCCTCTTTTCTTTCTTTCTTTCTTTCTTTCATTCTTTCCTTTTCTGGTTTTTCTTTGAAGATATTTTGCTTCTCATTCAAGAAGCTTCTTCAGTGCTGAAGGATCTTCTTGAATGAGAAACAAAATATCTTCAAAGAAAAACCAGAAAGAAAAAGTACCTTTGGAACAACCATGACCTGGATGACTGATAGACATATAGTTCAGTGGTTCTAAAATTAAGTCTTCCAGCTCCTTCAGAATCTTGGAGAAAAGCGGAGGAAGAGAGAGAGAGAGAAAGTGAATCATAAAATTTATTCATAATTTTAGGGAATCATAATGCCACCAAGTTGAAAATCACTGATCTATACTATTTTATTGAAACTCAAAAGTCTCTTGGTTTTCTGTTTAGTTTTGCTGAAATTGCTGTGCTAGACTATAGATTATATCTTTGGAATGTAGTGCTGGAGTTAATCATCTTAAAAATGAATACTGTTATCAGTATTATAATAGTAATAATTAGTTAGCTTATCTTTTGGACATCTTCATAAGAGTCTTTGTGCTTTGTGGCTATGCATTCCCACAGTGTTCCCTCGGTCAGGAAGTAGGCAGAGACAAAAATTTCCACAAATATGAAAATGGCTCCTTACTCCAATGCTATAGAGCCACTGAACTTACCAAAAAAAAAAGAAACAGCTTTACCAATTCTTTTGCTTCTCTCCACTTCTTAATAGAATAGAATAGAATAGAATAGAATAGAATTCTTTATTGATTGGACACACAAGGAATTTGTCTTGGTGCATATGCTCTCAGTGCACATAAAAGAAAATATACATTTGTCAAGAATCATGAGGTACAACACTTAATGATTATAGTGGTCAAATAAGCAATGAGGAAACAATCAATATTAATAAAAATCTGAAGGATACAAGCAACATGTTACAGTCATACAGTCAGAAGTGGGAGGAATTGGGTGATCGGAATGATGAAAAAAACTAGTACTAATAGTGCAGACAGTAAATAGTTGGACAGTGTTGACAAAATTATTGGTTTAGCAGAGTGATGGCATTCAGGAAAAAACTGTTCTTGTGTCTATTTGTCTTGTCTGTAGCAATGTTTTGAGGGTAGGAGTTGAAACAGTTTATGTCCAGGATGCAAGAGGTCAGTAAATATTTTTACAGCTCTCTTTTTGACTCGTGCAGTATACAGGTCCTCAATGGAAGGCAGGTTGGCAGCAATTGTTTTATCTCCTACTATGTCAAGAGGATGGTTTTTGTAGGACCTACTGCACTTTGGGGGGTTTGCTCCTTGTGCAATGCATTGCTAGATCAATGGCCAGGAAGATATTCCCAGATAATGTCCAGTTGCTTTTGTAGATCTTGAAGTAGAAGTGGGGATGATATCAAAGTTACCTCTATAGGGGTCTGCTCAGTAATGGGCAGCCAAAATTTTTACTGCCACACTGTGGGTGTGGCTTATTTTGTGGGTGTGGCTTGATGGCCATGTGACTAGGTAGAAGTGGCTTGCCAGCCGTACGACCAGGTGGGGGTGGCTTGAACAATCATCATTGTTCAAGTGAACTGTTAAGTCCTCGACTTACAACCTCACCAGTGTCTCTCTCTGGGGTGACAATTTGTTTCACGTTTCCCATGCTCCTCTTCCTGGGTCGCCCCCTGCCTCAGGCTGGATAGCTAGGCGAATGGGTACCGATCAGCTGTTGAGAAAAGGAGGGAGGAAATGAGCCCCGTGCAACTCCTGCTGGTGCTGGTCTCCCTGCCACTTTCCGAGGAGGAGGAAGAGGATGGGAGGGGGGATAGTCAGCTGGAGCTGGGCACACAGCTCCATTTCCACCAGTGCCCACCCCATTTATTAACTTCAGGTAATCAACAAGCCATACTATTGACTAGAGAGAGTTATACAAGACATGTAATTTCATAGTTCAGCTAGAGCTACTTGGTTGCATAGCTCAGAATTCACACTAGAGGCAGAAAAGAGATGCAGAACACTTTAAAAATGTTTGCCATCTAGTGACAATCTGCATTTTGCAGTACAGATTTGGTAACCTTCCCTCAATGGCTAGTGTTCTATTTGTATACACAAGTGTTGGTGGTGACCAAAACACTCTATGATTTAGGGCGAACCTATGTCATGGGTGCCACAGGTGGCACACAGAGCCATATCTGCTGGCACATGAGCTGTTACCCTAGCTGAGCTCCAATGTGCATTTGTGGGCCGGCCAGCTGATTTTTGGCTTGCACAAAGGCTCCGGAAGGGTGTTTTTGGTTTCCTTAGAGCCTCCGGGGAAATGGGGGAGGGCGTTTTTCCCTCCCCCAACTCCAGGGAAGCCTTTGGAGTCTGGGGAGGGAGAAACACGAGCCTACTGGGCCCACCAGAAGTTAGGAAACCGGCCGTTTCTGGCCTCAAGAGGGCCCCCAGGGGCTAGGGGAAGGTGTTTTTGCCCTCCCCAGGCATTGAATTATGGGTGTGGGCACTCACGCATGCGCGATAGCTCTGGCACATGCTTTTTCAGCACCCGAGGGAAAAAAGGTTCGCCTTCACTGATTTAGGGTGTCTATCTGGATTATGTTCTCCTTTATGTGATTCAATCTGGGCTTTCTGGTGGATAACCAACTAAATATGAGCCCGCAATGTGCAGCAGCCGCTTTAAAAGCCAACACAATCTTAAGCTTCATCAACAGAGGGATACACTCCAAGACTACGGAAGAACTAATAGCACTCTATAATGCCCTAGTTAGACCACAACTAGAGTACTGAATTCAATTTTGATCACCACACTATTAGAAAGACATTGAAACTCTAGAGAAAGTACAGAAGAGAGCAACCAGAATGATAAAGGTACTGGAAACCAAGGCATAAGAGGAATGGTTGCAGGAATTGGGCTTCGAGAATCTAGGGAAAAGGAGGTCCAGGGGGAACATGATAGCCATCTTCAGATACTTGAGGGGCTGCCACAGAGAGGAGGGGGCACACTATTCTCCAGGGCACCAGGGAGTCAAACTAGGAGCAATGGATGGAAGCTGACCGAGGAGAGATTCAACCTAAAAATAAGGAAGAACTTTCTGACAGTGAGAGCGATCGACCAGTGCCAGTGGAGATTATGAACGCCCCAATACTCGACCCTTTCATCAGAGATTGGACTGCCATCTGTCTGGGGTGGTGTAGGGTCTCCTGCTTGAGCAGGGGGTTGGACTAGATGACCTACAAGGTCCCTTCCAACTCTAATAATAAATAAATAAATCTGCACAAAAATTGAGCAGTTAGCTGCCATATATATCCCAGTTCAATCTGGACTTACTTTATTTTTCTGACGTTCTTTCTGGCATTGCCACTGTGGGCTTTTTTGTTCCCTGAGTGAAGAATGACATTGGCCTGCATTACTCATGGGCATCTGTAATGTGAGATGGGTGACACCATGAGGCAGGTGAAATCATCATAAGAAATATTTGATGCTCTCTGAGCTTAGTTGTTTTCTTGCAGAAGTTTCATTACTCCAGTTAGGTAACCTCCTCAGACAAGCACTGATGAAGTTACCTAGTTTAGGTAATAAAAAGTGTACAAGAAAACAATCAAGCTCAGAGAGCATCAAAGAGGCTTCAATCCAACCCTGAGTTACAAATATACTCCTTTACTGAAATCGTCATAGCTTTGACATTTCATTTCAGTTCTCCTAAGGCAATTGCCATTTTTTATGGTTTATCTGGCAAGCAGAGCAGAAACTATTTCTTCTCTGATATTAGTAGACATGTTTGGACAAGTTCCTTTCTGAAAGCGGAAGAGACATTAAATCACACTCTTCAGCTCTCTAGTTGTGGAACACCATGTTGTAGTATTGGGAAAGCAAACATACACACTACCACCTTCCTAGATTATACCCAGGCCTGGTTATTAGACTAGGAGTCCCTGTGGATTTTACTCTGCAGGTGATTGTTAATTGTAGGGAGCAACGTTCATCGTGTTTCGAGACCATTGAGCCCGCACTGTCTTTTTTTTTTTAATAAACTTTATTAATTTTCTATAAAAATTGACAAACATACATACAAACATTAAACATAGAGTAGGGGTTGCAATTTCCCCTCTTGTCGTAGAAGTCAATTTTTTTTATAGAAAAAGAATACATTGTTAATGCCTTAAGTCAACATATTAATTTAAACGAAAAGAAGAATTTTACTCAAGCCTTACAATAAAAAATTTCATACAAGGAAAAGAAAAGAAAAGAAAAGGAAAGGAAAAAATAAATCATTTTAGTATATTTATGATTCTCACATGGCTTCTACATTCAATTTTTCTTCTTATTTATCCATATATACACCTTATTCCAAATAATATAGAATTCTGATTTATAATAACTGAGGCCTTTTACCAGAGCATGTGAGTTTAATCAGAACGTGCCAACCGGGCAGGTACAGGCTTAAGAACCAAACAAGAGTACACAGACTTATATACAGGACGCCTTCTGAGGCAGCTACCAATCACATACAGAGGAAAGTTCCCGCTTTACAAGTAACTGGGCTTACGCGCCCAATCAGCACCCTGGAGAGGGATACGCGAGCTAGATTCTGACAGCCGGCTGTTACTATGCAGACACAGCACTCCTGCCCCTTCGGCTGACACAGACATAATCTTTTAAATACACCGGTCTACGACAGATTCTCTCGGAGCGCCGGGGCTCTGTGGAATGTTCTGAACCCTCGATCTCGGCCGGATGGATCGGTTTGGGAGCCTGGCCCACCTCCTCTTCCCTGCTATACGTCGAGGAAGGATTTCCTGAAGTTCCTGCTGCCGTGGGCGGTTCCTGAAAACACTCCCCCTGGAACTCATTGGCTTCCCGATCTCCATGCCGATCCTCCCTATTAAGTCTAATCTGATCCAGGTGTCTTTTCCAAATTCGCCCGTCCCTTAGCTCTACCTCGAACGAACGAGGCCCCAGTTCCCTGCATACTGTACCTTTCTCCCAATTCTTTTGGCCCGAATAGGCACGGGCAAATACCGCGTCTCCTACAGACACCTCACGTCTGGCAGCTTCTGGCCATTGTACTGTTCCCGCATACCCTGGGTGCAACCTGTCAAGTATAATCCGCAATTTGCGACCCATTAAAAGCTCCGCTGGCGTCTTTCCCGTGGTTACACATGGGGTGGTGTGTTGGGCCATGAGCACATCAGCCAATCTAGCCTTCCAAGAGTTCTGGGGCAACCTTTTGAGGGACTCTTTAATTGACCTAACTGCCCGTTCCGCCTGGCCATTACTGGCCGGATGCCAAGGCGAGGTTAAGGCATGTCTAATGCCAGCAGTAGCCAAAAAAGATTCAAATAGGACTGATGTGAACTGCGGGCCGTTATCCGAGACTAGCAGGTCCGGGAATCCATGTGTGGCAAATAGGGTCATCAAAGATTCTATGATGGCCTGTGACTGAGTGGACTGCAACTGGGCCACCTCTACCCACTTGGAGTATGCATCCACGGTGATTAAAAATGTTTGCCCCATGAAGGGACCGGCCAAATCTATGTGCAAGCGTGTCCAGGGGCTAGCTGGTGGTTCCCATGTTAAGGGTTCAGCCCGTGGGGGTAAAGACCTGCTCTCCTGGCAAACAGCACAGTTAGCCACACACTGCTCTACTTCCTTATCTAATGCTGGCCACCACACGTAATCCCTGGCCAGACCCTTCATTCTAACTATTCCAGGGTGCCCCTTGTGCAGCAGGGACAACACCTGGTTCCTCAGCTTGCCTGGTATAACCACTCTGCCACCCCTTAAAAGAACTCCTCTCTCTACTGAGAACTCCGTGCGACAGCGGCAAAACGGAATGAACTGGTCAGCTGGGGTAGAGAGTGGCCACCCCCTCAAAACCCATTGCCTTACCTGGGCCAGAATGCGGTCTTTCCCTGTCTCTCTAGATACCTCGGGGGCAGCCAATACTAATGGCCCGTCTGTCAGAGCAAAAACGGAGCTGGCAGGTGCAGGGTCTGTTAATTCCTCATGTACTGGGCACCTGCTGAGTGCGTCGGCATGTGCTATGTGACGACCCGGTTTATATGTCAACGTGTAGGTGTAATTGGCCAAAAAGACAATCCAGCGTGTCATACGCGGAGACAACACAGCTGGGCTCTGGCGGTTACCTGAGAGTAACCCTAGCAAGGGCTGGTGGTCCGTTACTAACTCGAACCTTCTGCCATACAAATACTCGTGGAAACGGCGAACTCCCGCCACTAGGGCCAATGCCTCCTTATCTATTTGCCCATAGTTTCTTTCTGCCGCGGCCAAAGTCCGAGAAAAAAACGCCAAAGGGGCTTCCGAGCCATTTGGCAATCTGTGGCTGAGGACTGCCCCCACTCCGTACCCGGAAGCGTCACAGGTGAGAACTAATGGCAGACTAGGGGAATACTGAGCCAGGACACTGTTTGAGGTGAGTATTCCTTTGACCCCTCTGAAAGAAGCTTCCTCCCGCTCCCCCCAGTGCCAAGCAGACCGCTTGTCCAGAAGCCTATGCAACGGCTCTGTCACCGAAGCCTTGTGCGGGATAAACACCGCGTAGAAGTTCAAGAGACCAAGGAAAGCCTGCAGCTCCTCCTTCGACTGGGGTCTGGGGGCATCCCAAATGGCCCTAGTCTTTTCAGGGGTGGGATGGATTCCCTTTTCATCCACCCTGAATCCCAGGAAATCAACCTCTGGAACCCCAAAGACACACTTTTTTGATTTGAGCTTCAGTCCCGCTTCTTGGAATTTAAGCAATACCTTCTTAACCCTGCGCAGAAGTTCGTCCTCGGAACTCCCCGAGACCAGGACATCGTCAAAGTAGGGCACCGTGCCTTCCAGCCCATACAGCAACCGCTCCATCAATCCCTGAAACATACCCGGTGCAATAGAGACCCCAAATTGTAGCCTGTGGCACCTGAACACCCCTCTATGTGTTATAATCGCCTGGGCTTCTGCAGTCAAGGGGTCTACGGGGAGCTGCTGGTAAGCCTGGGATAGGTCGAGCTTGGCAAAGATCTTGCCATTACCCAGAGTGTGAAGTAACTGCTGCACCACTGGGAGCGGGTATGAGTGGTGAGCCAGGGCCTTATTAACAGTGCATTTATAATCCCCGCACAATCTCAATCCCCCATCCCCTTTGAAAGCGATGACCAGTGGGGTCTCCCAGACAGCCTGGTCAACTGGCTCTAACACCCCTTGTGCAATCAGACGGTCCAATTCAGCATCAACTTTTGGCCTGAGGGGAATGGGCACCCTGCGGGGCTTCAGCCTCACTGCTGGTACTTTGGGATCAAGGCTAAAAGTAATCGGGGTTCCGGTGTAGCAACCCAGCTTGTCATCGAAGACGGAGGGGAATTCCTTAGTAAGCCCTTGAAATACTGATTCCCCTCTCACAGCGTTCACCCCCGCAACAGAAAAGCCCAAAGACTTAAACCAGTCTAAACCCAGGAGGCTGGAGAATGGCCCGTCCACCACCATCAGAGGCAACCTGCCCATGAACAATTTGAATATGACAGGGAATCTCCCTTCCCCCAACACCAGAATGGGCGCCCCTTGGTAGTCCCGTAAAGTCACAGTACATGGCTGTAACCGATTCTTGCTCAATCCGGGCATGCATTTCTTGATGGTGGCCCAGGAAACCAATGAATGCGCGGAGCCCATGTCCACTTGCATGGAGCAATTCACGCCTCCCAGGCGAACTGTCACAGAGATCTTGTCAGAAGAAACTGAGGTTTTCCTCACAAACGTAGAAGCTGGGCGCGGGCAGCTATAGATGGCATTGCAGTCATCCCTCTTAGTGGAAGAAAATCTCCTCTGCCAACGGGGATTGAAGCCTTGGAACTCCCTCTGCTCTCTAGGGGCGGCTGGAGGAGATCTCCGGGAACGGCAGACTCTCGCAATGTGGCCTCTGGCCCCGCAACGCCGGCAAGCCGCTTCTTTAAACGAGCAATTTGACCGATAATGGTTTCCCCCGCAACCCCTGCATGGGGACAGAGGGGGGCGGGGGCGACTAGCAGGAGGCTCACGACCCCTAGAAGCACCCAGCCGGCAGACTTCCTCCTCCTCAACTTCGCTGCCGCCCTCCTTTTCCGCAGCGGCTTTCGGGTTCTCTGGCACCGCTGGCACTTTGGCCATTGCGTTCACCGAGCTATCCATGGCTGCCAGAGATTGTGTGGAAAGCTCAAAAGCACGAGCTTCAGCTAAAGCTGTCTGAAAAGTCAAATCCCGGGTGGCCAGCAAGCGGCGTTTAAGGCGGCCATCCCGGACTCCGAACACTAGCCTGTCCAGCAAGTAATCATTCAAATCCGTAAACTCGCAATATAATGCAGCCCGGCGGAGAGCGGCCACAAACTCATTAATGGATTCACCCTCTGCCTGGTTTCTCTGATAAAAAATGTAGCGCCGGGCACAACGGGACGGGGCTGGGGCATAATGATCTTGGAGAGTTGACAGGAAAGTCTCCCAAGGCACATTGTGGATAGAGACTGGAGCGAATAAAGCTCTGGCAGTCTCGAACATTTCGGGGCCGCAGAAACCGAGAAAATAAGATCTTTTACGGTCCCCAGAAATCTCGGTATACCCATTCGAGATTAGGAAGCAGTCGAAGCGGGCAACGTAGGAATCCCAGGTCTCCCCTTGTGGGTTGAAAGGGGGAAAAGTAAGCTGTACAGACATTGTCACTTACTGCAGACACAGATGCGAAATGGAAATGCAGGGCTGAAATCTCGTCGCCAGTATAATAACTGAGGCCTTTTACCAGAGCATGTGAGTTTAATCAGAACGTGCCAACCGGGCAGGTACAGGCTTAAGAACCAAACAAGAGTACACAGACTTATATACAGGACGCCTTCTGAGGCAGCTACCAATCACATACAGAGGAAAGTTCCCGCTTTACAAGTAACTGGGCTTACGCGCCCAATCAGCACCCTGGAGAGGGATACGCGAGCTAGATTCTGACAGCCGGCTGTTACTATGCAGACACAGCATGATTGCTCCTGATTATTTAACCGTCTTGTCATCACATCCATCTCTGCGCAGTCCAATATTTTCTTAATTACCTCTTCTTCTTTGGGGGTATTTTCCCCTTTCCAATTTTGCGCATATACTATCCTGGCCGTGGTCAAAATGTGAATAACTAAATAGAGAATGTCTTTCTTAAATGTCTAAAGACATTTCTGCAGTCACGTGGTTAGCATGATGTCACAGAGTATTGTTACCTTCCCATCAAAGTGGTACCTATATATATACTCATGTTTACAAGCTTTTGAACTGCTAGGTTGGCAGGTTTGGGGCAAGAATGGGATCTCACCCTGCTGTGTGGAGTTCAGGTCTCAAACCTATGGGTCACAGTGGCTGCCTTTTAAAGGTCATTTAAAAATGTATTGCGTTATTATATTATATTCTTTTGAATTAAAGTACAGTTTGATGTCACCAAGTGTTGGCTATTCCTGATAGCTTGCTGTCGTCTTTATGGTTAAGACATAAAGCTAGAAGACAGGAGATTGTGAGTTCTAGTCCCACCTAAAAAAACGTACTGGGTGATCATTCTCTCAGAAAAAAAACATCTGTGAGATTCTAGGGATGAAGTGCAAAGTTCCTGTGCTTACCTTAATTGAAAAGGGACAAAAGGGATAGAAACACTGATCTACTAACTAGAGCTTACAAAACATTCGTCAGACCAATACTTGAATACAGCTCGCCTGTATGGAACCCACATTGCATAACTGACGTTGACACAATTAATATTAATTTTATATTACATTTAGTTTTGATTTGTTTATATTAGATTTGTTACATTGTATATTGTTGTTATTATTGTTGTGAGCCACCCCGAGTCTGCAGAGAGGGGCAGCATACAAATCTAATATATTATTATTATTATTATTATTATTATTATTATTATTATTATTATTAATTGAGAGAGTCCAGAAATAATTCACAAGAAGAGTCCTTCACTCCTCCTCTCGAAACAAACTACCTTACTCCTCCAGACTTCAAATACTACGGTTAAACAATCTACAACTATGTCGCCTCCGAATTGATTTAATTGTTGTTCATAAGATCATACACTATAATGTCCTTTCTGTTAGTGGCTACTTCACCTTCAACAACAACATCACACGAACACGTAATAGATGCAAACTAAATGTAAATCGCCCCAAACTTGACTGCAGAAAATATGACTTCAGTAACAGAGTGATCAATGCCTGGAACTCACTACCTGACTCTGTTATTTCTTCCCCTAACCCCAAGACCTTCAACCTTAAATTGTCTACTGTTGACCTTTCCCCTTTTCTAAGAGGTCTGTAAGGGGCGTGCATAAGTGCACTATTGTGCCTACCATCCCTGTCCTTCTGTCCTATTATCCTTTTTATCACTTCTTTATACTTTGTCATGTTAATACAAACTATAATTCTATACTTGTATGACAAATATTATAGAAACATAGAAACATAGAAGACTGACGGCAGAAAAAGACCTCATGGTCCATCTAGTCTGCCCTTATACTATTTCCTGTGTTTATCTTAGGATGGATATATGTTTATCCCAGGCATGTTTAAATTCAGTTACTGTGGATTTACCAACCACGTCTGCTGGAAGTTTGTTTTATTATTAAATATTTAATATTTAATATTTATTATTATTATTGTTTTGTATTATTATTGTTGTTGCTGCTGCTGCTGCTGCTGTTATTATTATTATTATTATTATTATTATTATTATTATTATTATTATTAAGCAAAAGTGAGGGAAGAATCCTGGCTTTCATCCTTACAGTGATCTGGCTTCCCATGTGTCATCTCAAAAGAAGATATCTTCCCAGATATCTTTTTAAAGGAATTTAAGGGAACACTTAAACAACAAAATATAAGTCCAAGTAAATCAAACTTCTGTGAAATCAAACTGTCCACTTAGGAAGCAACACTAATTGACAATCCATTTCACATGCTGTTGTGCACATTCAACTTTGTGCAGAACAAAGTATTCAATGAGAATAGTTCATTCATTCAGATCTAGGCTATGCTATTTGAGTGTTCCCTTTATTTTTTTGAGCAGTGTATTTCTACACAGCACCAATGAATGGTAAGGCTTTGGGGGTTGCTTCCCCGCTTCCAACAGAGAGAAAATAGAGGCCATGAAATGAAGATGTTGCTGCCTCCTGATAGAATATGATCACTGACGCCCCAGAAGCTAGAGTATATAAATGATTTCACTGTGGAATATATGATTTGGTTACCTAGCTTGAGTTTCCCCGTTTTAAGCTCTACTTCACTAAACTAGGGCCTTCCAGACGTGTTGGATTTCATCTTCCATGATTCGCAGCCAGCTGATTGGAAATTATTGGAGTTTAAGCCGACACATCTGGAGAGCACTAAGTTGAAGAAAGATGAAGCACAGCCCTCCAGCGTAGTGCAACGTTGATTACCTCTTTTGAAGCAATCATTATAAATAATTAGATGAAACACTGGTTGATTCTGATAATTAATTCTTTTGTTTCTGCTTAGTGTTTTCCAAGTATGAAAGGAAGGGGGCTCTTTACAAAGAATTGTGGGATATAATAGGATTCCTCTTATATACTGCTGGAAAAAAATAAAGGGAGCACTCAAATAACACATCCTAGATCTGAATGAATGAAATATTTATTTATTTATATATTCATTCATTCATTCATTCATTCATTAGATTTGTATGCCGCCCCTCTCCGAGGACTCGGAGCGGCTTCCAACAACAGTACAGTCCAAAAATCCAATATTTCTTTTTAAAAAATATTCTCATTAAATACTTAGTTCTGTACAAAGTTGAATGTGCACAACAGCATGTGAAATTGATTGCCAATCAGTGTTGCTTCCTAAGTGAACAGTTTGATTTCACAGAAGTTTGATTTACCTGGAGTTATATTGTGTTGCTTAAGTGTTCCCTTTATTTTTTTTGAGCAGTGTACATTGGGTGCCTCTTCATTTTTTTAAAAAAGACATCCATTATTCAGCTTTTGTGAGTGCTCCCTGAATGTAGTTTCCTTTTCTCAATAGATATTACTAAAATGGAATGCAGTATTTGCATTTAGGGTGCTCAGATTTAGGTTACTTGTAGGTGAGCGTGCACTAGAAAGCACAAGGACATTAAAAATAATGATAAACGCAACCTGCCTTGTCAAGGTCGGTGCAGAAAAGCACCAAACAGCACACCCCACTGCTAAAACTGCTGTGGTTTGTTCAGCTTGGTATATTATTAAGAAAGCCACGGACACTCACAGCAGCATTTGACCTTTCAGATGGCATAGTGCAGTGCATATAAAATGCTGAGTTAGAAAACTGTCAGATAAAATATAGAGATGAGATAATAGTCAAGAGAGATAATGTTAAATGGGTTCCCAGTACGCTAAAATGATCGGGTTTCTTTGAAATGGCATGTGACCTCACTGGGATATCAGTTTCTTTTGTGCCCAGTGCTGTTTGTTTCGGGATTTGGCATCCACGCAGGCTTAGCGCCACCTGCTGCAAACGTTTTGAATGGCAGGAGACCAACTTGTCTGCTCTTTCAGTTCCAGAAAGAATCCCTTGTCCTCAAAGTAATGGTTTTACCTATGAACTTCAAGCTCTTGTTCATCAGAATCTTCGCTCTCACCTCTTGTTCATTCTTGAATCGAACTGCACTGTTCTGAGTCATTTGAAGACTCCATGCTTTAAGACAGACAGGATGCAAACCTGAAATCCGTCTAGTATTTATGCGGCAGGCAGAGTTGTGTTTGTTGTTATTTAATTTGATTAATATAACTGGTGGACACCCTTCTTCTTCCTGCTTCCCCAACAGGAAGTGGGAAGCCCGTTCATGTTGCTACTGCTACACAGGCATCCTTTGTTAAGGATTGAATGCAGGAGAAATACGTTTTATTGTCCTGAAGCAGGAAAAGCTTTGAGCAAAATATTGAATGGCATTGGTGACATCACTAAGTATCCAATTCCTCTGTTCATAGATGCTTCTCAGGTGAAAAAAGGAAGGAAGGAAGGTTTGAGGGAGGGAGGCAGGGAGGGAAAAAAGGAGGGAAGGAAGGAAGGAGGGAAGGGAAAAGGACGGAAAGAAGGAAGGAAGGAAGGAGGGAGGGAGGGGAAGAAAGGAGGGAAGGAAGGAGGGAAGGAAGGAAGGAGGGAAAGAAGGAAGGAGGGAAGGAAGGAAAGAAGGAAGGCTCATTTTTAAATGAACATCTAATTGTACAAGAGGATTATTATGCAAAGAATGATTTAAGACAACCAAGTGTAGGGAAAACACAAATTAGCATGCAAATCAATGAGTTTTGCAGAAACAGATGTACAACCTGTTCCTGTCAACTTGAAGAAGGGACCAGAGGAACCATGGAGAATCACCAAGCTGGAACCTGTACTGTATTCTTTCAACTCTGTCTACTGTGCTGTTCGAAATTACATGTGATGGTGTACTAGAATATTGGAGGTGATTTTTGCTGTGATTCTACCTTACAAGAAAAGTTTCGTTTTATGCTTCTATTTTTTTCAGTGGACAGAAGAGAAATTACTCTCCTTCTGGAGTCCTTCACAGGAAGGGAGGGAGGGAGAAAAAAAGAGAGAAGAAAGAGAAAAAGAAAAAGGGAAAGAAAGAAGGAGAGAAACAAGAAAGAAAAAGAAAGAGAGAAAGAGAAAGATAGAAAGAAAGAGAAAGAAAGAAAAAGAAAAAGAAAGAGGAAGGAAGGAAGGAATGAAGGAAGGAAGGGGGAGGAAGGAAGAGAAGAGGGAGAAAGGAAGAAGAAGAAGGAAGCACCACAACCCCTGCGACTAGATGTAGCTTCAGAAGGCACTTTGAAACAACACAGCAATTTAGAGCTGGAAGATATCTCAGAGGTCATCCAATCCAACCCATGCTGCAGCAGGAAACCCTACATTGTCTGGATTATTTCGGTGCCTCTAACAGAGAGGAAAATTGCCCGAGAGGAGGAGGAGTTTACTAGGACAAGGCTGCCATGCGGAGGAAGGCAGAGATAGTCCTTGACTTATGATCACAATTAAGCCCAAAATTTTGGTTGCTAAGCAAGAACATTATTAAGTGTGTTCCACCACATTTTACTCAATCCGTAACATTTCCTGGCTCCAACAGTCATGTGCAAGCTAGGGAATAACATCGGAGGCATGTGTAATGTTCTAATTTACAGAAATTATGGTTAAGGGTGTGGCAGAAAGTGGACTCCCACCCAGTCACATGACCATGAAGCCATGCCCACATGACTGCGAAACCACTCCCACCCAGTCACATGACCATGAAGCCATGCCCACGAAATAAGCCATGCTTACAGAGTGATTGTAAAAAAATTGGGATGTATAATATATAAATATATACTGTATATATAAGAATATATAAGAAATCTGTGGGGGGTTTTCCCAAAATTCCCAAAACTTTAACCTTAGATTGTTTACTGTTGACCTCACCACATTCTTAGGAAATATGTAAGGGGCGTGAATAAGTGCACTAACGTGCCTACCATCTCTGTCCTAATGTTCCCATGTGCTCAAAACCATCTTATGTTTACACTGTAATCTTATATAGGCTGCAAAGATGAGTTTTCAATAACTTATGAAAGGCGAGGAGGGTGGGGGCAGTTCTAATCTCTGGGGGGAGTTGATTCCAGAGGGCCGGGGCTGCCACACAGAAGGCTCTTCCCCTGGGTCCCGCCATACAACATTGTTTAGTCGATGTAACCCGGAGAAGGTCAATTCTGTGGGACTTTAATCAGCCGCTGGGATTCGTGCAGCAGATTAATGGCTATTTCTAGTTTAAATATTCTTAGTTGTAGAGCTGTCAAGTTCTTTGCTTGTAAACAAACAAATAAATAAAAAAGATGATTTTTCTGTGGACAAGAGGAGTTGCTGAAGTTTTATTTCATTCTTTCCCTTAAGAATAAGTAAGATGTGTTACTATATCACATCTAACTTGGATTTTCTACTTCAATGGTAAAATTAGATCCGCCTCCAATGATATATGCCTTGAGAATGGAACCACAAAGGAGGGGAGGGGGTTCTGGACATGATTTATATAACATTTTTCTGTTCTCATCTCATACGGGTGGTTGGCAGAGAAATAAAAATGTTAACCACAGAACAGTAGATTCTAGCCAAAGTTTGACTGTAGCTCTCTGGGAAATGAATTGGCTGGTGTGTTTTTCTTCTTTTTCTTTCTCTTTGAGCTACCTGAACTGTGACTTCACACCGCTGTTTTAAGACAACAATCTCAGCTGCAGGATCCTTGAGCATCTTCCTATCTTGTTTCGGCATCTAACCACCCACAACGATGCATTTCTGCCCTCGTGTGCACTTTTGGCAAATTGCATCTTTGTTATTTCAAGCATAAACTGTGTATGGAAACACAAAACCCACAAATACAGAGCTGCTTAAATCCAGGAAATAAACATTATTCTTGTTGTTGGCTTGGTATTAAGCAGCTTAGATGTAGAAAGTGATGCGAATCGGGTAAAGAAAAACAACACCAAGTTGTGAAGTTGGTTTATGTTTTTCCAAAACATCTTTTATATATTCCTCATATAACCGTGACAGCTGTAAATCTTTATGTGGAAGAGTCTTATCTGAGTAGTAGGACAATGTATTTTGAAAATGAAGGTCCCATTTTCAATTAATAATAATAATAATAATAATAATAATAATAATAATAATAATTTATTAGATTTGTATGCCGCACCTCTCTGAAGATTCGGGGCGGCTAACAACAATAATAAACAGTGTACAAATCCAATATTTAAAAAACTATTTAAAAACCCTTATAGTAAAATAATCACACAATCCATTCAAACCATACACAAACCAAGATAGTTGGGGGATATGTCAGTTTCCCCATGCCTGGCTGCAAAGAGGAGTTTTCAATAACTTACGAAAGGCGAGGAGGGTGAGGACAGTTCTAATCGCTGGGGGGAGTTGATTCCAGAGTGCTGGGGCCACCACAGAGAAGGCTCTTCCCCTGGGTCCCACCAGACGACATTGTTTAGTCGATGGGAGCCAGAGAAGGCCAACTCTGTGGGGCCGATTAATGGCTACTTCTAGTTTAAATATTCTTAGTTGTAGAGCTGCCAAGTTCTTTGCTTGTAATTTTGGACAGGCTACCAGGAGTGGGTAAAATGTGGATTAGCTCTAAAAGCAGATCTCTGGATGATTCACAGTAGATCAGTGAGAATTTCCTATTCCCAATTATTTACCAGCAGCTATAACTGAAATAATTACCTTTCAATCTCACCTTCAACTGAACTAAAGGTTGAAGTAGGAATTAATTTTTATCTGAACAGACACCAATATAATGATCTTACGGTACTAATTCCTCAACTTAGAATTAATATATTGCTGTACAAATATAAAATGTATGTTTCTATTGATCAATAGTGAACTACTCAAAAAAAAAACCTATCACAAGGTGGGATTCACCACTAGACTAGGTGGTCCGGTGAGACAATTTTATCCATTTACTCACTCAAAAGTTACCAAACAAATACTGTGTTATACAATCTATTTGAAATAAATGTGATTCCTCAAAGTGCATACCACCTTAAAATCTTTTTTTAACTTACGTTCTTCCTTTGGTGTACCATTAGAAGGGTCATAAACTGAATCTATGGGAGTATTTGATCTCGTTCACCATTACCGATTAATAGATGTCCCAGAAAAAGTAATGTAGCTTGTCCCTTTCCTCCAGATAAATATAAATGCGTCTACATTTAAGCCATTGAGTGTTGGGCTCAAGTTGTCCAAAGCAACATATCAACCTGGAGTTTTCAACACAAAGGCCCAGAGCTACAGTTTAGTACTCAGGCCTTTCACCATTTCCTCTTAGGGAGCCATTCATCATTGAGGGTGACATATCTCTGGCCCTGACTTCAGCTGCAAGAGAATTTTTGTCATTTTCTAATAAATCTCAGAGAAGTGTCTACACGGTTTGATAAATGAAGAGGTTTCACTGCTTTAAAATGAGTAGTTGTGAGTGCCAGCGTGTGACAAGCAGAAATATAAGAGGAGGGGGGGAGAACACTATGAAAAATGTCCAAGTTCCATGTAAGAAAGTTTGCTGGTTTTTCTGCTTAGCAAAGATTCCAAAATACAATATTCTCCTTCCCTTAACTCCTATGCAGCTTCTGCAAAAAGGTTGGAAAATTTATCTTCGTGTGTAAATTGTTTTGCTGAGTTTTCCTCTCCCTTTCCATGATATAGCAGATTTTACTGATTTACATTTGGGATAGTACCTTCTCTGCCTATAAAACTTTACAAGCAAAGACAAACAATATTATTTCTTATGGCTTTTTTTTTTTTTTTTAAATCTTCTGAAATAAATATTCCATCAAAGACACTTTTATGTTTCACAGTGGCCAGTCTCAAATGTCTTGCCGGCTATCATGTTCAAAACCTGGGGCACGATTCATTTTTACAGTAGATTTTCTCAATCGCAGCTACTAATCAGATTAGTACTGCTTTTGTACCTGACAAGTCATTAAGGAGGTTGTGTGGAAAACCGGCCATTGTTTTTAGCTGCCTGCCTTTGAAATTTGCTTTCTAAAAATAATTAATGGTAAGTTAGGCTACCTCTATGGAGTCAGCTACCAAGGAAATATGAGACCCTTTTCCTCCACTCCCCACCCCAATTATACTATATTCTGAATAAAAATGCTAGCAGCAGTGAGAGAATTCTAATATTCAGGCCAACCAGCTGCAAGCCCTCATCTTTTGCCAATGTCACTTGTTTCCTGTTCTTTGTTGCTCTGAGGTGTTCATACATGTCACTTCTGTTCCACATTTTGCTGTTGAAAAGCCACCTATGATTCTTCTTAAGGGATGTCTCAAGCAATACCTAGCTCATTATCAGTGTGTACTGTCATTTTCTTTGTTTTATTCCAATCAGAAAAAGATATCTGCAAGTTCAAAACTGTCATTCCACCCTTTCTGCTATTTGAACAAGAGGACAGGGTGTACGTTCATAGCGAACTTTCGAAAAGAGCACCCGTCACAGAAAGAAAACCAAAGCTAGTGGGTTTAATCTGTTCTGCTCTGGGACTACTCCAATCACGACAAAGGACAACCTATATGCAGATATTTCAAATCAAACACATTTTAGACTTTTTAAAATGTATTATTGTTATTTTAGAGTTTAACTATTAGATTTGTCACTATATATTGTTTTTATTGGCGCTGTGAGCCGCCCCGAGTCTACGGAGAGGGGCGGCATACAAATCTAATAAATAATAATAATAATAATAATAATAATAATAATTTATATTTTCAAAAAGGATTTGAACAAGCAAGGTCAGGTTTTTAAATCCATGTTGGCAGCTTTCCCATTCAAAGAGATAAGAGATAAGAGCAGGCTGCAGCAAGGAATCAAAGTTAATTGAGACATTCCTCAGTGAGATAATGCCCTTCAAAAACACACCCACACTCAAGGATCTCCAGGGTTGCCTCAGACAGCTGCATCTCTGCTTGATGGATTTAAAAGTAGAATAGCAGTTTGCCAACAAAGCATTTCTGGACCCTTGGATCTAGGATTTCCACTATTACAAATGTTGGATCACCACACCTTTTTTACTCATGATTTCTCACTTATATACTGTCTGAGTGTGGTCAACTGTTTCCTAGACTTTCTTTCAGAGATATATTACCTTCTAGAACTTTTCCCATAAAGATATTCTTGACTGCTTTGTGACCCTCTGACCTTCGCATCTAATAATGGCTCCTGATCCCCAATGTCCTGCTCCTTCTCTGAATCAGATATTACCATAATTGGGGTTTCTAAGTCTCTGAAAGTTACTCAAATTTTGCAGGTTCCAATTTTTCCTCACTCTCACTCTCTGACTCAGTTGTCAAGAACACTGTCCTAGGATACCAAGACGGACCCGGTTCATTCTCCTCGGAATATGTGAGTCATGGACCACTCAAAACATATTCTACTGCTCACAGCTTCCACAATTATCTTGTGTATTCGATGCCAACACAACGCAAGGACTTTTAAATCAGAGCAACTGTCAGAGGAAGAAGGAAAGCTCATAGCTTCCAAAACATTTTATGGTGAAGCTTGGAAATTAATGGAGAGAAAAATATTCACAGAATGGAAGAGTGATGTTTCTGCACAACGTGGAGCATTAACTCTCCCAAAGATAGAAATTAAGCCAAAGATATGCAGAGCTGTGGAGAAAGTTGGAGGATTGTAGAAATGTTGGTGTTGTGGCCTGTTGGCAAAGTTGCTTTTTTCTTGGTAGTTGGAAGGGTGTTAGATATTTGCCTGGGTGACCTACCCAGACAGGGTAAAAGTCAAAAGTTCAGATTTGTTTATTGCATGTTGATTGGTTGCCTTCTTTTGGTGCTTAAAATGTATCTTTGTAAAACTGCCCTGTTTCTGGCCTAGATTGTATAAATAGGAGAACTGTCATTGTATAGATCTCTCAATACTCCATTGCTTCTTCACTGAATTGACTTCCTTGTCCTGTTAGCAAAATAAACCTTGTTTGATTCAACCTTGCTTTGAGAGTTATTACATTGGCGACGAGGAAATCGACGCTCCGTGTGCTATCATGGCTACTCCATCGGTAGTCCAGCCACCTGAATTCTTTGACCCAGAAAGAATGACCTGGACAGCCTACATGGCGAAGTTTGAAATATTTTTGGAAGCGGCCGGCATGAAAGATGCCGACAGCGGCCGCAAGCGTGCCCTTTTCCTCAATTACTGTGGCACACAGATTTTTGAGCTGGCAGAAACCCTCACTGACCCTGAACCGGCGAACTCAGTTTCCTGGGACACTCTCTCATCCAAGCTAGCTGCTCACTTCAAGCCTATGAAGCCAGCTAGAGTTTTTCACCATCAATTCTCCCGGATGTCACAAGCAGAGCGGGAAACGATCAATCAGTTCGCGACTTGCCTCAGAACTGTTCTCTCTAAATGCCAATTCGATAATCCAGAGGCTCGTCTCACTGATGCCTTAATCTTTGGCATTCTGGGCAAAAGCAAGAAATCCCCCAGAGAAGTGGGAAGTGATTTTTCACGTACATTTGCTGCAGGAAAAACTGGGCACTTGGAAGAGCAAGCTCCGTTTGAGTGGGGATCACTGTTGGGTAGCGTAGTTCAACAAGAAGGCCGATTTATTAACATTGCCATGTGGGAACAGAACTGTAACCAAACCAATACTAAATTTCCCTACAGTTCTCCACCCAGGTTAAGGTTCATGTCACATCCCCACGGCCACAAGTTCATCACACTTACTGTTCAGTCTGGGTCACTCCAGAAGCCAATACCAACCCAAAAAGAGAAGCCAGACACACTGGTAAAAGGCAAAGGCAGTTTTATAAAATCCAAGAAAAACACAGGTAACAGAAAATGTCCTTACAAACAGGAAAATGCTGTATCTTCAGATATATTCACGAAGGCCAAAAGTCCATGCAGCAATACAGAATTCTTGCTGCCAAGCCAAGGCTATAGATAGCAGACCTACACCACCACCTACATCTTCCAAAGCTGCTGGGCCACAAGCCAGGAACAGAGACGCCGAGAAACAAGACAGGATAACGCCACACCAAGCTGATAACACTCCACATGGCTTCAAGGCCTTGCCTGCCTTTTAAACCCTACTGATGAGGACCACACCCAAACCCAGCTGTTTCTAATTCAATGGTGAAAATATCTCTTTAACTGCTCTTTTCTTTGCTCTGAACGTCGCTGTCTCATGTCAATGACAGCTTGTGCGTCATCACCTAATGACTCCAAGCTACTGGCTGGGGAGAGCCCCCCCCCCCGGGGCTCTCATGCTGTTCTCCTTCATCCCATTCCTGATTTTCCTCTCCCCCGTCCGACTGTTCAGCCCCCTCCTCTGCGCTGTCATCCTCCTCCGGGCATGGAGCCAGCAGAGACACAGCTGGTCCCTGAGCAGCCTCAGGCTGAATCACAACACTTACAAATATGTGAGAGTTGATTAACAAATTCTATTTGTTTTGTACCCAAAGATCCCAAGCCAGGATTTCTCAAACTACAGAAATAAATGCCATACCTGTGCATATGCTCAAAGGAAACAATATAGGAGAAGTTTAGGCCCAAAAGAGAAAAGGACAATCACTGCCGGTGTAAAATCCATTTCCCCCAAAACCTGATACCTGACTGCATTGAACAGATGAGCCACTGAAATGAACTACGGATGAAAGGGAGGAAAGGCATGAACTGTCTACTACGGGAAAATGACATCATATAAAAACTGTGTATAACTACTACAATTAACCATACCCAGTGCCCATTAAAAGGTCTGGATCAACATAGCTAAAGATACAGCTGCTTAGTTCAGGCATTTTCTGATAAAAGTCCTTGCATCAAACTTGCAAGTATAAGCAAAATCATTCCAATAAGTGTACATTATAACTAAATTCTGAGCGATCTTTTTTCTACAAAGTAGTTTTTTACAATACCGAAGCTTTTTAGATATTCTGGTGAGTACACGCTATTCAATAAATGAATAAATCATTGTTCCTTCCTACATGCATCAACTTTAAAAAAAATAAGGGAGAAGAATAAATGTTTTTAAAAAGCTTCATTCAGCAAATCAGTTTTATCTCTTTTTGTGCAATACAGATATTGTACAGTACAATACAATTCTCATCATAAGCTGATAGCCAATGGTATTTTTCAAACAAATTATAATGTTTTTGTTTATTTTGATACGTTACAGGCAGGGGTGGGAAGCAGGCAGGACGGAGTGGAACGCAGTTCCACCGGCAGAAATGAAGGTGTGTGCGCATCTCCAGCTGATCAGCGGCTGTCACTTCCTGGATACTGGTTTTGGCTCGGCTCTCCTTTTTTTTCCCTGCTGCTAAATCTGCGCTCCTTGAGTTTTCCATCTTTCCTCCTTCCTGGCCTCAGACTAGCTTCCCTCTCTCCTGCCCGGCTTCCCTCCAGCCTCACGCGGCCACCTCCCGCCTGAGTTGCAAGAAGAAGGCGTGGGTGGAAGTGGCACTGGCAGCATTTATGCTTCTGGCAGCACCTGTTCACCTAGCTATCCAGCCTGAGGCAGGGGGGTGATCCAGGAAGGAGAGCACGGGAAACGCGAAGCAAATTGTCACCCCAGCGAGCGACACTGGTAAGGCTGTAAGTCAAGGACTTAGCAGTTCACTTGAACGATGATCGTTCAAGCCACTCCCACCTGATTACATGGTCGGCAAGCCACTCTTACCCAATCACATGATCATTAAGCCACACCCACCAAATAAGCCACACCCACAGTGTGGCAGTAAAAATTTTGGCTGCCCATTACTGGTTACAGGTAATCCTTAACTTCCAACTGTTCATTTAGTGACTGATTGAAGTTGCACACCAAAGTAGCCTTCCTCTCCCCCTGCAAAAAAATGCAGACAGGATCCATTGAAAGAAACAGATTAAAATTCGATTTGCAAGTAAATTAATGACACATCCACGCCTGCGTAGAGTGATGCATAGGAGACAACAACTGAAGGATTATTACAAGAGAAAATGAGGCCACCTGTGGTTGGGTGGGGCTGCTGTAATTAGTGCTACAGATAAAAAGAACTGTGTGCTGGTTTAGCCTTGTGGCAGTTTATCTGATTCATTGTTTCATCAAGATCGTAGTTTTTGTGCTGTTCAAGATTGTGTGTGGACTCTCTGGACTTTAGAATTGGACTCAATTTCCCAATTATTGGGTGAGCAATTGGATTACATTTAACCTGTGCCTTGTATGTACCAGAAAATCCCTTTGACATTTAAAAAGGGAGCTGTTTCTGTTTTTCTGTTTATAAAAACTTTTTGGTTTTTCTTTTATTGTGTGGTGTGTGTCTTCCTGGACTAATTACCCTGTAATTACAGGCTGTTGAAACACGCTGGCAGAACACTTAAGAACCCTGTTGGTATGTCTGGGTATAGCTAGGCTATGAGACCTTTGACATACACTAAGAAGAGATTGAGGAAGAGTGTGGATGTGTGATACAGCCAATAATGACACAGACTTACGGTAGTATGCTGAATAAGTATTATTTACATATATACATAAAGCAGAAATAATCTACAAACCGCACATAGCAAGCACTAAGCAAAGTACACTCCCCTCTCAAGGTAAAGGCAAAAGGTGAATGAGTAATACAGCATCATCAGGAGAGAGTACTGGCACCCTCTTATGGCTAACCAGCCAAAGTCCTTAAAGTGATATTACAACTGTAAATGTATTAACTACAATAGGCAGTTTAACAGACATGGCAATCCCAAATAACAGTATGTACCATGTACTAACAAACCCGAGCCTGGGAAAAAATTCCAGGAAATTTGAGAGAGGCACAAAGGTCCAGCCAGTTTCCCGCCATTCCCCCTGGGTTTCTCTCTCTGGCACAGTGTATGGGAGGCAGCCTCACATCAGGTGTATGGGAGGCACATGCTCCTCCTCACCGCCTCAGAGTCCCTCTTTTTTTTTTTACCCTTAAAGTTTGGATTTTTTGATTCCCCTCATCTTACCTTCTTCCTTTGGCGGCGACTGACCTCCTCCTCTTCTTCCTCCTCCTCCTCCCACCCAAATTCCAAACTTTTATTTCTTTCCTAATGGTTTTGCATGCATTATTTGCTTTTACATTGATTCCTATGTAAAAACTTTTCTACTGGTCACAGAACGAATTAAGTTCTTAAGTAGAGGTACCACTGTATATTGCAGGTGCCACCATTGTAAACATTAAACACATCACATGACACATTTCTTTGTTAAGAGAAAAAAGTGTTCTACTGTCATTTGTCACTGAACACCGTTAAGTATTTCTCTTCCTACATGACACAAAACATTGTGTTGGGAATTGCAGTTTAATTACAACTCATTACACAGTGTAATTGTAGCCTCAATGCATCTCAGTATCTCTAGAGCATGCAATGCAAAGCTGGTATGAGACAAGCACAAAGTGAACAGCCTGCAGTTCAAATATCATGACTCAGCAATCTGAGAAATAAAGTATCCATTTGGGGTCTTTTAGATCAGGAGTCTCTAATCTTGGCAACTTTAAGACTTATGGACTTCAACTCCCAGAGTTCCTCAGCTGAGGAACTCTGGGAGTTGAAATCCACAAGTCTTAAAGTTGCCAAGGTTGGAGAGCCCTATTTTAGAGTTCTGGGGAATGTACTGATTGGGTTAAGTCTAGAAACTAGAATATTCCAAAGACCACTTTATTCCCCTTTCCTGTATGTTTCTGTCCTCCATCAATCTGATTCTGTTTCATGGAAACAAGGAACGCTGCTGACTTATCAATGATTGTCCACTAGGATTCCAAGATCCCTATCACAGTTACTGCTTTTGAGCCAGGTTGCACCTAATCGGTACTTGTATCTTTGGTTTTTCCTGCCTAAGTTTAAAATCTACAAATATGTTTACAGTAGTCCCTCACCTATTGCTGGTGTTACGTTCCAGACCTGGCCGCGATAGGTGAAATCCGCGATGGGGAATTTATCGACTGATAGTACTTATTTAAGTATTTATATTGTAATTGTTTGGTAAGTTTTCATTGTTTTAAGTGTTTATAAACCCTTCCCACACAGTATTTATTTTAGATACAGTATTTAAATACAGTATTTACAATTTTAGATTCTTTTTTTTTTTTGAAAAACCTGCCGATTGAGTTCGGCGGGCTGTTTAAATCTGCCGATTGACTTCCTCAGAAACCCGCGATGAAGTGAAGCCGCAGTAGGTGAAGCGCGGTATAGCGAGGGACTACTGTACTTTCTTTTTTTTAAAAAAAAACAACACCTACTAAAAATGCATTTGAAACAGATAGTAGAAAGAAATCAAGGCAGACTGAGAATGGAACATGAAATCATCCACTATAAAATAGCAGGAAAAATTCATAATAATTTGGTTCAAATCAGCTTTGGAAGCAATGGTGCCCTTCCTGATTCATCCAAGAGATAGAATAGAATAGGATAGGATAGGATAGGATAGGATAGGATAGGATAGAATAGGATAGGATAGGATAGGATAGAATTCTTTAGTGGCCAAGTGTGATTGGACACATAAGAATAGAATAGAATAGAATAGAATAGAATGGAATGGAATGGAATGGAATGGAACAGTGCAGAATAGAATAGAATAGAATAGAATAGAATAGAATAGAATTCTTTATTGGCCAAGTGTGATTGGACAGATAAGGAATTTGTCTTAGTGCATATGCTCTCAATGTACATAAAAGAAAAAGATACATTTGTGAGGAATCATGTGGTACAACACTTAATGGTTGTCATAGGGGTCAAATAAGCAATGAAGAAACAATCAATATTAATAAAAATCTTAGGATATAAGCAACGTTACAGTCATATAGTCCTAAGTGGGAGGAAAAGGATGATAGGAATGATGAGAAAAAACTAGTAGAAATAGAAGTGAAGGTTTCTTCTAGATATAGAAGATGACTGGGCACTTCCCAACCATGGCAGATCCTGGCTTCCTCCTGTTGCGATGATCATATTTTGTGCCATTTGGATTTTTGTGCTATTCGGAATGCTTGTGGTAAGGCAATTTAAAAGTTTCAAAATACACACTGAATCACATTTTATGTAAGAGATGCCTAATCATAAATATCAGTTGGAAATTTTTTTCCCCTTAAATATTTTTGTGTTTAGCTAAAAGCTCTCTTTGCGAGGTGAGTGGAATCAGCAGAAACAATGCTTCCATGCCGTATGCTCAAACATAACCCATATAGTATGGCTGGAAATTCGGAAAGGCCAACCCAAACAATGTTCTACATGCTGTTCGGGGAATTATTTCTCACAACTGTGCCCTACCTGGCTGTTGTGTTCGGTGTTATATAACTGAATAAGTAATTCTGAAAGCAAGGTCAGTTCCACTGGCAGTCTGGATAAACATTCATCTCAAATTAGGGAACAAGAGAGATTTTACTTATGGCAGCTCCTTTCCCAGGGAAAAAGAAATAGATTAGTTTGCATACAACTGGGTGAACATTCAATTTTCTTTGTAAATTAAAATTCCCCAAGGATCTGCTTTAATGCCTATTTGGGATAATTGAAGCAGCTATTTTTCATATCCTGTGTCACTGTCTAAGCTCGGCCATAGTCCTGGTACTATAGAGCCTGTAAATCCTTAAGCTTGGATTGGAAATGAGGACACGTGACTATTGTCTCCCAGCATTGACTGGGAAGTCTGATAACAAAGAGAATCTGTATTTGGACAAACATATTGTGCTCCTCCATGGTACATTCTGCACAATTGGCCTTCCTGATTGCATTGTTAATTGAACACCCTAAACATTTCTCCACTGATACAGTAATATTCTGGAAGGACTGCATCTCTCCTCAAAACTTTGAATTATTATTATTATTATTATTATTATTATTATTATTTATTTATTTATTTATTTATTTTATTATTATTATTTATTAGATTTGTATGCCGCCCCTCTCCGTAGACTCGGGGCGGCTCACAACAATAACAAAGACAATGTAAGAACAAATCTAATAAATTAAAAAACACTAAAAAACCCATTATTAAAAGCAAGCATACACACAAACATACCATGTATAAACTGTATAGGCCTGGGGGAGATGTCTCAGTTCCCCCATGCCTGACGGCAGAGATGGGTCTTAAGAACTTTACGAAAGGCAAGGAGGGTGGGGGCAGTTCTGATCTCCGGGGGGAGCTGGTTCTGGAGGGTCGGGGCCGTCACAGAGAAGGCTCTTCTCCTGGGTTCCGCCAAACAACATTGTTTAGTCGACGGGACCCGGAGAAGGCCAACTCTGTGGGACCTAACCGGTCGCTGGGATTCAGGCGGCAGAAGATGGTCCCGGAGATATTCTGGTCCGATGCCATGAAGGGCTTTATAGGTCAAAACCAACATATAGAATGTTATAATTACACAAAGAGGTGTGTGTGTGTGTGTGTGTGTGTGTGAGAGAGAGAGAGAGAGAGAGAGAGATTATTGCTATTCTCTGTACTCTGAGTTTCATATTTTGCTTTGTGTAAAGCTGTAGTGTGGCTATTTCTGAAGTAACCTTTCTCAATATGACAGTTGACAAAATCTTAAGATCTCCCAATGTTTTAGGGAATGCTATTCTGTCCTCAACTGTTGGCCATGCTAACCTGAAATTCTGGGGTTTGCAGCCTCTGCCACATCTAGATATTGCCATCTGCATTTTACTGATAAAAGACTGGTATAAATATTCTAGATTAGCACCTTAGATTAGATGACTGGCTCTAATATTATTTGAATAATGTATAAGAACTTTTAATGACAAAGTATGGTTTCTTATTCAAATTATTAGACAATTATTAAGATATCAATCCAAATAATAGCATTTAGCATTAGCATTTAGATTTGTGCCACTTCACAGTGCTTTACAGCCCTCTCAAAGCGATTTACAGAGAGTCAGCATATTGCCACCAACAATCTGGGTCCTCATTTTACCGACCTTGGAAGGATGGAAGGCTGAATCAATCTTGAGCCTACTGAGATTTGATCTGCCAAACTGAGTAGAACCTGTGGCCTAGTGGTTAGAACCTCCAACCCAGGGTTTCTTCCCGTGTAGGTTTCAGAAATTTCTGGCAACGTTTCGACGAGGTCCCACTTGTCATCTTCAGGCTGGTGCTTCTGTCCTTGTTCTAGGGCAAACACAGCAAGACCTGAGCTGCCTTCCCTCTATAAATACTGGTGGGTGGGTATGGTGTGTAATCAATTACAGCAATGACCCCAGGTGTTACCCCACTGACTCTCCAGGAAGTTTCAACACAGCTTGCAGCTGCTGCATCAACACATGGCACCCACCCACCAGTATTTATAGAGGGAACGCAGCTCAGGTCTCGCTGTGTTCATCCTAGAACAAGGACAGAAGCCCCAGCCTGAAGATGAAGAGTGGGACCTCGTTGAAACATTGCCAGAAATCTCTGAATCGTACATGGGAAGAAACCTGAATATGCCAAGACCTTCATACCTGTACCCATGAAAATCTACGAAAACAAATATATAAGTAAGATGGGAGGAGATATATATATTTCATTTCATTTCATTGGATTTGTATGCTGCCCCTCTCCGCAGACTCGGGGCGGCTAACAACAGAATAAAAACAGCATGTAAATCCAATACAAAACAGCTAAAAAACCCATAATTCCAAAACCAAACCTACATACAAACAATCATACCATGCATAAATTGTAAAGGCTTAGGGGGAGAGAATATCTCAATTCCCCCATGCCTGATGGCAGAGGTGTGTTTTTAGGAGCTTGCGAAAGGTGAGGAGGGTGGAGGCAATTTTAATCTCCGGGGGAAGTTGGTTCCAGAGGGTCGGGGCCGCCACAGAGAAGGCTCTTCCCCTGGGCCCTGCCAAACGACATTGTTTTGTTGATGGGACCCGGAGAAGGCCCACTCTGTGGGACCTAACCGGTCGCTGGGATTGGTGCGGCAGAAGGAGGTCTCGTCGATACCCTGGTCCGGTGCCATGAAGGGCATTATAGGTGATGACCAACATGTGTGTGTGTATGTGTGTGTGTGTGTATATACTTTATTTATTATTTATTTATTAATCAGATTTGTATGCCGCCCCTCTCCGCAGATATATAGATATATATCGTCCCATATTACCCTTGTTATCTTAATTACCCATAAAGTAATTGGTTAGTAGCTTATGTTAAAAAAATATATAGTCTCACATTTAAGGAAAAGAAAAAGAAACAAATCCAGGTTTTAGAAGACAACACATTAAAAAAAGGAAGAGGGCTACATATAGTATGAATAACCAGTGCCCAGAACAACTCAACGCCTTAACCATTCAGAATGAACTTTGACCTTTCAGTGATCACTCTTTAGTACTTAAGTCTTCATAAATTTCCATCCTTTATGGAGTGTTTTTGATGGCCGACAATTCTTTGCTGAAAGTTAAGTGCTCTTTTATATGATCATATAAAGCAGGCTTTGGTTTGAATGGGTACATTACACTGACAAATGTTTATTGGAAAGCCAATTACAGCTTCATAAATCAAAGCCTTCTGACACAGACAGGGTAAACTCACAAGTACCGCCAGATGTCACAATCGAGCCCAGCAGTGCAATTCAAATAATACCATGGAATCCTGTCCCTCGTCCATACCAGGGACAGTAGTCAAAACAGGAAGAAATGGTTTATTGTCTTTCATTTAACTTATTAAAATACTTGTTGCAGGATGTCATGGCCAACCTGGAGTTGGAGGGAAAGGGGGAATGCATTTGTTTTCAATTTTCAGATAGATTAAAATGACAAGGTCAAGCACAATCCACTGGCAGATTGGCAGCCAAATTTTAAGGCAGACACAGCCGAGTAAAATCTCCGAACTCTTTTACCATTTCAACTTTGCAAAAGAAAAATTATATTTTAAATTGAACAGTTAATGATAGACATGTTCATGTTATAGATATTAATTGAAAATGATCAGTAAATATTAGAATGACCCTTTTAAACAAGCCTAACCAATACAGCTTTAGGTATATTGTTTATTTGCAAGAAATGCTTGTAAATTTTTGCTCTGTAATAAATGAGCCCTCGTGTGGTGAAATCAAGAAATTACTTGGCAGAAGGCCTATCTTTGAGTTGAATTGATTAAACCAGGGATCACCAACCTTTAGACCAGTGTTTCCCAACCTTGGCAACTTGAAGATATTTGGACTTCAACTCCCAGAATTTCCCAGCCAGATAATGCTGGCTGGGGAATTCTGGGAATTGAAGTCCAGATATCTTCAAGTTGCCAAGGTTGGGAAACACTGCTTTAGACCTCAGGGACCAACAAAATCATAATTTTAAATCCAATGGACCCTAATTCATAATTTTAAGTCCCGCAGACTGCTAATATGATTTTTAAATACAAATACATTTGTAAAATAATGATCAGAGAACTTCCATTTTATTAATATTTATTAATGCACTTATTTAATAAAACAAAATTATAAATTCTTATTTAATCATAACAGCATAAGAGAAAACTTTGTTCCTTTCACTCAGTTTCATTTTTAGAAACATAAAAGACTGACGGCATAAAAAGACCTCATTGTCCATCTAGTCTGCCCTTATACTATTTCCTGTATTTTATCTTAGGAAGGATATATGTTTACCCCAGGCATGTTTAAATTCACTTACTGTGGCTTTATCAACCACATCTGCTGGAAGTTTGTTCCAAGCATCTACTAGTCTTTTGTGATCACCGTAAAGCATGCAACAGGGAGAGACAGAAAAATTCTGCAGCAAGCCAGATCATTATTGAATAACAGTTTATTAAATAAATAAGAGTGGACTTGGTTCACAATAACTTGTAAATCATACAATATTTTTGCTATAAATTTTATTATTCAAAACAAGGTTAAAATACAAAGCTCCCAAAAAATCTAAAAGAAGACAAAAAAAAACCCAGAAAACAAGCAAAACATTAAAAAGGTGCATCAGAAAAAAACACATACTTGCATATTATTCCCTCTAATTAAATACTTATTCAATACTACAAATTAGTTCCTACCTCTTGTGAAACATTTACATTTTGTAAATCATATAATATAGTAAATTTTGACACGTGGTAGGCCAAACTAAATAAATGCTATTGTGGCTTTAACATTTAATAACATGCAAAACTTCTTCTTGAGTTCCTAGAGCAGGGGGTGTCAAACTGAAGACCTGCAGATTGGATCTGGCCCATGGGGTGCTTAGATCTGGCCCACAGGGCTGCCCTACAAACAGCATAAGACCAGCCCACACTGCCTCTGCCAGAGAAAACATAATTTGGAGGGGCTGTGCACATACCCTGGCCCCTGTTTTTGGTCTTCACAGCCTCCTGCAGTTCTCTGCCAGTGAAAACAAATTCCATTTTCACTGGCAGAGGGTTGCAGGAAGCTGTGGTGGCCAAAAATGGGGCCTGGGTGCGTGGACATCCCCCCCCCCCAACTATTGCTCACAGGAGTAATGTCAAGCTGGGCACACCCAACCTGGTCATACCCACCCACCTCAGTCATGCCCACCCCAGCCTGGCCCCCCAAGATCAAACACAACCCTGATGCAATCCTCAATGAAATCAAGTTTAATACCCCTGTCCTAGTCATAGATCAGCTTTTTTTTCCCCATTTAGGACCCCTTCCCATGTATGGGTTATATTTATCTGTACAGTGGTACCTCCACTTACAAACTTAATTCGTTCCGGGACCAGGTTCTTAAGTAGAAAATGTTGTGTTTGTTTAAAAATATTCGCAGAAAATCTGCGATTGGTTAAGACGCGGCTATTCAGAAAATAGCCGCGAAAGTTAAATGTGTGTCAGTTGGGAAAAGCCCGCGTTAAAAAAGAGTATAAAAGGGCAACGGGTTAGCCGTTGCCCTCATTCCGGCAAATCTACCGTTCCAGTGTTCTTGTATTCTCTCTTGCCATGAATAAACCAGTTTGATTTAAACTATCGGAGTCCAGACTTTTCAGTGGCGACGAGGAGGTCGAACTCCCGCTAACGCAGCCATGAACTCGGCCATGGCTCCACCGCCGCCCGTATTCAACTCCGAGACGGAAGCTTGGACCTCGTATATGTCCAAATTCACATTTTTCTTGAAAGCGAGCAATCTACATGACGCCGATGACGAGAGGAAGAAAGCTATATTCCTCGCTTATTGCGGCACAGAAGTCTACAGCCTAGCCTCTACACTCGTTGACCCAGACACCCTGGAAACCATCGCATGGTCAACTCTACAAGCAAAACTTGCCGCTCATTACCAGCCGACGACTCCTGTCCGCGTATACCGCCATCAATTCGCTCAGATGAGGCAAGCGGACGGAGAATCCACCAATGATTTTATAACTCGCCTACGCGCACTCCTCCCGAAGTGCAAATACAAGGATCCAGAGGAACAGCTGATTGACCGCCTTATTTTCGGTCTAACCAATATCACGCTCCAGAAGAAATACTTAGTTGATGAGGATGCCTCGCTCCAAGACATTCTTAAGGCAGCAAAAGCCTCCGAGGTATCTGAAACATCTGTTGCCGAAATTAAACGCGCAACCTCAACCGTTCATCACATTCCTGATGAATCACCTTGGCACGCCTGCCCTCCTGATGAAAAACACTCGGAATCCGCTACTCCAGACGACACCTGTCTCCAAATCCGAAGAGCCTCCGACCATGACACCAAAGAAGCCTCCCGTGCAGACAGATGTGCCGGCTGCAACGGAAATCACCCTCGTTTTCGCTGCCATTTCAAGGACGCCTATTGCCGCCGTTGCCAGCGCCGCGGCCACATCGCTGAAGTCTGCCGCGCCGCCAACCCAACTCCAGCAACTCAGCAAAACCAACGACCCTATTTTTCACCGAGAAATCGACGACCACCGTTTTCGCGCAACGTTTCCCGCCCGGCTGACAACCCGCCCTCTTCTAACCAACGAGGTAACTCCCCTTCTTCCGTAAACTGCAATTTTCCCGCTGCGGAAAACAAGCTATTTGTTTCTCTTTTCCTCAACGGCCACCCCTGCCAAATGGAATTAGACACCGGTTCCAGACATTCCATAATGCCTTGGGAAAAACTTAAATTATATTTACCTCGTGTAAAACAAACTGACTTGCAACCTTGGGAACCGGGTTTGAGTGATTTTCAGGGCCATTCAATTCCAGTATTAGGATGCCTAAATGTTCCTATTGCGTTTAAAAAATTTCAAGGGTTTTTACCTCTGTTAGTGGTTGACGGTCCTAAACACTCCTTACTGGGACTTAGATGGTTACAACCTTTAGGTATTGAAATTTCAGGGGTTAACAATGTATGTGACTCTTTTGACCCAAATGATTTATTGAAAGAATTTCCCGAAGTTTTTTCTAGCACTCTGGGTAAATATACAGGCAGCCCCATTTCGTTTAATTTGGACCCAAATATTTCGCCTATCCGATTAAAACCCCGCAGAATCCCCATTCCACTTTTGCCTAAAGTGGATGAACAATTGGACAAATTAATAGCCCAGGGCATTTTAGTTCCCACTGATCATGCCAAATGGGAAACTCCTATTGTAACGCCCGTTAAGCCGGATGGCTCTATTAGAATTTGCGCAGATTATAAAGCCACGATTAATAAAGCACTACAGCATAATGCCTATCCAATCCCAGTAGTGCAACAACTCTTGCACACCTTAGGAAATGGGTCCATCTTCGCGAAGTTGGACCTGGCACAGGCATATCAACAGCTCACCGTAGATCAAGACACCTCTGAAGCCCAGACAATCGTAACTCATAGAGGTGCCTTTAAATGCACCCGGCTCCAGTTTGGAGTCTCTACCGCCCCAGGTATCTTTCAGGGTCTGATGGAACGCATTTTAAATAATATTCCTGGGGTCGTTCCATATTTCGACGACGTATTAATATCAGCCACCTCCAAATCTGAGTTATGGGACAGAATCAGGCGCGTTTTAACTAAATTTAAAGAAACAGGACTCCATTTAAAAGCAGACAAATGTTCTTGGGCTGTGCCCAAAGTTGAATTCTTGGGTTTTACAATAGATCGTTTTGGAATTCACCCCACAAATGATAAAGTTGATGCCATAAGAAATGCCCCCATCCCTTCAGATAAGACAGACTTACAAGCATTCCTAGGACTCCTTAACTTTTATTCCGTCTTTCTTAAACAGAAAGCGACGGTGGCAGAACCGCTTCATAACCTCCTAAAGAAAGACTCTGCCTGGACGTGGGGACCAAAAGAACAAGCCGCTTTCCAAGCAGTAAAAAATTTACTTTCCTCCAACAGTGTCCTAGTCCAATATAATGTAGCTATGCCCTTATCCCTAACCTGCGACGCTTCACCGTTCGGCATAGGAGCCGTCCTCAGCCATAACTTTCCGGACGGCACAGAAGCCCCAATAGCCTATTATTCTAAAACTCTTTCGGCAGCTGAAAGGAATTACTCCCAGCTCGACAAGGAGGCGTTAGCCCTTGTCGCTGGAGTTAAACGTTTTCATTATTACCTTTGTGGTCGGCCCTTTACGTTAATCACCGACCATAAACCGCTTTTAGGCATTTTGGCGGGAAACAAACAAACGCCCGCCTTTCTTTCTCCTCGCATGACTCGTTGGACTATTTTTCTAGCCGCTTACAATTATACATTAATCCACAGGGGGGGGAAAGACATAGGAAATGCTGATGCATTAAGCAGGTGCCCCCAAACAGAATTAGTCAGTGATCCAGCCCCTGCCTCAAGCGTTTTATTAATTGAAACTAGTAAACAAACGTTATTAACAGCAACAGAAATAGCCAATCAGACACAAGCAGATCCAATTTTGAAATACATTAAACAATGGATATTAAAGGGATGGCCAATTGAACAACAACCAAACCAATTTCAACCTTTTAAGAATAGACAGTTTGAATTAAATGTGTTAAAAGATTGTATATTGTGGGGAGACAGGGTTGTCATTCCAAAATCCTTACAGAAGCAAGCATTGCAGTTATTGCATATAGGTCACCCAGGAATAGTCAAAATGAAAACTATTGCCAGAAGTCATTTATGGTGGCCAGGTTTGGACAAAGACATAGAGTCATGGGTGGGTGGTTGTATACCCTGCCAGAGAACAAGACCCAACCCACCAAAAGTCACACCATCAGAGTGGCCAACACCGAGAGGGCCCTGGTCTAGAATACATATTGACTTTGCAGGACCAATCAGGGGCCAATCCTTTTTACTGGTTGTGGATGCATACTCCAAGTGGCTGGAAATTGAACTCATGGCATCCACAACTACTAGTGCAACTATAAAGGCATTAAGGAAAATGTTTGCCACACATGGTATTCCAGATATTTTGGTATCTGACAACGGGCCTCAGTTAACAGCCCGTCAAATGGAACTATTTCTTGCAGACCAGGGCATAAAGCATGTGCTCACCCCACCTCATTTTCCCCAAGCTAATGGGCAAGCAGAACGAATGGTTAGAACCACAAAGGAAGCATTAAACAAAGCACCATTAGGAGATTGGCAACAACAAATTGATGAATTTTTAACCATTCAGCATATTACGCCGTCAGCGTCTACAAACAAAAGCCCGGCAGAACTTTTAATGGGCAGAAACCTTCGTTCCAAATTAGACAGAATTCACCCAAATTACCAGAATGACCAAAAAGAAATAAAACTACAAAGTGAGAGACAGTTTAACATCGGGGATTTAATTTATGCCAAAGACTATGATTCGAACGATAAATGGAAAGATGGAACAGTATTGGATAAAACAGGTTTAAAAACATATGTTGTAATATTAACAGATGGGCGCAGTTGGCATCGGCATGTCGACCAACTACGCAAAAGAATTAAGACTAACTCAGACATTTTGCCTACTGTAGACAAACCAATAGAGGACTTACCAGAACCACCTCGAGACTCCAGCGATGGCTGCTTGTTGCCCCTGGCGGCCGGCGAAGATCAAAATGCATCATCGCAACCAGGCCCGTCAGAGACTAGCCTTAGCGGAGCAACGGAGCCAGCCGTCCAGGCAAGCAGCTCCCAGCAAAATGAACTGCGCAGGTCCCAGAGATCTGTAAAGCCACCAATCCGCTTGCAGGACTATGTGACGTGGATTAACACGTAATCATGGTCTCAGCCGAAGAGGGAGGGGTGTTGTGTTTGTTTAAAAATATTCGCAGAAAATCTGCGATTGGTTAAGACGCGGCTATTCAGAAAATAGCCGCGAAAGTTAAATGTGTGTCAGTTGGGAAAAGCCCGCGTTAAAAAAGAGTATAAAAGGGCAACGGGTTAGCCGTTGCCCTCATTCCGGCAAATCTACCGTTCCAGTGTTCTTGTATTCTCTCTTGCCATGAATAAACCAGTTTGATTTAAACTATCGGAGTCCAGACTTTTCAGAAAAGTTTGTAAGAAGAAGCAATTTTGCCCTATAGGAATCAATATAAAAGCAAATAATGCGTGCGATTGGGGAAACCACAGGGAGGGTGGAGGCCCTGTTTCCTCCCAGGAGATTCCTGGAGAGGCCCATGAAGGCTTCTCCCCGCCCTTTCTGGGCCTGTTTCCTCCCAGGAGATTCCTAGAGGGACCCCACAGAGGCTTCTGCCTGCCTTTTCCAATTTCAGTTTCGGAGGCTTCGGTTTGTAAGTGGAAAATGGTTCTTGAGAAGAGGGAAAAAAAATTGAACACCCCGTTCTTATCTAGAAAAGTTCATAAGTAGAGGCGTTCTTAGTTAGAGGTACCACTGTATTTACTCTACAAATTAAAAATGATGTACAAGCTAACACTACTACTTGTTCATGTTTGTTGATGGGATTTTAAAATTGTATTATTTATCAACAAAATAATGATTTGGTGGTCCCTGAAAGAGTCTTGGAGCCATTCAAGAGCCCTAGGTCCAAATTTTAGTCCCTGACTTAGTCCTCGACTTACAACCGCAATTAGCCCAAAATTCGTGTTGCTAATTAAGATAATTGTTGAATAGATTTTGCCTCATTTTATGACTTTCCTTATCACAGTTGTTAAGTGAATCACCGTACTTGCAAAGTTAGTAACATAGTTGTTAAATGAATTTGGCTTCCCCATTGACTTTGAGTGTCAGAAGAGGCGAAAGGTGATCACATGACCTGAGGCACATTGCAACCATCATAAACAAGACTGTGTTGCTAAGCGTCTGAATTTTGATTATGTGACCATGGGGATGTTGCAATGGTTGTAACTGTGAACAATGGTCGTAAGTCACTTTTTCACTACCATTTTAAGTGGTCACTAAATAAACTGTTTTTAAATCAAAGACTATCTGTACTGATTCTTTCAGACTTCACATTAAAGGGCAAAATTTACTAATGACAGTATTAAAAGGACTAAAATGTACTATCCCCCATTATTTATTGATTAGATTAATATTTTGTATAGCTCAGGGTAAAATGCATAATACTTTCCTCTTTTATTTTTTCCATAACAAGGATTATCAGCTAAGAGTGGGGAGAGGGGCGGCGTACAAATCTGATTAATAAATAAAATAAATAAATAAAAGACTTGGTGAAAATAAACTGATGAAAAACACACTGATCCTGCCTGTATGTGAAGCAGCAAAATAGGTTTGAATGTCTTGAAAATCAGACTTTTGAACACTGTTCCAGGTTTTGTTATAAAATTATATACAGTGATACCTTGTCTTACGAACCCCTCTTCATATGAACTTTTCATGATACGAACCCAGTGTTTAAGATTTTTTTGCCTCTTATTCCGAACTATTTTCACTTTATGAACCCGAGCAGCTGCCACTGGGATGCCCCGAAGCGCTGGGATTTCCCTGAGGCTCCTTTCCCTGGGATTCCCTTCATTTTTGCCAGCGCTGCTTTGAATCCCAGCGACAAACTCCCCCCTTCCAAACTGCATGGGGAAAAGACTCATGGAGCTCAAGAGAGGAGAAAGGTGTGGGAGAAATGAGCAGAACGGGGTGGGCAAAAACGGGAGGGACTCATGGAGCTCAAGAGAGGAGAAAGGTGTGGAGAAAATGAGCAGAATGGGGTGGGCAAAAACAGGAAGGAAAGACCCATGGAGCTCAAGAGAGGCTCTTTTTGCCTTGCTTCATTGGGACTGCCATCTCTTGCCACCTCTCACTGTCCCTCCCTCCACTCCGTTCACCTCAGCTTCGTCTGCCCGGCGCTTTTTTTTTTTAAAGCCTTAATGTTTTGGATTTTCCTAATGGGCTTACACACATTATTGGCTTTTCCATTGATTCCTATGGGAAACATTGTTTCATCTTACAAACTTTTCACCTTACGAACCTCGTCCTGGAACCAATTAAGTTCGTAAGCCGAGGTATTACTGTATTTCAATCTTAGTTTATATATGTACAATTAGGGCTGTTAAAGTCGGGGTTGCAACTGTTAGTGGAAGCAGAGAATTAAAAGTTTCCAAAATGATATATTGCCATCTAATAATCATACATATTTTTGCCGACCAAATCTAGCATCCTTTATTGTTTCAGAAATTTGCTAAATCTACAGGGTTCTTCTCTTTTTACATCTAATCCATCAACTTCATCTTGTGTGCAATAAATATTAGGATGAAAATGAATATAATATATAATAAGAGAAACAATACCTAATATTATGAAGATCACAACTACAATAGTCAATGTTAACAAATATACATTTTCATCAAGTAATGACTTCCAGTACCCACATATGCACAGTATAATTACAGTTACAATTATTCGAAAAACATAATAAACTCTCTGGACAATTCCTGTGTTTTCTCCCTTGATATTAAAAAAGGTAAAAATGAGAATAGTTGCCACGGTCATTCTGTAAACATATTCTATGGGTTTAAATTTACAAAAATCAGTGTTTTGCTTTATCACCCAACTTAGATTCCCAAACCAAAGAAAAATTAGCAGAACAATAGAACCTATAATGCATAACATGGAAAGTAAGACAATGGTAAGTATCCAAGAAGTTAATGTCATGAGTTTATACAAAAGATAAATAAGTTTGCAAAATACCCCACTAAATTCATTTTTATCAGGCTGAGATTTTCTCAAAATTATCTGATAGTTCACCGTTGCACAGGAAATGCTGCAGAAAGACAAAGCGATGGAAATATCTTTAAAAGAAAACAAAAATATGGAGAGTTAGTGCTGGCCAAAAAAAGTTGCAATTTTTATATTAAACACTTTAAAAAATATGGTTGACAAAGGAACGTGAACAACTTAGTATAAAATTTCTCCTAATCAACTTGCACTAATGGGATGGCTTCCAAAGGGACTAGATCTTCAGCCATCATTCATGTTGACTTGATTTGGGGACTGACATTTAAGATTATTAAAATTTATTCCAGGATGACAATATTTCCAAAGCGATTTATAGTCAATATACTGTAAAAGTAAAAGCAAAATAAAATTAGCTAATTTTGCAAATCAGTCTTTAGGTGCCTCTGTACCTGAAACAAACAAAGTAAAAACTAAGAATTAGCTACCAGATCAATAATTTCCTTCTGCAAAGGTACCCAAATTGGTGGAAGTATTTACTCCAGATAAAGTCTTTTTCAAATTGACTCAGGCTTTATGTTATATTTTAATAATTAACTACACAATATTAAAATACTTAAATAATTTAATTACTTTTAAAGGTAGTAATTGATCACACTTTGCAAAGCTTAATCTTGATATTCATTGTAATATTGCAGAAGACTATTTTTACCCAAGTACACTGGATTTTTAGACTTACATTGAACGAAGGTAGAATCGTCAGATGCCATTACAATGTGGATCTGAAGGATAAGCTGAGGTGTGCTTTCCATGAAGGCTTTAAACAGCTGAAGCATACTTATATCAGCCATTGTACCCAAGCATAAACTTCTGTTTTTTAAGCTGTTTGATACAAATGCAGTCTGATATCCAAGTTTTAATGTCAAATAGTATCTATAATGAGGGGAAAAATAACTCTCTTTAAAGTAAAAACTTAGTTAGATAGATAGATAGATCAATCTTCCATTTCACCACTCCTCCCTGCCCCAAACGTTTTATTAAAATAAAGATATTTGCTTAATGATGAAAGCTGAATAAAAAATACTGCTTTTATTGATAAAATCACCGATAGATGGCAATGCTGAGATGGCATATAGAAAATCAGATCCACTTCAAAAGGTAGGAAATTGCTATTGAGGGCAGAACAACTCCTGTTTTAGTATTGCTTATGCAAGAAGTACAGTGATACCTCATCTTACAAACGCCTTGTCATACAAACTTTTCGAGATACAAACCCGGGGTTTAAGATTTTTTTGCCTCTTCTTACAAACTATTTTCACCTTGCAAACCCACCACCGCCGCTGGGATGCCCCGCCTCCAGACTTCCATTGCCAGAGAAGCACCCGTTTTTGCGCTGCTGGGATTCCCCTGAGGCTCCCCTCCATGGGAAACCCTATCTCCGGACTTCCGTGTTTTGTCATGCTGCAGGCGAATCCCAGCAGGCGAATCCCAGCAGCACAAAAATGGGCGCTTTGCTGGCAACGGAAGTCCAGAGGTGGGGTTTCCCAGCGAGGGGAGCCTCAGTGAAATCGCAGCATCGCAAAAACACAGAGGTCCGGAGGTGGGGTTTCCCATGGAAGGGAACCTCAGGGGAATCCCAGCAGCACAAAAATGGGCGCTTCGGCTGGCAAAAGGGGTAAATTTTGGGCTTGCATGCATTAATCACTTTTCCATTGATTCCTATGGGAAACATTGTTTCGTCTTACAAACTTTTCACCTTAAGAACCTTGACCCGGAACCAATTAAGTTTGTAAGACAAGGTATCACTGTATTTAACTGTCTGCTTTAAACAGTGGTCTGTGAGGGCATTTTTGACTGCTGAAGGAGTCCTTCCAATTGAATCCATTCATCCACCCATATAAAGTGGTACCTCTACTTAAGAACGCCTCTACTTAAGACATTTTCTAGATAAGAACTGGGTGTTCAAGATTTTTTTGCCTATTCTTAAGAACCATTTTCTACTTAAGAACCCAAGCCCAGAAAATTTTCCCAGGAAATTTGAAAGCGTCACAAAGGCCTGGCCAGTTTCCTGCCATTTCCCCCCTTAATACTGGCCATCTCAGGCTTTTCTGGGCTGCCAGAGGAGCCTTTTGGTGGCGCTTAAGGAGGCTTTCGCAGTCCAGAGCGAACGAAGCATTTTCCTTTCTCTGGGTGCTTGGAGAGACAATAAACTCTGCCAACGCCCAGAGAAAAGAAATACTCTTTTCACTCTGGTTTCTCCCTCTGGCACAGTGTAAGGGAAGCAGTCTCACGCCGGGTGTATAAGAAGCGCATGCTCCTCCTCGCCACCTCAGAGTCCCTCTTTTTTTTTTAGCCTTAAAGTTTTGGATTTTTTTTCATCCACCTCACCTTCTTCCTTCAGCAGCGACTGTCCTCCTCCTCTTCTTCCTCCTCCTCCTCCCACCCAAATTCTAAGCTTTTATTTCTTTCCTAATAGTTTGCATGCATTATTTACTTTTACATTGATTCCTATGGGAAAAATTGCTTCTACTTACAAACTTTTCTACTTAAGAACCTGGTCATGGAAGGGATTAAGTTCTTAAGTAGAGGTACTGTTGTGTCCAGAGGACAGTTAGGCCTTGTACCCGCCCCACATTCCTTGGGCAGGAAAATACTGCAAGGTGATTGGTTGGCTCAGCCTGGCAGCCCGGCATATATATAGCTGCCAGGCACGCCCATGTTGGTCTTGTTTCTGTTCTGTAACCCGTTACCTCTTGTTCAATAAAGAATCATTCTTAACCATTGATTGCAGTCCTTCATCCAGTAAGGATCTAACATCTGGCGATGAGGAAACGTGCACCAGAGACAAGGCAACCAGGGATTTCCCTCAGCCACTGCTGCTGCTTCGGGTATCCCTAGCCACCGTCACTGACAGCAACCGCCACCGCCGCCACCGCCGCTGAGCTCCTCAGCTGCTTGGCCAGGGAAACCCCCTCGAGATCGCCGCTGGAGTTTCCCCGCTGCCCACGCAGCTGCCGCTGACGCCGCCGAGCCCCTCAGCTGCTCGGCAGCCAGGGAGACCCCGCCTGAGTTTTCCCGCCGCCCATGCGGCCACCATCACCGCCGCTGAGCCCTCAGCTGCTTGGTGGCCAGGGAGACCCCGCTGGAGTTTCCGCCCCCCACGTAGCCGCCGCAGCCACCGCCGAGCCCCTCAGCTGCTCGGCGGCCAAGGAAACCCCCCCTGACATTGAAACATAGAAACATAGAAACATAGAAGTCTGACGGCAGAAAAAGACCTCATGGTCCATCTAGTCTGCCCTTATACTATTTTCTGTATTTTATCTTAGGATGGATATATGTTTATCCCAGGCATGTTTAAATTCAGTTACTGTGGATTTATCTACCACATCTGCTGGAAGTTTGTTCCAGCAGACGTGGTAGATAAATCCACAGTAACTGAATTTAAACATGCCTGGGATAAACATATATCCATCCATTGCTCGGGCCACCGGAGTTCTGTTCTGCTGCTGCCCACGTTGCCGCCGCCACTGAGCATTTTCCAGCTGCTTACGGCCACAGAATTCTTCTGCTGCCTCTGTTGCCTCCGCCACCGCTGTAGGCTCCTCAACTGCGCTGTGGTCCAAGGACCTTCACCACCGCTGTGGAGCCACATATCCATTAGGGCAACGCCTGGCTGCCATTGATCACCAATATGGCGAGCCACAGTGCCTTTCCTACTTTCTTCGACCCGTTTGACCCCAGCAATGACACCTGGGAAAGTTTCCTAGACCGTTTTGAATGCTACCTAAAAGCGCAAGATCTTAATGAACTATCTGAAGCTCGCTGTACTGCTTGTTTTTTGAATGCCTGTGGCAAACCCATGTTTCACATGGCACGTGCCCTCGTGGCACCACAGGTGGTTTACGAGGTCCCATGGGACGAGTTGATGGACAAACTTAAAAAACATTATGCTCCCGCTCCATCTTTCATTTCATGCCATTTTCATTTCAAGCATCGCATCCAGGCAGAGGGGGAGTCAATCACTCAATACGTGGCTGCCCTTCAGGATGCCGCAAGGGACTGTGATTTTGAAAATCTAGAACATTCCCTGTTGGAACAGTTGGTTTGCGGGGTGCGAGACCTTCAGCTTCAGCGCCGACTCCTAGCCCATTCCAAGCTCACCCTAGCCATAGCTATTGATGATGCCTGCACCGCGGAGATATCATTCCATTCGTCCGCTGACATACAACGCCGTATTCCGGAAACTGTGAAATCTCCTCCACAACCAAGCATTCACGGGACAACCTGTTCCTCTACTGATAACACCAACCAAAGTGAAACAGTCGCTCGACTCCGTACTACCACCAATCGCCACTGCACACCAACCCATGAAACCAATCAGAGGACCACACTGACACAACGGCCGACTTACCCACCGTGCCCAAGCTGTGGAGATCCACACCCTCGCTCATCATGCCAATTTCGCACGGCAACCTGTTACAGCTGCGGAAGAGCGGGTCACCTAGCAAGAGTCTGCCATTCGACTCCCAACCAACCCGCCAGCCATGCCGCACCGTCATGCAACACACACTAACGTCTGCCAGAACGCCGTGGCGACTGCTTCGCCACAAAACCTGATCGAGAGCTATTTGATGGGGAAGAAGAAGTATTTTTAGCAGCTGGAGGTGGGACCAAAAAAATTTCTTTGGTTGTAACTATTGAGGGGTCACCCCTAGAAATGGAAGTAGACACCGGGTCTGCCAGGAGTTTGGTTTCCTGGGACACATTTTCGCAATATATTTATATACAGCAGTGATTTTCAACCTTTTTTGAGCTGCGGCACATTTTTTACATATACAAAATAATAAAATAAAAAAAGTTTGGACAAAAAAAATTATATATCTCTCTCTCTTCCTCCCTTTCGCTCTATTTCTCTCCCTCTTTCTCTCTCTTCCTTCCTTCATCTCTCTCTCCATCCCTCTTTCTCTCTTCCTTCCTTCCTCTCTTTTTTGCTCTCTTTCTATCTCTCCCTCCTTCCCTGCCTCTCTTTCTCTCTCTCTTGCTTTCTTTCTCTCTCTCTCTCTCTCTTTCTTTCTTTCTTTCTTTCTCTTTCTTTCTTTCTTTCTTTCTTTCTCTCTCTCTCTTTCTCTCTCTCTCTCTCTTTCTCTCTCTTGCTGAGCTTCGCAGCACACCTGACCATGTCTCGCGGCACACTAGTGTGTTGCGGCACACTGGTTGAAAAACACTGATATACAGTATATATCATGGTTATTGCATCTCTAAATTAGGTGAAAATTGTGTTCCATTTCTATTTGCAATGCACACTAGAAAGATTGGGTTCTCTTCCAAAAAGATAAAAAATGTGCAGGCTGTGAAACCTATGGCTGTTGATTGATTGCAGAGTATTAGGCTTGCTAATGACTTTAACGGTCAGTTATTAGATGGAATGGCTCTTTTTTCTCATATGTGCTGGATGTTTGTCTGATTGCCAACAGAGAAACCATAGATTTAGGTCTGATCCCTACATCAGAATCTGCTGGTATGCTAGTACTATCAGGGGCCCCTAACTATAATGCAGGCAGCAGGAATAATTTTGATTAGGCATCCTTCTAAGAAGAAAGCTTCTACATCATAGGTAGAAACAATGGCGAAACCAGCTACTACGTAAAATAGGAATAAGAGCATTAAATAAGCATAGGACACATTTTTTATATAATTCCTAGCAATGGCCAGCTTTTCATTGTTTTACTCACTCCTAAAACAGCTGCACTATTGACTTAAATGTCTTTCATCATACGGAAGAATAGCCTATAGTATCTCTTTGCAGCTGCTGGAGCATTGACTGTATATTTTATGACTTTTCAACAATTGGCTTTAATTAACGATGTTCAGAAATACAGTTCTTACTCTCTCTGAGCATTTCTAGAGTGCAGAGGTAGAAGTAGAGAGGCAATAGCAGAAAAAAAAAAGAAATAAAGACAATTTATCTGAAATGCTATATTGCACTAGATGAAAGTGCCTTTTTCCTGTACCATAGAAACAATGTTCCTTCAACAGAAAATATTACCAAAAAAGCAAGCATGCAGCTGTGAAATAACATCAAGGAACTAATTCCTGTTCCTTGGAAAATGCCTCCTGGCCAGGCAGAAAGGTAAGTCTATCATCGGTCAAGATAACACTGCTTTTTTATGTTATATGGAGTCTACAGAGAGGGGTGGCATACAAATCTAATAAATAAATAAATAAATATGTATTTATCCTTCAGAATAACCCTGCAGGATTTTTTAAAATAAAACAATAAAGAACATTAACCATCTGGTTCTAGCGCCTAAGCACTGTGAAATCCAGGAAAATAAATTGAGTAAATCAAGGTGTTATATCATTCATTCATATGAGCTGTGTTGTAGTCAGACTAACTACTTTACGGAATTGCAGATAATTCACAGCTTAGAAATTACCTTTGGACTTTGCCTTACACTGAATCTCATAAAGTAATGTATTTTATTATACTTTTTAGGGAGAAGTTAATGAGTTACGTTTATTCTATTTCTTGAAAGTCAGATAAATATAAATTGGCTTATAAATATTGTATAAATTGGCTTAGAAATATTGTATGAATATTTATAAACATATTTGATTGTTTATCTTTACATTTTTAATTATCTTACAGAATAGGTCACAGGTGTCAAATTCGATTGTGTCACAGGCCAGATCATGACGTACCATGACATTTTTTTGACTTCGCGGAGCAGGGGTGGGCGTGGCCTATGCATATAACATATCTGGCCCACCATTGCTAGCTTAACAGGCCTGGAATAAGTAAACTCTAATATCTATGGAGATACAGTATCAGTCATCCAAGCCATGGTTGTCCCAAAGATACTTTTTCAGGAGGCAAGTGGACTTTCTCATTTTTCTTTGAAGATATTTCACTTCTCATCCAAGAAGCTTCTTCAACTCTGACTGGATAGTCGGACGCCATTCCAGAGGCCTTTTATTCCCCACCAGCCAGTCAGAGATGAAAAAGTGTCTTGGATAAGAAGCGAAACATCCTCAAATAAAAATGAAAAAGTCTAGTTGTCTTCTGAAAAAGCACCTTTGGGTGAAATCTAATAAGAATAATGTAAGAACCAAATGGATAATAATTAAAACAAAAATAAAATAAATAAAAGGAATGTGTGATTTTATGGTCTTCAAGATATTGCTGATCTACAGATTTATGATATATTTCCACCTAATATCTTCTATTAGTGTATTAGTGCAACAAACACCTTTGTCTTTCATTGTAATCTATTTTATTAGCCTTTTGATTGTTTTCTGCACATAGAACAAAGTTATCTTTTAGCAAAGAAACCAGTTGAAACAGATTAGCTTTTCCTCCATACTTTGGGAAATCAAACATATCATCTTCATTTTGACCCCCAAGGCATATCATTGTCTTGGATGTCAAACTGTATTATGCTTCCTTTACACAAATCTACTATCAATTCAATGAAACAATTATTTATAGAAACCTGGTTCATACAGGGAGGAATAATAGTTTGAGAAGTGAGGAAAAAAATTCAACAAGGAGTCACATTATGTGTTAACATCATCACTATCTATAAACATTCATTGAACGCCATATACCAGTGATGGCGAACCTATGGCACGGGTGCCATAGGTGGCACGCGGAGCCATATCTGTTGGCACGCGGGCCATTGCCCTAACTCAGCTCCAATGTGCATGTATGTGCCAGCCAGCTGATTTTGGGCTCACACAGAGGTTCTGAGAGGGTGTTTTTGGCTTCCAGGGAGCCTCCAGGAGGATGGGGGAGGGCATTTTTACCCTCCCCTGGCTCTAGGGAAGCCTTTGGAGCCCGGGGAAGGCGAAACACGAGTCTACTGGACCCACCAGGGAAACAGGCCATTTCCGGCTTCCAGAGGGCCTCCGGGGACCTGTGGGAAGCTGTTTTCACCCTCCCCAGGCATTGAATTATGGGTCCAAGCATTTGTGCATGCGCGATAGCACATACGCACACTCTTTCGGCACTCGAGGAAAAAAAGGTTTGCCATCAGTGCCCTATACATATAGTATGTCTACTCTAGGTTAAAATTTGGCACTTACCTTGTAAATAATCCACCATATAAAAAATGTAATAGATAAAATGTACAAGGTAGCTTTTCACCCTCATCTTCTTTAAACCAGGCACAACTGAAAAACTGAATAATTATTGATGAAAAGAGTCCTGTGGCCAGTATTAGGGTACCGTTCAAGTACTGGCCTTCACACAATAAGTTCTTTGCTGTCCAGAAATCTGTTCCAATATCAAATGTATAAACCACAAGCCCCAAAAGAATAATTAAAAAATCTACTTTAGTAAATCTTTTTTCTTGTTTTTCATGACTGTTTTTCATTGCAGGTAGAACAATTCAAAATGTTTTTCTTAGTAGAATGAAACATGGGGGTTTACGTTGGTCAAAACAGTAGATTAAACTAAAAAGTCAGGTCCACAAGTGTAGCATGAAATCTCTTTGACCACTAAGTCGTCATTGAGAAAGTAACAGCATGCAGTTTAAAAGTTGCTGGTAAGGTTAATGCTTCTCATGAGCCCTAAAAAGAATAAATAATTAGTATCTAAGTAATACAGAGGTTTACAAAAACAAATTATCAATCTCAATAACTATAAAAGAGAGCCTTGTGTAATGAAAGTTTATAATAAAGGGTAACCATGTGCATGCTTTAACTGAGTTTATGAAGATGCTTCCTCAGGAATAAATATACTAACTCAGTGTTTCTCAACCTTGGCGGTTTGAAGATGTGTGGACTTCAACTCCCAGAATTCTGGGAATTGAAGTCCACACATTTTCAAATGGCCAAGGTTGAGAAACACTGCACTAACTGAATAGCTGAAAAAAGAAACATTAGAGACTATTTAAAGTGGAAATCTTTTTTTCTACTTGCCATAATCCTCTAAAGCGTTTCAGCACTTGGTTATATACCATATTTTTTGGAGTATAAGATGCACATTTTTCCTCCCTAAAAGAGGCTGAAAATTTGGGTGTATCTTATACTCTGAAAGCAGCTTTTTTCAAAGCTTTTTTTCAGCCCTTACTAGGTGCTAACAATCTTCCCAGCTCTTACCTTGCAGGTTCTTTCAGTGTTACTCTCTGCAATAAGTCTTTGCAGACATTTTTCATTGCTCTATTTGCTCTGAATAAGTTTCTTTCTAGCCCTAACCAGGTGCTAATGATGTTCCCAGATCTTACTGGTTTGCAAGCTCTTTCATTGTTACTCTCTCCGAATAGGACTTTTTTAAAGCCCTAACCATGGGATAAAATAATGTGCTGAAGCTGACCAGACCAAGGACACTAGTCAGATGAATACCTGGTAGGCATTTATTTTCCTCTATTTCCTCCCAAAGAACTAAGGTGCGTCTTATACTGTGAAAAAAATGTGGTAATTTTATTTCAAATAAATAAGTAAATAAACATTCTAGGTTAAAAATAAAATACATATGATAGAACACACATGCTACTGGAAAACAGTATATTTCTCACATCATAGGAAGGACTATCCTGTTTTTATAGCAATAGCAATAGCATTTAGATTTATAAACCTCTTCACAGTGCTTTACAGCCCTCTCTAAGCGGTTTACAGAGAGTTACGTATATTGCCCCCAACAATTTGGGATGGAAGGCTGAGTCAGCCTTGAGCCTACTGAGATTCAATCTGTCCAACTGCTGGCAGCCAGTGGTCAGCAGAAGTAGCTTGCAGTGCTGCAATCCAACCACTGCACCACCGAGGCTCTTATGATTCCAGCAAGCTGGGCATTTCCTCCAAGTAAGCTACGTTATGTGGAAAGGCCTAGAAATACTTCATTCCTCATTGCAACTTACAATATTGCCTACTTCTTCATACTATCTGCCTCACCCTTTTCTTAGAGGGTTGGGTCATTCCATTATTTAACTTGCGTGCTAACAATTGCATTGAAATGTATGCTCTAATAAATCTGTTTAATTGTTAAGTACTATAAAATCAATTGTTTTTATTGCAATTGCCACGCAGAAGATATGTTTGGGGTAATAGCACTTACAGTGCTTTTACAGACCTCTCTAAGCAGTTTACAGAGTCAGCATATTACTTCCGAAAATCTTGGCCCTCATTTTATCCACCTCGGAAGGATGGAAGGCTGAGTCCACCTTGAACCTGGTGAGATTAGAACTGACAAATTGCAGGCAACCGGCAGGAAACCAAAGTAGCCTGAAGTAGTGCATTCTAGCTCCTATGCCACTGCAGTTCTTATGGTAATGGTTAAGGCATCACACTAAAAATTGGGAGACTGTGAAGCAGGAAGCCAACTTGATAAACTTGGCCTAATCACTCTCTCTTTCTCTCAGCCCTTATAAAAAAGCAACAGCAAATTATTTCTGCAAATCGTGCCAATATAGTCTAGATAGTTATCTGGAGTCAGGAGTGATCTGTAGGCACACACAAATAAAATTCACACTGAAAGGAATTGGATAAACCTCTGCCTTGTTGACTTAAACATTCTTTGAAAAGGGATTGTTACTTTTGCCTTTCAAGATTTTAATCTGCTAGGTAAATTGACTCTATGGTAGTCTAAATCAAACAATTAAAAGCTGCTTGCAAGGATTCTCGTGCCACCATGTTGCTTATTGAGTAATTATAGTTAATGTTGAGTAATTGCTACTTGAAAGTAAATTATTATATGCTATTTCTATCTAAACTTGCATGTAAATCCAGAAATATTTAAAGTGAAACCAACACTTGGATTCAAGAATCCAAGAGAAGAGAATTTTTGCGGATATTTACACTTCCGGCTAGAATTATGTAATTGTGGGGTTGTTGGCTTGATGATATAACCACAGATAAATACTCTGGATAACATACATAAAATTTACCTTTTAGTTAATTTATACTTTTTTTCACCTGACTCAAACTCTGAAGTTTCATTATACCTCTTAAAAACATAAAGTATTTTCTATATTGTCACAGCATAAACTCTTTAGATACCACTAAAGGAGTTCATTAATCTCAATAATACTGTAATAAAGAAGTTTTACCTTAAAACTCGCCAGGTAGATATTCATTTTCAGTAGAAAACTTTATATCCTTGTTAGAAAGGAACTATTCATGCTTTGCATACTTGGACTTTGTAGGTCTACACCCAGAAGAGGTTTGGGTGTGGGTAAAATATAAAGTGAAACTGCTTTCATCCACAAGCCATGTGATGCTTAAACAAGATGGGCAGTACACAAATCTAAAAAATAAATAAACCTTCTGGATACAGTGGCTAAGGCATCAGCCTAGAAACCAGGAGACTGTGAGTTTTAGTTCTGCCTTAGACACAAAACCAGCTGACCCTTCACCAGTCACACACACACACACACACACTCAAATCTAGGAAGAAAGTAATGGCAAACAACTTCTGAAAACAACAGGAACTAATCCAGGCAGTTGTCAAGAGTCAACATTGGCGCAGAGTTACCATAAACTTTTTTGAGGATAATCATTCCTTTAACTGAATTATTATGGTCATTTAAAATACAGTGGTATCTCTTCTTACACTCCTCTACTAAGGAACTTTTCAAGATACGAACCTGGTGTTTAAGATTTTTTTGCCTCTTCTTCTTCACAACTTTTTGTTGTGAGCCGCCCCGAGTCTTCAGAGAGGGGCGGCATACAAATCTGGTAAATTATTATTATTATTATTATTATTATTATTATTATTATTATTATCATCATCATTATTATTATTTTCACCTTACAAACCCGAGCCGCCGCCACTGGGATGCCCCGCCTCCGGACTTCCATTGCCAGCCGAAGCACTGAGATTCCCCTCAGCCTCCCCTCACTGGGAATCCTGGCCTCCGGACTTACATTGCCAACTGAAGCGCCCGTTCTTGCATTGTTGGGATTCCTCTGAGGCTCCCCTCACTGGTATTCCCTTCATTTTTGCCAGCACTGCTTTGAATCCCAGTGAGGGGAGTGTTAAATATTCATGAAGAAGGTTCCAAAGTTCAGAATCTGCATGGAGCCCCCTAAGCCATCCTGATTGGTTGCTTCATTTGGCAGGAGACTTGTTACCATGTCAGATAGAGTTTGTTACATTGTGAACCCTATAAATACAAAGCCAACCCTGTCAGCTCTAGCCGAATAAACAACTGCTATTTCTACCAGTTAACTCTCCGAGTATTTTTCAGGGAGCCTCAGGGAAATTCCAGCAACCCAAGAATGGGCACTTCGGCTGGCAACGGAAGTCCAGAGGTGGGGTTTCCCAGGAAGGGGAGGCTCAGGGGGATCCTAGCAATGCAAGACTTCAGACTTCTGTTGCCAGCCAAAGCATTCGTTCATGTGTTGCTGGGATTTCCCTGAGGCTCCCCTCACTGGGATTCAAAGAAACTCTGGCAAAAATGAAGGGAATCCCAGCGAGGGCAGCCTCAAGTGAATCCCAGCAGCACAAGAACGTGTGCTTCGGCTGGCAATGGAAGTCCAGAGGTGGGATTTCCCAGTGAGGGGAGGCTCAGGGGAATCCCAGCAATGCAAGAATGGGCACTTTGGCTGGCAATGGAAGTCCGGAGGCAGGGATTCCCAGCGGCGCAAGGCAAAAGAGATGACTTTGGGGGTGGTGTTGCACGCATTATTTGCTTTTACATTGATTCCTATTTCAATTTTTTTTTAAATTAATTTTCATAAAATAGACAAACAGACATACATACATTCCTATGGGGAAAATTGCTTCTTCTTACGAACTTTTCTACTTATGAACCTGGTCACGGAAAGAACTAAGTTCGTAAGAAGAGGTACCACTGTATCTGATTCCACTTGCCTATGATAACTTAATAACAGAATAACCGTTGGAAGGGACCTTGGATATCTTCTAGTCCAACACCCTGCTCAAGCAGGAAACTATAACATTTCAGACAAATAGTTATCCAATCTCTTCTTAAAAACCTCCAGTGTTGGAGCCCCCACAACTTCTTGAGGCAAGTCATTCCACTGATTAATTATTTTCACTGTTAGAAATGTCTCCTTAGTTCTAGGTTGATTGTCTCCTTGATTGGTTTCCATCCATTGCTTTTTGTTCTGCCTTCAGGTGCGTCGGAGAATAAGTTTTCTTCTTTGTGGCAGCCTATTAGAAATTGGAACACTGTCAGCATATCACTCCTAGTCCTTTTTTTCATTGAATTAGACATACCTAATTCCTATAACCTCCCTTATCCTCTAATCACTTTTGTTGTTGTTCTTGGAACTCTTTCTGTGTCTTAAGATCTTTTTTATATTGTGAAAATTGAATTAAGCCCTTTTCTTATTTTTTCTGCAAACTAAATTTTTTTAAATTGAAGTGGTATTCTAGTTCAACCATTCAAGATAGGCATTGTGACTATCGCATAAACTGACAACGCTCAATTCCACAGGCACTACACACATGTAGTTGGGCTATGAAATTACCTGATACTAAAATTAATCTGATCTGTGACACTGGAAATACGAGGCTAATCATGTATTTAAATCCTCCCAATTGCTGCTGCTGCTGCAATAATTTTACCTCGAGCTCTATTTTTGTTTGGATTGTACTTCGATGATGGAACAGCCTTTATTCTTCTCATGCTCCCTAATTCCCTAAAATGTGCCCTCTCTGCTCCATGAAGGAACTCAGCTGTGCTTTGGCTGCAATTTTTAGAGCACTAATTAGATCCCCAAGGCTTGCAAGTGTCCGGCAAAACCTCCACTTAGAAGCTAAACCAAACATTAGTCCCTCGCAACTAACTCTGTGCAATGCCCTGAGAAGGAAGTGACATGAAGAGAAAAATGGGCAGAAAGTGAGAGATAATCAATCTTTCCTGTAAAACTCTTTTCTTCATTAAATTATGTGTTTCATTCAGGATCCCATCTGGCTCAAAAAAAATTCCAAAATTGGGGTCTATTAATCTCTTGGATAATAAAAAGTAGAATGTTAAACTGGTAGAATATGGTTAGCGTGGAAATGAAGCTCTGGAATGCAGAAAGCAATAAAGATTTTAGATGGGATTGTTCCTGAGATTTTTGCCCTTATCTGATAATGAAGGAAGGTTCGTTCTTTGGTATAATGAGGAATTGCAAATGATAAAATCTTTGGAGCATCGTTGGAAGGATATAATCAGACATGATTCTGAATACAGATCTACTAACAACTTTCTGTTCTTCTTCCATCTGTGAAATGTCAGGCATCAGCACTATTCAGAATTATCAGGAAAAGATGAAACAAAATACTGTAATTTCTTTATGATCAGCACACTGGTCATTTCATGGATAAAACCATACTTATAACTCCAAACTGAAAGCCAGATAGTCAAAAACCAATAGATTGGGAGAGGTGGAATATTGCAATGTTTTATAGAACTCTATGTAAGTCTATGCAAAGCAAAAAGATCATTTTTGATCCAGCCTGACCGCCTGGAGGGTTCATATGTGCCCCACTGGTTAAGATACCAAGGAGAGAACAGGTAATGCTGATCAGTAGTGATTAATAGCTTCTTGCATAAGCAGAAAGTTAGATAGACCCATATCACATGTTTTAAGGATTTAGTTTGGTGTTCTTTTCCTTCCTGACAAAGTGACTTTTAGTGGGAAGGAAACAAACCCAAGAAAAATCAATTTCCTTAAGTTGTGCAGGACTTAAAAATGCAGGAATAACAAGGGTCTACTGTTCCATTCTTCAGAGAAAATAGGGCTTGGCTAATAGGGCAAAATAATTTATTCCTTAGTTCAAGGATGGATTGCACTGTAATGTAGCCATCTCACTATATAGTGAAGAAATAATAATGCCTTTGCTAACTAGAGTATTATTTAAAGTTGATATGGGTATATTGTCATCAGATCTTTGAAAAAAATGGCTACAAATCTATTAAGCAGTTAATGTTTCAGTATTATAAAACTCAAAAAGAACCATATAACCTTAACTACACCCAACAGTACATATTTAAGTATACAGTACAGTATTCTGAAAATGTTATCAACTGCTTTGCAAAGATACAATATTGGGAACATTTTGCAATTTAACTTTCCCTACAAATGTTATTATGACAGTGCTGTTACTGCCATCTACAGACAAAAATGTGTTCTCAAGGCACATGTTATTGAAATATCGTGGAATAATGTTTGCATAGCTAAAACATTGTTTTTATTTATTCATGTAAATGATTTAGAAATTACCAGGAACCCAGGAACATATTTCATCTTTTCTCTCAGAGAGTTTATCTTCACCACAAACTGTGAGAGACCCTTGAAAACATGACTGAACTGAATATCTCAGTATCTATGTCAGTAAAGGATCTTCTTGGATTTGAAATTCCTTAATAGTTTCAGAGATTAGTCATTTTCCAAATCTCTGTTCCTAAGCAATAAAGATTAATAACAGATTAAGAAACTGGAACTTGCTAAAGTGTTGAAACCTACACCACTTGCAGTTCTTACTGATTATGGTGATTTAAATGGAGTCTTATGGCAACTGGTTTATAAAACATCTAGACGATACCCAAAATATCCAGCTAGATAGAAATGACCAGGGCGAAGGAATTGCACTTGCATCCATTCTCCATAAATTCTTTTTTTTTAAACGCTATCAGCTATGAAAATGAACCATGCCCATCTGGGTGGAAAATTGGAACATCATCCAGATGTTTTGAAATTCAATTAGTTTAATTCTTTGCCTTCAAGAGGAATATGTAGCTTTTGTACCTCAGATTTAGTAATTCCAATTTTAACTAGCAGTTCCCTGTCAAATCGCCATGCCCCACAACGGGTAGATTTGTGACCTTGACCGGCAGTGGGCGAAACGACCTTGGTCGCCCTAGCCGCAGCACTACGTGCTGGGAAGATAGGATTTGAAGTCATCTGGAAGGAGAAGAAACATAAGCTCTTGTGCTGGAGGATAAGAAGAATAAAAGTTTGCTGGAAAGAGTGAGCGAATTGGCTGGATGGACCTTGATTCAGACTTTAAAAAAACTCTTTGTTTCGGAAGTTGGACGGAAGTGGAAATAGCTGCGGCTGTACTATTTTTGGATATATTATTCAGTATTCAAATGAACTTTAGAATTTCTTTAAAAATCCAAGAATTTTATAAATTGTTTTTACTTGTGGAAGTTGGGGACATAAGATTGGACTTTCATAATTAGCATAACTCAAATTTTAAAGTTGTTGTAGAAGCCAGAATTGAAGAACTAGGAGTAACTGTGATTGCATACTGACAACATCTGCGGGTGAAGTTGAGGCAATATTTGGTTGGATTTGTTATTCACCGAATTCATCCTTGATCCAATGGAACTGGGCAGATTGTTTTCTTTTTAATGAGTGATAAAGAGGAATTGAAAAATAAATAGAAAGGAACACTTTGGCCTGGAACTTAATTTGAACTTGGAAAGGGTGAGAAGGAAAGAAGGATATACAGTAATCTGTTTTGGAAAATTTTGGCTTCTGGATGAAATAAAGGTTAATTGGATATTTGGATAAAACATTTTGATATATTAACTTTGCAAAAGATGGAAGACATAAGAGATTTGTTCAAAGACATACTTAAAGATATCCAAGAATGGAAAGAAGAAAATAGAAATGACAACACCATTTTTTACATTGAAAGTTTCCATCAAGATTGTAGCGAAATTGAAGGAGAAGAAAAAAGCCTTCAACAGCTGAAATTGAATGAGAAACTGAGAAATGGAAATAGAAAAGGGTCATCAGAGGGACATTCTCAAAATGAACTGATTAAAGGACTCAACATGAATGAAATAGAGGTTTTTATAAATGAATTAGAAAAGGATTTGATTGAAGAAGGGGTTGATGGAGTTGATAGTCATATTCTTGATGATTTAAGCACTACTTTAAAAGCACTAAGAAAATGAAGAATAGATATGACCTGATACCCCGGAAATGGCAGAGTAAGAAAGAAGTCAGAATGGAAATGAAAAAGATTTAGTATTTTGGTAAAAATAGAGGGAAGAAGAAAATATATGGATTTAAAATGATAAAAAGATGGTGTTTTGAGGAGGGGTGAGGTCGGCTCCGAGGTCTCTCCCTTGTGGGGTGCCTCAGGGGTCGGTCCTCTCCCCCCTGCTATTTAACATCTACATGAAACCGCTGGGTGAGATCATCCAAGGGCATGGGGTGAGGTATCATCAATATGCTGATGATACCCAGCTTTACATCTCCACCCCATGCCCAGTCAATGAAGCGGTGGAAGTGATGTGCCGGTGCCTGGAGGCTGTTGGGGCCTGGATGGGTGTCAACAGACTCAAACTCAACCCGGATAAGACGGAGTGGCTGTGGGTTTTGCCTCCCAAGGACAATCCCATCTGTCCATCCATTACCCTGGGGGGGAACTATTGACCCCCTCAGAGAGGGTCCGCAACTTGGGCGTCCTCCTCGATCCACAGCTCACATTAGAAAACCATCTCTCAGCTGTGGCGAGGGGGGCGTTTGCCCAGGTTTGCCTGGTGCACCAGTTGCGGCCCTATCTGGACCGGGACTCATTACTCACAGTCACTCATGCCCTCATCACCTCGAGGTTCGACTACTGTAATGCTCTCTACATGGGGCTACCTTTGAAAAGTGTTCGGAAACTTCAGATCGTGCAGAATGCAGCTGCGAGAGCAGTCATGGGCTTACCTAGGTATGCCCATGTTTCACCATCACTCCGCAGTCTGCATTGGCTGCCGATCAATTTCCGGTCACAATTCAAAGTGTTGGTTATGACCTTTAAAGCCCTTCATGGCATTGGACCAGAATATCTCCGAGACCGCCTCCTGCCGCACGAATCCCAGTGACCGATTAGGTCCCACAGAGTGGGCCTTCTCCGGGTCCTGTCAATTAAACAATGTTGGTTGGCGGGCCCCAGGGGAAGAGCCTTCTCTGTGGCGGCATCGGCTCTCTGGAACCAACTCTCCCCGGAGATTAGAACTGCCCCTACTCTTCCTGCCTTCCGTAAACTCCTTAAAACCCACCTTTGCCGTCAGGCATGGGGGAATTGAAACATCTCCCCCTGGGCATGTTTAATTTATACATGGTATGCTTGTGTGTGTGTCTGTTAGTATATGGGTTTTTTTAAATCTTTAAATATTTTAAACTTAGTCGGATTATTTATGATTTGTTCTACTTTGTTGTGAGCCGCCCCGAGTCTTCGGAGAGGGGCGGCATACAAATCTAAATAATAAATAAATAAATAAAATAAATGACAGATTATATAATATGTATTAATTACGAAATGATGTAGTTAGATTTACTGCATGTTGTTTTTAAGATATATTTCAAGTTATTAAATTTTATTGAAGTATAGAATTATAGAGAAATAGAAATACATAAATCATTGGATTATTGAAATTATTGGGAAAGTTAATGACAATGAAGTGATAAATATTTGAATAATAATTGATTATGACTTGGAATGAAATATGATGATAATATGAGTATTAATTGAAGATTTAAAATAATGGTTTGGTTAATCTTTATATTGTTATATTGTTAGAATAATAGAGTTTGGTTTTTTCTTTGATTATTTTTCTTTTCTTTTCTTTTTTTTTCTTTTCTCTTTTCTTTCCCTTTCTTTTCTAAATTACAATTTTCCTTTTTTTATTGTTTGTAGTTGACAAAGTCTTTTTTCTTGTAAGGGTTTTGGAGAATACATAAGAAGGAGGAGTAGGCACTATGGCACACCCGAAGTACTAAAGCAGAAGGATATTAATTCAGTAAGGTTTAAAGGAAATTAAGTTTGAATTCAATTAGAAGAAAATTAGATATCTAGATCAGCGTTTCCCAACCGGTGTGCCGCGGCACACTAGTGTGCCGCGAAACACGGGCAGGTGTGCCGCAAAGCTTCTAGGGAAGCTCCAGCTGGGCGGGGCGCTGCCGGCGCAAACCTGCTGGGCCCCAAAGAAGGAAGGCAGGAAAAAGGAGAGCTTAATTCTTCCGCGTAAGGAGCTGGGCGTTGGAGTTTGGGGTGGGGAGCGATGAAAGTGCGGAGGCTGGCTCTGCGGCTGCCCCCACCCCCCAGTGCCTCCACTCCCCTCGCGCCCCTGGCTTCTCGCCGCTGACGCCCACCCGCCCGCTCGCCCGATCTGCCCCTTTCTCCAGCTCCTCCCGCAGTGGTGGCTGCAACGGCGGCGAGCGTTCGGAGAAAACCTTCTCACAGCGGAGGTCGGAGAAGGTTCTTTGGAACGTCGGGGGTGCGTGCGTGCGTGCGCGCGCCCTATCCCCCAGCCAGCCTACCCGGAAAAAGCTTTGTCGGCCTCCGCAGAGAAGAAAGGAAGAGAGAGAACAAGAAATAGAACGAAAGGAAAAGAGAGAAAGAGATAGCAAGAGAGACAGAATGAGAGAGAGAGAGAAGAGAAAGAAAGAGACAGCAAGAGGGGGGAAGGAGGGAGAGAGAAAGAGCAAAAGACAGGAAGGAAGGAAGAGAGAAAGAAAGAGATAGCAGGAGAGACAGAATGAGAGAGAGAGAAAGAAAGAGAGACAGCAAGAGGGGGAAAGGAGGGAGAGAGAAAGAAAGAGGAAGGAAGGGAGAAAGAATGAGAGAGAGAAAGAGACAGCAAGAGAGACAGAATGAGACAGAGAGAGAAGAGAAAGAAAGAAAGAAAGAGACAGCAAGAGGGGGAAAGGGGGGAGAGAGAAAGACAGCAAAGAGAGAGGAAGGAAGGGAGAAAGAATGAGAGAGAGAAAGAGACAGCAAGAGAGACAGAATGAGAGAGAGAGAAGAGAAAGAAAGAAAGAGACAGCAAGAGGGGGGAAGGAGGGAGAGAGAAAGAGAGCAAAAGAGAGAGGAAGGAAGGAAGAAAGAAAGAGATAGCAAGAGAGACAGAATGAGAGAGAGAGAGAAAGAAAGAGACAGCAAGAGGGGGGAGGAGGGAGAGAGAAAGAGAGCAAAGAGAGAGGAAGGAAGGAAGAGAGAAAGAATGAGAGAGAGAAAGAGACAGCAAGAGAGACAGAATGAGAGAGAGAGAGAAAGAGAAAGAAAGAAAGAAACAGCAAGAGGGGAGAAGGAGGGAGAGAGAAAGAGCAAAAGAGAGAGGAAGGAAGGAAGAGAGAAAGAGATAGCAAGAGAGACAGAATGAGAGAGAGAAAGAAAGGAAAGAAAGGAAAGAAGGAAAGAGACAGCAAGAGGGGGGAAGGAGGGAGAGAGAAAGAGCAAAAGAGAGAGGAAGGAAGGGAGAAAGAAAGGGATGGAGAGAGAAAGAGGAAGGGAGAGAAAGAGGGAGGGAGAGAGAAATAGAGCGAAAGGGAGGAAGAGAGATTTTTTTTGTCCAAACTTTTTTGCGTCCCCCCCCGCCCCGCTCAATGTTCCCCAGGATTTTGAAAATGTGAATAATGTGCCGCGGCTCAAAAAAGGTTGGGAAACACTGATCTAGATGACAAAATTAGAGGTCAAGGTTGGGGGGATTGGACTGATTAATTGGAAGTAATTAATTGGGAATTAATAATTTTGGGAGATTAATTATAAATAATGTACTAACTCGATACTGTTTTTATTATACTAATATGAAAATATTTTAAAATGTATTGAAGAAGTTCGTATGGAGAAAAAAAATTTTTTTACCCAAATACTAGGTTGCTCCCCCCCACCTGCCCCTCCTCTCTCTCAACAATAGTGAAGGAACCATTTCCTTCACTATAGTAGTTTATATAAACATAAAATAAGTTAAAATATAGCATATAAATCCAATTAATAAATAATAATAAATAAAAAGTAATTAGGACAGGGATGGTAGGCACAATGGTGCGCTTATGCACGCCCCTTAAAGACCTCTTAGAAACGGGGAGAGGTCAACTGTAAACAATCTAAGGTTGAAGTTTTTGGGATTTGGGGAAGAAGCCAGAGTCAGGTAGTGCATTCCAGGCATTAACCACTCCATTGCTGAAGTTGTATTTTCTGCAGTTGAGTTTAGAGCAGTTTACATTTAGTTTGAATCTATTACATGCTCGTGTATTGCTGCGGTTGAAGGTGAAGTAGTCATTAACAGAAAGGACATTTTGGTATATGATTTTATGAACTAGTTAGATCAGATCAGAGGTGACGTAGTTGTAAATTGTCTAATTGTAGTATTTCAAGTCTGGTGGAGCAACTGGAAGAGTGAAGGACTCTTCTTGTAAAATATCTCTTGATTGTATTAATGTCTGATATGCAATGCGGGTTTCAGACTGGTGAGCTATATTCTAGAATTGGTCTACCGTGTTTCCCCGAAAGTAAGACAGTGTCTTACTTTCTTTTTACCCCCAAAAGCCCCACTACGTCTTACTTTCGGGGTATGTCTTACATTGGAAAAAAATTGAAAGGGTCGCATTCCTGAAGGCATCTCCCCAGAGTCCAGAAGGGCAGCCGCGGGACAGGAGCCTCGTGAGTTCCAAGTTCAACCTCAGGGCTCCAAGCGGCATGCACGTGTGGAGCCACAGACGCATGTTCGGCGAAGCGTGTGTCTGGAGGGGAGGAGCCACTCTGCGCAGTTGGGCAGCCCCACCTGCCTGCCGGAAAGGAGGCGGGCGAAGGAGGGCGCAGCTCCGGCCGCTCGCCTCAGAGCTGGTCGGCCTCGCTGGCCGCTTGCAGCCGAGCCTCGGCAGGACTCGGTTGCTGGGACGAGCGCCTTCGCTGCAAGCTGCCGCCCGCTCGGCTCGCTTCGGACCAGCGCCGTCCTTTGCTTTGCCGAGCCGGGGAAGAGGCGGTGGCGCCGCAGCGAGGCGAAGGCGAGGGGTGCGCGGGGAGCTTGGAAGCGACATCATCGGGCTCCCCCCCCGGCAATACCCCCGTGTTTCCCCGAAAGTAAGACATATGTCTTACTTTCGGGGTACGGCTTATATTAGCCGACCCCCCTGAAACCCCCGATACGTCTTACAATCGGGGGTGTCTTACTATCGGGGAAACAGGGTAGCAAATGTTTTGTATGCTCTGGTTAGCAGTGCAATGTTGTTACATAATATTGCATGAACAACTCTTAGGTTTTTTTTGGCAATGTTGTTACAGTGGGCTCTAGCATTTAGGCGGTTGGATATGAGTACTCCAAGGTCTTTGACAGAGCGAGGGTCATCTACAAGTTCATTTCCTCCCTGTTTCTTTTACTAGTATCATGTATATAAATATTATATCTTTGTATACAACTAGTATGTACTTGACAAAATAAATAAATAAATAAAAATAAATAAAATAAATAAAATAATAAATAATAAATAAATAACGTTTGTATTTTGTATTCTGATTTATTTAGCCAGAAGACCAGCTGATTAGAAGTAACTTTTTTGATTCAACAATATTATAGAATATATAACGTAGGAAATTTATTGTTTCTGACAAATACATCTTTTAGAAACAAACTTCTCCCATGATTGCTAAAAGCGCTTCTCTATTTATCTCTTCTACATAATGGATGTGGTTCTCAGCCGCCCCTTTCCCTCCCCAGCTTGCGTGGGAGCCGCGACCTCGGATTCCCGATTTCCAGCCAAGTTTATTTTATTTACTTATTTATTTTGTCAGAACATATACAAGAGAGCAAGCAGTGATATTAACACAGAGTAAATACGGACGAACGAGGACAGTAGGACAGGCAGCCAAACAAGTCAAGTCTCCAAAGTTGTCACTCTAGCCTTTTTACTATCTCTTCGTTCTTCGGTCTATCTCGCTCTCTCTCCGCCCGTCTTTTCAAGGCTGGCGGCGATCTTAGGCGCCTGCGAAGATGTTGTCGGCGCTGCCCAAAATGGAGAAGTTGTCGGCGCGGGTGATTCGCGTCCTGGGCTGTAACCCCGGGCCTATGACGCTGCAGGGGACCAACACCTACGTGGTGGGAACCGGGCCCAGGTGGGTAAGAAGCAGCTCGGGCGAGGGGTAGACGCGGCCGGCCGGCCAGCTCCTTCGGATCTGTTGGCTGGAGGCGGTGGGTGTATCTCTCTGTGTGTGTGACGCGCTTTCTTAGCATGAGCCTTCGGTCCGTTTACTCGAAACTCGAGGGCTTCCCTGGGAATTCCTATTTGGACCTCCTCTTTCTCCTGATCTGCTCTTAAGTATTAATTGATGTGATTCCTCCTTATTGTACAGGTATTGTACATTGCGTGATGCCGGGAGAAACATTTAGATTGACGTCAGAAAATGACCTCATGGTCCATCTAGTCTGCCCTTACACTATTTCCTGTATTTTATCTTAGGATGGATATACAGTATGTTTATCCCAGGCATGTTTAAATTCAGTTACTGTGGATTTACCAACCAAGTCTGTTGGAAGTTTGTTCCAAGCATCTACTACTCTTTCAGTAAAATAATATTTTCTCAGTTGCTTCTGATCTTTCCCCCAAGTAACGTCAGATTGTGCCCCTTGTTCTTGTGTTCACTTTCCTATTAAAAACACTTCCCTCCTGAACCTTATTCAACCCTTTAACATATTTAAATGTTTCAATCATGTCGTCATCCCCCCCCCCCCCCCTTTCCTTTCTGTCCTCCAGACTATACAGATTGAGTTCATTAAGTCTGATACGTTTTATGGTTAAGACCTCAGATTGTGCCTCCTTGTTTTTGTGTTCACTTTCCTATTAAAGAAGAAGGCAAATCCATAAGCATTTGGGGAGGAAAAGACATTGGAAACCGTATTTATTGCTATGTGTGTAGTTAAAGTCGCCTTTGAACCAGATGGATGGCACACAAATCTAATAAATCAATCAATCAATGTTAAAGCCATTCCTGCAACCTGGGACTGTTACAATGCAATCTTCTCTATTCAGAAATCCTATTGTTAATTCCAGAGTCTTATTCCCTTAGGAATGCAAGCCCGGGACTCTTCCATTGCTGTATTTAAAGGCTGTTCTCCAGTCTTTAAGCTCACAGAAATTTTTAAACATCTATTCCACTTCATTGACAGATCCTGTAAGTGGTGCTGTTTGCTGGACCAGTTAAGGAAAAAAACCACTCTTCTTTTCCCTTACCATAAAGTGTGTTAAACTTGACAACTTTTAAGATTTGTTGGCTGAAATTGTTGGGGGTCAGCATTTTATAAAATGTTTGTATTCTTTTTATCACTTTTAATTTGTTTTGCTGTTTCCTTTTCCTTTTCCCTTTTAGGTTACTTGGTGTTTTAATGTTTGGTTTTGAAATTTAAGAACTATTATTTCTTTAAAAAGAAGCACTGCCTTAGTGGAGGGGGAGGGGGAAACCACCAATGAGTCTCCTTACTGCTTAGTGGGAACTGGCTGGACAAGTGCAGGCAGATTCTAGTGCTGTTGCTCAACTAAGAGATTGCAGGCAAGGAAGAGGTACACAGCAAAGAGGAGTCGTTTGGGCTGTATCTGAATATGAACCTCACACTATTTTGAAAGGGTGCTAATCCCGTGTCAGAAAATACCATGGTTATTTACCAGAGTCTGTCAGGAATTGGGCAACCTATAAATTTAATAAAATTCAAAATTCAAACATGTCTGGGTCTTCTATCTACAGAGCCCAATCTGGAATTTTGGCTATTACAATTTATCTCCTCTTAGGCAATATAAGTCTTACTTGGAATCTTGTTTATTTTGCTCTTGCTCTGCTCTAACTGCAATATTTTTCCCTTTCTGTGGACAAGTTTTTCTTTATTACATTTTTATTGGATCATATTTGATTCATTTTGGTATAAAGAATCATTTCTTTTGTTCACCAGATTGGATTTTTTCTGGATTTTTTCCACCATTTATCTTTCATCCCATAGGCTTGTTAGCTGCAGAGTTCAACGTTATGAAATTAAGAGACTACTTTGCAACAGCATTCCACTGTCTGGCTCCAAATTTAATGGTTTTAGAAAGACAATGCAGTCTTGCTCTTCAAGCACTCTTTAAAAGCAGACGTGTCCTTAAATATTTTTCTTTGGGGTATTTGAACGAGTGTGCTTATTTTTCCTGATATGGAATTTTATTTATTAAATTTATATGCTGCCCATCTCACTATTTAGTGATTTTGAGAGTAAGCTGCTTAGTGACAACTGAAAAGGCTTATATGACCAGTTTGATTTATTGATACGCATTTCCTATAATTTTCTTTAGGATTAAGAATTACACAAAAGAAATGTGATATAGAAATAGAACATAGAATTATAGGGCTGGAGGTCTTCTAGTCCATCCCCCTGCTTAAGGCAGGAGTCTTATACTAGGTCAGGCAAATGGTTGTCCAAGCAATTTTTGAAAACCTCCAGTAATGGAGCATCCACAACTCTAGGAGGCAAGCTATTCCATTGAGTAATTGTTCTTATATTTATTTTCATGTCACATTACACTTTCTTAACCCGGATGAAAAGGTTGCTAGCATCATTTTTTATTAATTGATGTTTATGGACATAATCTGTTTGTATTATAGAAGGATCTTAATAGATACCGGAGAGCCATCTGTCCCTGAATATATAAGCTGTTTGAAACAAACACTCCATGAATTCAACATTTCCATCCAGGAAATTTTAGTAACTCACTGGCACCATGATCACACTGGAGGCATATCCGATATTTGTGAAAAGATTCCAGCCAGTAAGTATTTTCTGCAGTTTTTAAAATTCGTGTACTTTGTATACAAAGCAGATTAGAGTTATACAGAAAATGTTATATAATAGATAGGCAAAGGAGAAATGATGTCAAAACGTTGGGCTTAAATATACATTAACAGACATGGGGAGAATAATTAACCACTTGTAAATATGTTTAACCAAAAATAAAGCTAGCAAAAATCAAGATCGGGGTGACCTCAACTTTGAACCATTTGTTTAGTAACTGTTCAAAGTTAAAACAGTGCTGAAAAGTTGAATTTCAACCTGTCTTTGCATTTAATGCATTTATCACAGTCATTTGATCAATATTAAGGTGCTTGGCAATTGGCATGCATTTATGATGGTTGAAGCATCCTGTAATCATGTCTTTGCCACTTTTGACTTTCCCAGCTGACTTCTGACAAAGTCAAAGGGGGAAAACGGGTTCGCTTAACAACTGCGTGATCCAATTAACAATTATAGTGATTTTCTTAACAACCATGGAGCTAAAAAGGACATATACCGTAATCAGGTGCGACTCACTTAACAATCACCTTGCTTAGCAACATAAATTGTGGTCTCAATTTTGGTCATAAATTGAGACAGCCTGTATTATAAAAATATGACATTTGCCATTTGTGTTAAACTAAGGAATTTATCTTTAAATAACCCTGACTCTTGCAATACTTTTATTTTTACCCAAAGATGCCGTCTTCTTTCTGTTGCTGATTTGGGAAGAAAACTGATTTGTATCAGTTTTGTGGATTTAAGTACACAAAAATCGGTTAAAATAAATATTTTGTTTTTATTTATGTATTACTTGAAACTTTCAGCTTTTTTTTTTTGAATGTGGAAAGTCAAACATTTATTTTAAATAGAAGGGTTTTTATCTCAAAGTATGTGTATGATCTGTTCTATTTTTAAAAGTAAGCCCCAACCTAAATTACGTTATTACTATGGTGAGCTGAATTATCTCCCAAACACCAAAACAAGTGTTTTCCTCAACTGTATTGACTTTGTTCAAGTCAAGCTACTCCAAAATCCTGAAGAAATGGGTCTTTTCAAATCTCTTCATGAGAGCAGGAAATGAAACTTCTTTGCAAATTAAAGAACATTGATTGTATTAATATTTGCATGGGTGTTTGCTGATATGTATTTTAACAGTCGTTTCACTAGAACCGGTTAAGGTTGTAGAATTTGGTATTGTAAAAAAAACAAATCGTTAACGCACAAAGGTCTTGCTAGACTGTAGTAAGGTGGTTGTCATAATGATTTGAATAATAGGCAGCATGCATAACATAGAACTGTAATGGTGAACCTATGCCACGTGTGCCACAGGTGGCACGCGGAGCCATTTCTGTGGGCACATGAGCTGTTGCTCTAGCTCAACTCCAGCGTGCATGCAGGCACCGGGCCGCTGATTTTTGGCTGGTCCCACACCTCTCCTCCCAGGAGTCTCCACACGGCCTATTTTGGATGCCAGTTAAGTACAGGGCTCTTACAAAGGCTCTAGGAGGGTGTTCTTTTTTTCCTGGGAGGCAAAAAAGCCTCTGGAGCCTGGAGAGGGCAAAAAAATGGGCCTACCGGGCCTACCAGAAGTCAGGAGATAGGCAATTTCTGGCCTTCAGGACTGAGAGGCCATTTCTGCTCTCCCCAAGCTCCAAAAAGCCTCTGGAGCCTGGGGAAGGCAAAAAATGGGCCTACCGGGCCTACCAGAAGTCAGGAGATAGGCAATTTCTGGCCTTCAGGACTGAGAGGCCATTTCTGCTCTCCCCAAGCTCCAAAAAGTCTCTGGAGCCTGGGGAAGGCAAAAAATGGGCCTACCGGGCCTACCAGAAGTCAGGAGATAGGCAATTTCTGGCCTCCGGGAGTGAGAGGCCGATTCTGCTCTCCCCAAGCTCCAAAAAAGCCTCTGGAGACTTCAGGGAGGCCTGCTAGGCCCAAAATGAGGCATGGGGCCTTATGCACATGCACGGGGAGTTGCGTGCACTTATGCGGGGGCAGGTCAGCATGGGGGCATTGAATTATGGGTGTGGGCACACACATGCATGCGATAGTGCACATGTACCACTTTCAGCACCCGAGGGGGAGAAAGTTCGCCATCACTAGCATAGAACCTATATTCTGCCTTGATTAATCTGCACTTGTATAATAACATAAATCCATTTTGTTAAAAAAAAACAGTAAAAATAAAACACTAATAACACAAAGCAACCTTTTAAATGCATTAACCAGTTTCCAAAATTTGAAATCATTTGAAGCTATTTTATAAGTCTGTTTAAGATCAATCTAGAAATACCATCTTTTTTTAAAAGGGGTGTATGAATTTTCATCTAAATTCTAATATGATACACATTATTTAATTTTTAAATTAGGTTATGAATATTGCATCAGCAAGCTTCCACGTAACCCACCTCAAGAAGAAGTAATAAACGGAAAGCAAAAGTATGTGTACTTAAGAGATGGAGATGTTTTAAATACAGAGGGAGCTACTCTGAGGTAAATGTTAACATTTCATATTGATGTTTGCAAGTTTTTCATGTACACATTTCTTTTCTGTTCATTTGCAAATTTTTATTTCAGAATTAAAAGGGCTTGTGAGATTGTTAAAGTAAATTATATGTTTTCCCTAGCCTTTAATGCAGAGCTGGCTGTAGAATTCTGGGAGTTGAAGTCCACAAGTCTTAAAGTTGCCAGGTTTTGAGACCCCTGCTTTAATGAATAGGGGTGCGATGACTCAGCAATTAAAACATCAGTGGAAATTTTCCGTGAGCCTTGGCAGATAGTCATGCTGTCCACATGACCACAGAAGTGTCTTCAGACAAGGATGGCTCTCTTAGGAAACGGAGATGAGCATTGCCCCATTGAGTAGGAAATGATTGTATGGGGAAACTTTTACCTTTAATGCATATGTTTTATTTATTGATTGATTGACTGATTTTGTCCAATACACAATGAGGGTTTTAGTGGGTATACACATAGTAAAATACATAATGAAGGTTATAGAGGATATACTCATAGTAAAATATATCTAAGAAAGAATAGAAGAGAAGATATAGGAATAAAACATATCAATGAAAGAATAGAAGAAGAGATATAGGAATAGAAGAAAGATATAGGAGATATAGGAGAGCAATAGGACAGGGGAATGAAGGCACTCTAGTTCACTTGTACTCGCCCCTTATCTCTGTAATATGTCACTATTCTTCCAAGAGTTACTGGTTTCTAATAACATTTTCTGCACAACATTCAAAACTAAATTTCTTCAAAACCCTAAATAAGTTGGGTTTCCAGGTGTGTGCTCAGGCTCCAATATCTTTAAGTGATGCTCTTTTCTCAGTACAATTTGTCCACTGTTTTAAGTCAAAGATTGTCTGTATACCTGTAGAATTCATTTCCCCCCCCTACTGGTTCTGTGAGCGTGGCTTGATGGGTGTGGCAGGGGAAGGATACTGCAAAATCCCCATTCCCTTCCCCACTCTTGTGGAAAGAATATTACAAAAAGTTGTACAAAATCTCCATTCCCACCCACTCCTGGGTAAGGATATTGCAAAATCTCCATTCCTACCCCACTCTGGGGCCAGCCAGAGGTATTTGCCAGTTCTCCGACCTACTCGGTCGGTTTCTTTAGGAGATTTATCTTAAATTATGGGTAGTTAAAGTTTGCCCTTATTTTAAAAATATTTTTACAAAGAAAAATTTGCTTGTAGCTCTGCTTCCACAGAAGAAGAATTAAATGAATTTAAATTTTGGATCTGAGCTTTTTAAATGTATCTCCATTTGCCACTGCAATAACTTTCTTCAATGTATGACTTGAATATTACAATCACGTTTCACTTTTCTGTCATTCTGCAGGGTATTATATACCCCAGGGCATACGGATGACCACATGGCTTTACATCTTCTAGAAGAAAATGCAATATTTTCTGGTGATTGTATTTTAGGAGAAGGAACAGCTGTATTTGAAGACCTTTATGACTACATGAAATCATTGGAAAAACTTCTGGGAATCAAAGCTGATCTAATATACCCAGGTAAGTTGTACATTTAATATGAATTATATTAGCTCTTTGCCCCAAGTATTTTTTAACTCAATGTTCTATAATCATGGATACTGTGGAAATAGAAATGGGTGTCTCTGATTGACTCCTGTTTGCAAGATATTTTGTATTTTTTCTCTCTCCAGAAGAGATTATTCTGTGCTGAAATGTTCCAGCTTTCAGAGTCTCTCACCTTGTAAATCTACATCTGGAGCATCATAGAAAGTGGTCACTGTGATGTTTTTTATTTAAATAAAACACTATTTCACTTTCATTGTGCTTTAGACTGTAATATAATTTGCTGTTTCCTTCCTAGTAAATGAAATGTATCCTCTATTTACTTGACTTGTGAAATGTCCTTTGACTGCTAAAATGTCTGTTCTTTACACTCATTTTCTCTGTCTTTCCACCATCACCCCTCCCCAATTCCCCATAAGGAAAACAGTATTCAGAATTCCGCACTTCCAAACTAATCTATGAAAGAAATTGTGGAAATGGAATATGACAATAATATTTAAGCCGAAAGTCTTGTCAGATTCAACCTGCTTTAAAATGATGTTTAGGGATGTAACAAATTGAACTCATTGTACAATATATCCACTTACTGTATTTATTTATCCTGTATTTTTCTCTGGGAATGCAAGATGGTCTAGACCAGTGTTTCCCAACCTTGGCAACTTGAAGATATTTGGACTTCAACTCCCAGAATTCCCCAGCCAGTATTCGCTGGCTGGGGAATTCTGGAAGTTGAAGTCCAAATATCTTCAAGTTGCCAAGGTTGGGAAACACTGGTCTAGAAGGAGTAGAAGTTCTTCTATCCCCATACCTATTATTATGAAATGTAGATGAAACCAAAGCTGTAGGATAACTGAATTGGCTTCATATTCGTCAAAGACTTAAACTTGTACATTTTTCAGCCCATCCAGTATTTTTATCACAATTCTCATTTATTTCTTTACATAATATACCGGCCTTTGGATCCCAAAACTCTGGGTGGCTTACAATTAAAAATGTTTTTGAAAAAGATAGAAGTATCGAGTAACCCAAAGATTATTACATAGAATCGGGGGTGGGGTCCAATCTATGAGGTCTAATTCTTTATCATTCTTCAAGGCATATCATATATGCCTTGAAGGCATAAATTGAAGAAAGCATTTAATAGATTCCTGAATGTTTGGAGGGATGAGACATCTGTGTCTGTGGGGTCCCACCCCAGAGGAAAGGTGCTGCAACAAATAAATTAGAAGCTGTTGAGCTGTTTTGTGTTAATTTAGACATGAACAATTTGTCTCTTCTTGAAAAGCACTATTAATTAGTAAGTTTTCACAGGAATTTTGGTTAAAGAAACATCTGTTGTTGTCTTTATAGGACATGGGCCAGTAATAAAAGAAGCAAGAGCTAAAATCCAAGAATATATTTTACATAGAAATGCACGGGAGCAGCAAATCCTACACGTCCTGGTTGAGAATGCTGGGAAAACTCTCACAACACGGGAACTTGTGAAAATCGTTTACAAGGTACAGATGGCGTCTGGCTTGGGTTAGGAATACATATCAGTTATGCAGAAAGCAATGCAATATAAAAGAAAGCAAGGATTCATAGCAAGAATAGCTTTTATCTAAAGGACACCATGTATGTGTACTTGCTTTCAGAAACCATAATATATATTGTACCAAGTAGTTTGCTAGAAAGTACATCGTATTAATACAAAAATATTAAAGATTAGAATGCTTTGTTCAGACTTCAAGCAGATCTTTCAAAATCAGACATATTTTTTATAAAATTTGCTTAGTTTTTTTTCCAAAAACACCAGTTTCTTTCCTTTTTTAGTAACTTCAACTAAAGTAGAACAAAAATAAAAACACAACTTTCTCTGTAGCAGCAATTACCCACTGGAATGAGGTTCCCTTACCATTTTACTGATGATCCAAAGAGTCTTGAAAACCTGGCTCATTGCCCAAAACTTTGGAATGTGTGATGAAACCTCCTTTCTTTTCCTTGTCTCTATCTGGTTGTATTATCTTTATCAACTTTAAGTTGAATAAAGTTGAATAACTTTACTTTTTTCAGGTCATCTCAACTTCAGAGTGCAGAGGAAACTTTATAAAATTTGTTTCATAGAATTTTGAGTGGTAAATATTATCATAATAATAATAACAACAACAGAAACAACATCAACAGAGTTGTAAGGGACCTTGGAGGTCTTCTGGTCCAACCCCCTGCGTAGGCAGTAAACCCTACAATACTTCACAACATTTGTCTGAAGTAGTGTAGGGTTTCCTGCCTAAGCAGGGGTTTCGACTAGAAGACCTCCAAGATCCCTTACAACTCTGTTATTGTTGTTGTTATTATTTCATTCCTTTTTGATTTGGGTTGTTTTCTGGTTTTCATGATTTAATTGTAAGATTATATTAGAAGAATAATTGCTACTAGAATTCTGTGAAACAACTTTTATGAAGTTTCCTCTGCACTCTGAAGTTGAGGATAATCGTCTAATAAAAATTCATGAGATGACCTGGAAAAAGTAAAGTTATTCAGATAAAATGTATAAGATTTAAGATAGGGCTAAACGATTTCCTCTCCCCACTTTAAAATTGGAATTGATAGAACATTTTTTGCCCTTTGCCTCAAAGCCTGAAAAATGTTTTAATCTGTACCAAATTTGAGGAGTTCTCCTTGTTTTGTTTTTTAAAAAGTGAAGTTCCATTAATATCCCTTGTTTGAATGCTTTATTCCAGGACACACCTGTCCATTTGCATCCAGCTGCAGAAATTAATCTCAATCATCACTTGAACAAGCTAAAAAAAGAAGGGAAAGTTGGTAAGTAACTTCATTATTTATATATAACAATTACATTGTTGGATACTGAGTAATGAAAGGAAGATGAAATTACAAGGCCGCATAACTATGCTCATCATAGCTTCCCCACAGTCACATGGTCAGGATTTGGGCTGTCCACAACAGAACCAATGGAGGAGCCAGCGAATCATGTTCACATGATGTCTCACTTAACAACGGCAATGGAATTTGCCATTCCCAATTGTGGTTGTTAAGATTGTTAACCAATACCCTTTATATATATTTTATTTGGTGAATAAAATAACTTTGTTTTAAAAATATTATAAACGTGGTTAAAAGAATGACTAAAAGTATCAGACAAAATGCTTCTTGGCATATCATCATTCCCTTCTCCCCATGCATGCACACCTCCGCTGTGCTGGGACAGTGAAAAAATGGCCAGACAGGCAACCGGAAGTTTGAAAAAATGGACTTCCAGTTTGCCCATTGGGCTATTTTTCACACTCCGGGGCTTCCCTGAAGCCTCTGGAGCAGTGTTTTTCAAGCAGTGTGCCAAGCAGTATGTCTTATTGTTGTAGCAGTATGTGCCAAGCAGTATGTCTCATGGCACACTAGTGTGCCATGAGACATACTCAGGTGTGCTGTGGGGAAATTAAACTTGGGTCCCCAAGCTACCATTCCTGCCAGGATATCCCTTTTGTGTTCATTGAAACAGGCTCAGGTTTCACACTAAGTGAGTATAAATACATTTAGAAACTATATTATTAACTATATGTGTAATATGTACTGTGTTAGAGTGTCATTTTGTGTCATTTTGGTTGGTGCCCCGGGATTTTGTAAATGTAAAAAATGTGCCGCAGCTCAAAAAAGGTTGAAAATCACTGCTCTGGAGGGTGAAACTGCTTTCCCTGAGGCCGAAAATAGTTGGCCAATACACACATGTGCACTGGTGCTGACATAGGTCAACGCCTCGCGTGACTTCCAATATGGCTCCACGTGCCATTTGTGGCACAGGTGGCATAGGTTCGCCATCACTGGCTTAGGGCATTAAAGATGTTTTACTGATTACATTACTTCTATGATCCTTCTTTCTGTTACAGTATATGAAAATTCTAACTTCAAGTGGAAAAGTGTTTTATAAATATGGCATATACACAAGTTTGACAAACGTGATCTTCTATTTTCTGGACTAAAAGCACTACCATTTTAAATGGAAAAATTGTATATAAATCACAGACACAAATGGATCTGTATTTTGTTATTAATCCGATTAAATAATAACTTGTCAGAGAGCTATTGGAAGAATCGTTCAGGGTGGAACAAGTTGATTATTCAAGTATTCCAAATTTCCTTCGGATGTTTGAATATTTTTGTAAAGAAGTTTGGTTCAAGGAATATTATAAATTAAATTGTAGGCTGCCTGATTCTCAGCAATAAGAAGATTTAAGCTTGTTTCTTTATTTAAATATTCTAATTTCATTGCCATTATGTTCTTTGTGTAATAAATATAATAAATAAATAATTTTGTTCAGATGCAGTTGTCTTCCTTTTTTATTATTGTCATCATTATATATTTATTCAGAATCTTTTTTAACTTGACTAGAAAAAGACAAATCCTATAGAATATAATTTCTATAGATTAGTGAACACTAGCAATATAATATTCAATCCCATTTTAAGTACAGTTGAATAAAAGTATTAAATGTTTAGTTCTGAATTACGTTTGTCTGCAAGTTCCAAATTTTAATGCATTTCAGTAATTCTAAAATCCTCTGCTTTTTAAAAACAATACAAATTGAATTAATTAATTAATAAAAGCATAAGACGCATTGTGGCTGAATACAAAGATAAAAATTATCCAATTCTAAAATTATATAAATGAAGAAATAATGAAATGAAAAGCACAATACAGAAGAATTAAAATTTATATTACAAACTAGAATTTTTGACATTTCTTCGGATCAGCCTCCCCTAAAACATCTTTTTTCCTGTTTCAATTTTCCTGTATTTCTATCTTTATGGAAACTTCAAGATTTAATCAAAGGATACGGTGGTGGTTGAGCAATGTTAAAGCCCTTGCTTTTATATCTTCATGACAATAACCTCTGCTTTCATTTTTAAAATGTTATTTTTAGCAGAGCAAGGGATTGAATTATCTTCCTATGTTCATATCACAGAAAACATCTTTCTCTTATGAATGTAAACTATTTATCTGAGCCTGTTTGGCCTACAGTCTGATATTGAATGCCTGAACGTGCAGCCTTTTACATTCATAACAATATCACTTTTTAAGCAATGTGGGAAAATGTGTCTCTGAAGTGTTGTTCTATATTTCAGTAATAAAAAATGCTGAAAATTGTAGCTCAGTAACATTTGGTGAATGCTTGAGGAAAAGCCTGTAAGGCATTAGAATAAGCTATGTGGTCTTTATAAAATGCTATGTGGAGTGGAAGAAATAAATGCTTTGAATAATGATGTTACATATACTACTGAACATTTTCAAAAATTGACTTCAATTACACCAAGGAGCTCATCTGAGCACTAAAGGAGAGTTACATGCTTACTTGCTGACAACAAATCAGCAACATCCATGTCAATTAGAAAATAAAATAAAATATAGTATCTTATAAAATTAAAAAAAATATATATTTGAAAAAAACAACACTAAAAGATCTAAGTGAAAAATACATTCTATTTTGAGTTTAGAATTAATGGACATGTTTATAACATTCTGTCAAGGTATCCAAAGTTGCTACATGTTCTTTGATTCCCAAGAGCCGCAGAAGTGGATTAAATGGCAATCCATGGTAACATGCTGTCAAGAGACCATTTTAAAACCAGTTTTGAAAAACTCTTATTATATATACAGTATATGTATCCATTAAGACATGCATGTCAAACTCAATCGCATCACGTGGCATCACATAATGTATCGTGATTTATTTTTTTTTTGCCTTTGCGGAGCTGTGATTGTTGTGGCCTGTGCATGATTCATCCGGCCCGCATGCTGCCAGTTTGATATCCCTGCAACTAATGCTAACTGAAAGAAAATGAAGATGTATTAGGCATTGTGGTCATTTTAAAAGAACAGATTTCCCACATTTCTTTAACTGACTATCGGGCATTGTCATAAAATGAATCTCCCTGTACTAGATTATCCTGACTTGCTACGGAAGTGCAATTTCCAAAATAGATCATTGCTGAGAGAAAGAACAAGCAAGAAATACAGGGGAAAGGTGAGTGTACAAACTCTCCTAATCAGAGATTTCTATGTACACGTCAGCTCCCAAACTAGTAGTTACTTCAGACAATTCTGCAGATCAAAGTCCATATATTTGGAGGGCAATGAAAGCTACTACTGTATAAAACTCCTTTCAAGTTGGGCCTCTGCTGGGACACTGAGTAAGCCCAAACTGTTTTGCTTACAAGTTCTAAGTTTAAAATTTTGCACAGTAAGGATATTAGTCTAGTCTACTCAGGTGTTTTCAGCTGGATTCATATACAAATGAGATGATTATTTTTTTAAAAAAATATGCAGCCTTATATATACATTTTTTTGTATTTATAGTTTATATATTATCTTACAATATTTTATAGTTTTACATCTTCATCCCACACTTTCTCTTAAACTTTCAATTATCAATCCAATCATATCACTTTTCCCATATTCCATAATAATCTGAATCTTTTTGTCCTTTAAGTTCTATTTGTAACTTGTCCATCCTTGCGCATTCATATATTTTTTTAATTATCAGATTCAGTGGGTATATTTTGGTTTCTCTAATATTGTGCATATACAGTACAATCCTAACAGTGGATGTGTGTATGTGTTTTATATATATGATGAGGCCAAAATAAGGCTGAAATAGATCTATCCTAGTCTCCCTTAATTTTCAAATTCAGCAAAACATGTGACACACTAAACAAATAATTCCCTCAACACTGTCAGACTTTCTACTAAATCTGCACTTCTATTCTACTAGTTTTTCTCATCATCCCTATCATCCTTTTCCTCCCACTTAGGACTGACTGTATGACTAACTTGTTGCTTGTATCCTAAGATTTTTATTAATATTGTTTCTTCATTGCTTATTTGACCCCTATGACAATCATTAAGTGTTGTACCACGATTCTTGACAAATGTATCTTTTTCTTTTATGTACGTTGAGAGCATATGCACCAAGACAAATAGCTTGTGTGTCCAATCACACTTGGCCAATAAAATTATATATATATAAAACATGTTAAATACTTATTATTTTTGTCATATTGCAATTTCAATATTCTTAATAAAAAGAGTTCTGGAGTGAATTCTACTGTTAACCCTACCACTTCTTGTAACCAGTTATGTATCCTAGTATTTCTTCACTTCCGGGCACAACCCCCATGGATGAAAGTAAGTCCCTTGCTCTTTTTTACATTTCCCACAGGTCAAATTTAAATTGCGGTATATCTTCACTAGTCTTGAGATTTAATTCTTATCCCGGATCTTAACAATAATTACTCTCCTCTGCAATGGCTTTTTGCATATTTTCTGAAACTCAAAGTAAGACAGGCTGGGATTTTTATTTGAAATCTTCCTGTAAGTCTCCCTTTCCAAGTCGACAGAAAGTTAACAAAAGAAAGGCACTTTTAGTGGTAAAACCTCTTGCTCAATAAAAGGGAAAAAAAGAAGAACTAATTATGTTGGGTGAATCTTAGGACCGGATTCCTCTAGATGTGTTCATACTGCAACTCTCAAAAATCAGCGGTCTAAGAATTCCTGTTTGGACAGCACCCTCTCCTGTCAATTCCTGTCTGACCGACAATGGGGGGGAAACTGCAGCTTCAGCAGACAACTGACGATCAAACCCACTCGGGAGGCGCGCGCTTCTCTGCAGCGCAGCCTTTTTGTGATTGGTCAACGTCCCTCCTGAACGTTGCAGTGACGCGCAAGGGGGCCGGGCAAAAGGACCACCCACTTTTCTCTACCGTTTACGCCCCCCAAGCTGTCTTCGCATCTTTGCCACGGCCAAGCAGCTGCGAGTTCCGGATTCGGCCCGCCCATCCGAAAGGGGGCGCTGTCGCCCATTCCCCGCGACCGCCTACAGGGAGCGAGGTCTCCTCCGTTTCGAGTTGAGGGGGGCAGGAAACGACGAGTGGCGGTTTTTTGCCCAACGCTGGAGCTGCTAGAGAGTCGCCCGAAAAGGCGGAGGCCAAGTTGGGCGGAGCGGCTTGCCTGGGCTTTCTTCTTTTCGGGCTCCGCAGCGGACACGCGAGGAACGGGACGGAGGGAGAAGCCGCCGAGCGGAGGCCGACGAGGGTCTCGCCATGGCGATCCGCAAAAAGACGAACAAAAACCCGCCCGTGCTCAGCCATGAGTTCGTCGTGCAGAACCACGCGGACATCGTCTCCTGCATGGCCATGGTGTTCCTCCTGGGGCTCATGTTCGAGGTGAGAGGCGGGAGAAGACGCTGGCAGGAGCTCGAGTGGCGGGCTGCCGGACCACCCCGTTGGGAAAGGCCGGGCGGAGATTAGCGGGGGATGCTGTTTCAGAGCGACACGGGCGGAAGGGTTACCACCAGGAAAGCCAAAACTGATCTCTAGGCTCGGAGCTTGAGTTGCAGTGGGGTGAACGTAGCGCCCGTGGATCGGTGGTATGTTTTAAATCTCTCCGCATCTGGATGCCCCCCGTAACCACAAACTGCTTGGCTGATTAGAAGGGGAGGAAAGCAATCATCTCGCTCGCAAATGTTCCTCGGAACTACCACCTAGTGCAGTGTTTCCCAACCTCAGCAACTTGAAGATATTTGGACTTCAACTCCCATAATTCCCCAGCCAGCATCCAAATATCTTCAAGTTGCCAAGGTTGGGAAACACTGACCTAGTGGCTAGTAGAGAGGAAGAGGCAAATAACAAGCGATCGGGTCCTACTCTATTGACTCCAGTGTGGAAAGGCAGCTTGGCTTGTCTGTCCTCCGGGTCGTATTAGCAATAGCATTTAGACTTAGATACCGCTTCGCAGTGCTTTTACAGCCCTCTCTAAGCGGTTTACAGAAAGTCGGCCTATTAGATTAGCATTTGGATTTATACAGTATACCGCTTCACGGTGCTTTACAGGCCTCTCTAAGCGTTTTACATAGTCAGTTTATTGGATTAACATTTAGATTTATATACCACTTCACAGTGCTTTACAGGCCTCTCTAAGCGGTTTACAGAGATTCAAGCCTATTGCCCCCAACAATCTGGGTCCTCATTTTACCGACCTGGGAAGGATAGGAAGGCTGAGTCAACCTTTGGTCAATCTGGTCATCTCGACCGTTCCTCTTATTAGTGGCCTGTTCTTGTCTGAAAAAAAGTGGGGGGCAGGTACGTCGCAATGACAGCAGCAGGGAATGGCGAAGAGCAGCTACCCAACTCAAAGGTTGCAACCATCTGCCGGCGGGGAACGGCGGGTTCCCTTCTCCACAGATAGGGCCTGTCGGGCCCTTGGTCCCTGTTGGTTAGAGCCTCGTCCGTGAGGGTCTCCCACCCATTGCAGCACCGTCAGTAGCAGCTGCAGTTGCCCTGGTGCGGCCGGGCTTAACATAACGCCGAAAGCCCGTTTGTATTTTACGCCCTTTTCCTGGAAATGGACCGAATGGGGTTTCGAACGTGCAGCAGCAGCAGCAACTTGCGATGCTGAGCTTCTCGTAACCGGAAAAGTGGGGAAGGGGGAGGAAAAGGGAGTTGCGTGAGGTGGGTTTGCTTTTTGTGTGTGTGCAGAAGGAGCCGTGTCCTGCACGCTTCGAGTGCCTGGTCTCGGATAGGGTTACGTGGCACTCGGAGCGAGAGAGCGCTCGGTGGCGGGGCGGTGTGTATGTGTGAGGGGGGAATTGGCCGCCTCGGCGATTTCGGGGCGGGAAGGGCCGGCAAGGGGTGAGGGGGGGGAGGCTGGAAGGCGAGGCGTCTCCCATTGCCGAAGCTAGAGTGAGGAGGAGAGGTGGGGGGGAGGAGAGAGAGAAGAGGCGTTGCCTTTTGTGCGTGCAGCCTGAGAACTACAAACCCCATGGGGCGTTGCGGCAAGCGACTCCTCCCCCTCCGTTTCGGGGGGAGGGAGGGGGGAAAAAGGTGAAATGGCTGGTGACGTGTAAACAGAGAGAGCCGTCCGCGAGGCACATACGAAGGGGCGGGGTTGGTTCCCGCCCCTGAGGGATGGTATGACACGTATCCAGTTTGGCCTTGTGGAACAGCTGGAGTGTGGAAACGGGTGCCGGAAGAAGGGCTGCAAGCGTTGCCCCCCACTTCCATACCTTGCTTTTCGGGGACCACAGCAGAGGCTTTGGAGCTTCCACCCACCCACGTTAGAACATTTGCTCCAGAAGATAATAGCAATAGCATTTAAACTAGTAGTTCCCAACCTTTTTTTAGCCAAGTCCCACCTAAGCATCTTTAAAATCCTGAGGCCTCTCTTCCCCATGACATATAATCCTTATTATTTAAAAAGTGAATTGCTCACGCTGAGGAAGCCTAAAAGGCCATTAACTAGGTTTAAAAAGGTTCCAATTGCCCCCCCTGTGGCCGTGGGCCCCACCTTGGGAACCAGGTATTTAGACTTATATACCACTTTATGGTGCTTTACAGCATTCTTTAAGTGGTTTACAGAGATTAAGCATATTGCTCCCAACAATCTGGATCCTCATTTTACCGCCCTTGGAAGGATGGAAATAAATAAAGGATTTAAATGGCGTAACTTTCATATTTCTAGTCCGGATCACTTTTACCTTACCGTGGAGAAAAAATATGCCTTCTTGAAAGGGGTGAAATTAGACTTTCGAGGAAGAATAGCAGGCTGTCATTTTGTGCTGAATAATCATTGGCTGGGGTCCCAAACTTCAAAAGGTTGAATATCCTGTGCATTGTATGAATTGGCTTTCAATTCAGGGTTTTTTTTCCTGAATGCAACCACTATGGTTAATGCAGAGTTCGGTGTTGTGCAAAACCAGGAAATTGGATTGAGTAAATCCAGTATTAAATCAATGATGGTTCAGGGTGAACTCAGCCATCTTTGTGTAAAATGTATTTAATCAGTATTATACTAATTTAGTTCTTCACTGTATGAACAAGAGATTGCAGAAGTCTGTTCAGTGGTATTTTTGCCAATATGCGATGTCCTAATGGATTTATCCTGATTAAATTTCTGATTGGCTAATGACTGCTTTAAGAAGGCTTTTATAGTTGAAAATAATAATTTGATAGCAGAATTACCATTAATACAATTACATTATTTAGACAACTGTATTTTACAGCTTATTTGCCAGACTATACTGTAGTTTCCTTCCAGGTAATGAGCAATGAAGTTTACATTCTTCCCATTGAGCTTCAAACAAACAACAATAGCAAGCAGGCTAACCCCCAGAAAATGCCAGAATGCTTATTTGCAATTGCCAGTCATCCTTTATTTTTTACTCTGCCTAGTTCATTATTCTTCAGTCTGTTAAATGTATTTTTCAGATATATGAAAGAATATAGATGTTCCTATGATTTATTCAAATTGTTTTATTGCAGGTTACAGCCAAAGCAGCTGTTGTCTTTGTTACACTTCAGTACAATATTACCATTCCTGTTACAGGTAATCTTCTAATGAATGTTTGGGTATTTGTCTGCAATATTATTGTCCACCAGGAACATATTGTATCTTGAATGGTAACCAAATGTGAATGACATACAGAAGCAACAGCAGAAATGTTTAGTGGGTGGACCACAGAAGTGGTTTAGCTATCTAATTATACTGTTTCAATTCTGTATCAGTGCTGTTTGAAAGGCTCTCATTTTTTTATTCTTCCGTTCTGCTCATTCTTCCTCTCATTGATGAAGATTTCATCTTTTTCTTCTTGGTTTGTAGAAAATATGAATTAGTTCTTTCATCAAAACAATAAAATATGGTTTGTCTATATTCTTTACCTTATGGTAAGATGGGCAGCCAATAATTGATTGATTGATTGATTGACAGACAGAAAGACTATAAAAACTCAATGCCATAATTTGATCCAAATTTATAATTTTGACTTGCACTTGGTGTACAAGCAAATCTTTGCCAGTCCCAACAAAATGACATTTTTGCATACTGCAAATTTAGAAGGAATCAGTTTTCTAGAAGAGGAACTACAATCGTACAAACCCTATAGTTTACATGGTATGAAACTATGGTTTGGCATCTGCTTTGCATCCCCTAAACTTTCTATAACACAAACTGCTAAATGTTCCGAAAAGATATGGACTTCCCTTCTCTTTCTTATTTCAAAAGAACTCCCATGATGAGTTTATTTATAATATAGTCATGTCCTCCATTTTAAAAGAACTTTTAAAACTATTTTTTGTATCAAAAGTATGTCGTAATAATATATTACTTGTTTACTTTTGAGCTAAGAGGTGAGCAGACTCTGGCCAACTGGAGACCTGGTTCAGTGCACCATGAGCCAGATGACCCTGTTTTCTGTGTTCATTCAGCCTCCCTGTTGCATCAGTGGTCAGCCAGCTAATTGCCAATGAAAAGAGAAGGGCAGATCTAAGGCAGAGGCCAGATGTTGGCAAATCAACTTGGGAATCCCTATGAACCAGTGGTCCCCATACTACGGCCCGCGGGCCGGATGCAGCCCGCTGAGGCTATTTACCCGGCCCGCAGCAGCGTGCAAGATTTTACCATATAATATACTAAGTTCCCGAATCTCCCCTCCACTCTGCTGCTGAGCGTCTGGCGGCGGCAAGGAAGAGGAAAGCCAGGGGGCGGGGAGGAAAGCACCCTATGGCAGAGCAGCAACAGTTCCTCTCCCTAAAGGCGAGAAAGAAATTGGCCAATTGCTTTCCTCCCCGCCGCCTGGCTTTCTGCCTCCTCTCCAGACACTCAGCTGCAGACCGTCTTGGTCCCTCCAGTGCCGGTTTTTTTGCTTTTTTTTTTTTTTTTTTTTGCATCGGTGAAGTTTGCGCGCGTTTGGGCACTTTTGGTGTTGGGGGGGTCTGCTGCGGAGAGGGAGAGAGAGAAAGAGGGAGACATAGAAAGGGAGTGAGAGAGAAAAATAAAGCAAGAAAGATAGGGAGAGAGAGAGCGGGAGAGTGCTCCTTTTTTGCTTCTTCACTGCCCCGCAGGGAGCCTGGAAGCCCTGCAAGAGCGTCTGGAGGGGGCAGTAAACAATTTATCAGGACCCCTCGCGCACTAACTTATTAACGGCCACACCGTCCCGGCCAGGCGACGGGGAGGCCCTCCGATGCTTGCCCGCTGCCCAGGCCCCGCGCTTGGAGCCGGGGGCGACAGGCCTAGCCTCGGCTTACTTGGCCCTGGCACGGCCGAAGCGCGGGGCAGAGTAGGCGGCAGCTGCTTCAGGCCCGCCCCCGAGCTGAGCTTCCTTTGGCTTCCTTCGAGGCAAAGCTGCAAAGCTCACCTGCCGCCTCGAAGGAAGCCAAAGGAAGCTCAGCTCAAGGAGGACCGGCTGTTGGTCCCTTGAAGCTGCCGCTGCCCACTGCAGAGATCCCTTCGCCCGAACGGAGGCGGCGACGGCGGGCTCAAGGGACCAAGAGCCGGTCTTTCTCGGCGCTGAATTGTTGCAGCCTCTGAGTCCTCCTCCGGCCAAAGGGATCTCCTCGGGGAGAAAGGAAGGAAGCCAAAGGAAGCTCAGCTCAACGAGGACCAGCTGTTGGTCCCTTGAACCCGCCGCCGCCGCCTCCGTTCGGGCAAAGGGATCTCCGCAGTGGGCGTTGGTGGCGGTGGCAGCTTCACGGGACCAACAGCCGGTCCTCCTTGAGCTGAGCTTCCTTTGGCTTCCTTCCTTTCTCCCCGAGGAGATCCCTTCGCCCGGAGGCGGACTCAGAGGCTGCAACAATTCAGCGGCGAGAAAGACCGGCTCTTGGTCCCTTGAGCCCGCCGCCTCCGTTCGGGCGAATGGATCTCTGCAGTGGGCAGCGGCAGCTTCAAGGGACCAACAGCCGGTCCTCGTTGAGTTGAGCTTCCTTCGGCTTCCTTCGAGGCGGCAGGTGAGCTTTGCAGTTTTGCCTCGAAGGAAGCTCAGCTCGGGGGCGGGCCTGAAGCAGCCGCCGCCTACTCTGCCCCGCGCTTCGGCTGCACCGGGAGCTCTGGTGGGCGCGGGGCAGCAGGGCAAGCCACAAAGGTGGCGCAGCGTGGGTCAAGCGGGAGGGCACAGCAGTAGTCGTAATGCGGCGGTGGGGCGGTTGGCTGCAAGGCGGCGGCGGCGGCTTGATGTGTTGCAGGACGCCGTACATTGCTGCGCTGGGCATGGGGCTGGCACCTCCGTCCTGGGCCAGCCAGCGGGCCAGTGCCAGCGCCAGCAATGTACTGCGACCCGACGTCAGTGCCACCGTCTTGGGAGCCTCTGCTTGCAGCCGACTGCCCCGCGGCGTGTTGCAGGGCAGAAAAAGAAGGAAGAGAGAAGAAAAGGAGAGAGAGAGAGAAAGAAAGCAAGAGAGAGAAGGAGAGAAAACAAGTGAGGGGGGAGGGAATGTGAGAGAAAAATGAGAAAATGATGGAGGGAAAGAACGAGGGAGAGGGAAAAAAACAAATGAGAAAGAAGGAAAAAAAGGGAGAGGGAAGAGAGAAGTGGGAGGGAGGGAGGGAAAGAAGGAGAAATGGCAGGAAAAGGAAGGAAGGAAAGGAGGAAGGAAGGAAGAAGAAATGGAGGGAACAAAGAAGGAAGGAAGAATGAAATGAAGGGAGGGGGCGGAGGAAGGAAGGACTTTTTTGGGCGGGGGGTGTAAATTTTTAAAAAATTTTCGCAACATACATTCAACCAATACAATGTACCATCTAATTTTCCCTGAATAAAATGCGGTATTTTGTCAGTAACTAATATCAATCATCAAAAAAGTTGCAAAAGTTTTTTTTTCTAATGTTGTCATCCAGGTACATACTTTTCTTTTCATTAAATTCCCTCCTTAATGTTCCTTCAAGAAGTACAACACCAATTATATTTCTAACTTATTAATCATTATGCCAAAGTGCTTCCTTCTTTATATATTTTTCTATAAATATTTTATACATTTTTCTATAAACCAAGAAAACCTTGTTTAGCCAATCAGATGTTAACAAAAGAAAATTAAAAACAAAACATAAACATGTATGAATTTCAGTCTTCTTGCCCCTCCTCTAAATAGTACATTCCCATTTTGTTTTTTAATGTTAAAATAAGGTATGTGCAGTGTGCATAGGGATTTGTTCATAGTTTTCTTTATAGTCCGGCCCTCCAACAGTCTGAGGGACAGTGAACTGGCCCCCTGTGTAAAAAGTTTGGGGACCCCTGCTATGAACCATCAGTGATCTGCAGATCAGGGTTTAGGAATCACAGCTTAACTTAAATATATTTGTTTGCTAATGAACTTTTGAATTTAAATTTTGGACAGGAAGATAGTGAAAATCTGATCAATGTCAGTATTTTAAACTATTGCCTGGGTTGGTTTTCCTCTCCTACTACTGTTTTGTACTGGATTGGACTACAAAAATAAGATTAGATAGGTTTTTGATTGCTGATGAAATTTGGATGAGGCTGTTTAAAACAAATGCATTCTTAAATATTGTTCTTTTTTCCTCTCAGAAAACCAGCCTACAGAAACAGTGACATTATATCATTATGGTATCAAAGATCTGGCTACTGTTTTCTTCTACATGCTAGTGGCAATAATCATACATGCTGTTATTCAAGAATATGTGTTAGATGTAAGTATTGTTTGTTAGAATAATAATGGGCACTGCCACAGTAGAAGTTGATTGATTGCATTATGGACTTTTGATATATATATGACATGTAACTTACTATCTTAACTATCAATAATGAGATCACTTTTTTCTTTAGAAAATCAACAGGCGAATGCACTTTTCCAAAACAAAACACAGTAAATTCAATGAATCTGGACAACTCAGTGCATTTTACCTTTTCTCTTGCGTCTGGGGAACAAGCATTCTTGTGTCGGTGAGTAAGTCATAGGAAGATATATAATGGAGAATGTTGCTTTGAAAATAGTCATCACATCAAAAATGTTTTTCATTTTCTTTATAATTTTCTTTTGAGTCATTAGTTTTGTTCTTTGATAATGGATTGCTCAAAGTATCATTGTTAAGTTTTCCAGAAAAAATTGTAAGTTCACAGTGTCATTCATTTTATTGCTTAAAGGGAAAGTCAAAGATAAATAATATACTAATAATGGCTGGTCTTATTGGCTGCAGTGTACAAGTGAAAAGATTGAAGGAGGATCAATACCTGGGGCAGTAGATACCAAAGTTTAAAATGCTAAACCTAGAATGCAATATGTATGTAATGCTCAAAAAAATAAAGGAAACACTTAAACAACAGAATATAACTCCAAGTAAATCAAGCATCTGTGAAATCAAACTGTCCACTCAGGAAGCAACACTGATTGACAATCAATTTCATTTGTTGTCAGCACATTCAAACTTTGTACAGTATAAAGTATTCAATGAGAATATTTCATTCATTCAAATCTAGGATGTTTTATTTGAGTGTTCCCCTTTATTTTTTGAGCAGTGTATTTAAAATATGCTGCTAAATGAAATTATTAAGTGGGTATGATAGTTGGGCTGTATAAGTTATCAATTTATTTGTTAATGAGGACTTGCCAGCCAAGATACACTTGTGTCTAAGAAAAGTTCTCAGATAGTTTTTATAGTAAAAGAAGGAGTTCACATTTTGTTGATGTTGTCTTATATGCATCTGGCATTAATTTGAGCTTTATGAAAAATGCAGTTCACATAAAACTGTTTGCTTCTCTTTCTTGAATTTAGAAGCACTTTTAAAACGAGGAATCACAGTTCCGTTTGAGGCTTGCTAAGTAATTAAACTCAAGATTTCTATGTCAGCCTTCCATGATATTGGCCATGCTTAGAAAGAGATTAAGCAACTTTATAGGGCATTGGACTAATATTTCCTGTGTCTTATTTTCAGGAAAACTATGTATCAGATCCAACATCACTCTGGAGAGACTACCCACACACATCAATGCCGTGAGTTATTTTAATTAAGATTTAATTAATTAATTTAATTAATAATTTCTTGTTTTATCTCACCTGACTTTTGTAATTATTAAAATAATCATCTACTTAATTATGTATAAAGATATCTCGTATTTTCAGGCAAATAACATAACTTATTTTATAAACAATGCATCTAGAATAACCCTTGTTATCCCATTAGTTTGTAGGTGCTCCAAAACATTGCAAATATTACTCCACTGTAAAAACTTAGATCAATAATGTTTTTCTGATTGATATAATCAGTACATTTTAATTTTGATTTTTACATGTTGTATTCTGCAGGTTTCAAATGAAGTTCTTTTATATCTCACAGATGGCATACTGGTTTCATGCCTTTCCAGAATTCTATTTTCAGAAGATAAAAAAAGTAAGATTGCATGAAATACCTTGTCCATAAGCTTACAAATTAAATGCATAAATAATAAATATGGTTATCCTGACATGAAAAAGCAGAATTTTGTTTAAGGGATTTGCAAAGAAAAGTACCTTTGAAATTTAGTTGCTCATAATCTGAAAAAAATGTCAGAGAGCATGTAAGGTTTGATATGTCACTTCAGACTCTTGTGCTCATGTCCTACTTATTGAAGATTTTGCTTCAGCCAATCCAAATCTGCCTCTCTTTTCCCTGCTCCTGCAGCCAGTTTGAGCAGCTTCTCATATTGAGAAATAACATCTGATTAGTTTGAAACAAAGGTCTTCAAATTTGGCAACTTTAAGACTTGTGGACTTCAACTCCCAGAAGTCTGTGAGTTGAAGTCCACAAGTCGTAAAGTTGTCAAGTTTGGGGACCCCTGATTTTAAGGAACCTTCCACAATTTCTTCTTTTAAGATTCTGGTTTAACATTATGTCTCTTCCCCATTCTCATATATTCCCATATTCTGTTTTGGACTGTTGCAGTAAGAGATGTTACAGTTACCGTATTTTTCGGAGTATAAAATGCATTGGAGTATAAGACGCACCTTAGTTTGGGGGGAGGAAAATAGGGAAAAGTATTTGCTTATCAGGTATTCATCTGGCTAGCATCCTTAGTCTGGTCAGCTTCAGCACATTATTTTATCCCCTTGTTCAGGGCTTAAAAAAGTTTATTCTGAGAGAGTAACAATGAAAGAGCTTGCAAGCGGGTAAGAGCTGTGAACATCATTAGCACCTGGTTAGGGCTGGAAAGAAACATTTGGAGCAAGTTAGACCAATGGAATAAACCTGCAAAGACTTAGGGCTTGGAAAACGTTCTTGGCAGAGAGTAACAACGAAAGAGCTTGGGAACATTAATAGCACCTGGTTAGGGCTGAAAAGAAACATCTGGATCAAATGAAAACAAGGCAGGGTTTGGAAAACATTCATGGCAGAGAATAATAATGAAAGAGCTTGCAAGCCGGTAAAAGCTGGGAACATTGTTAGCACCTGGCTTGGGCTGGAAAGAAACATTTGGAGCAAATGGGAATGAAAAACAAATCAAAGACTTAGGGCTTGGAAAACATTCTTTGCAGAGAGAAACAATGAAAGAGCCTGCAAGGTAAGAGCTGGGAAGATCATTAGCAGATAGTTGGAGCTACATTCAGAGTATAAGACACACCCAAATTATCAGCCTCTTTTAGGGAAGAAAAATGTGCGTCTTATACACCAAAAATACCGTAAGTTATAAATTGACCTATCGTGGAACTTTTGTGAATGGGCAATATGATAATTTATTTTAATAAAGCATTTTGGCTGAGACATGAATAAATAAATAATTACAGCTTAGCATGTTATATATACCCTGTCATGGTGTCCTGTTAAAGTGTCCTTTTTAAAGACCACTACATAAATTAAACAGGTTATTTTTTGGCACTAATGAAATAGTTAAGTGTTTCATACCACTAACAAATATGGAATATTCTATTAAAAACAAAAGCAAGTAAAATGATTTATTGATCAGACAGTTTTGTGGTAAATTGTTGACTTTAATATTTTTTCTAAGTGTTAAATAATGGAGAACAATTCCTATAATTTGCAGCCAGCATATTCTGCAACCTTTGGAGCTAGCAATTGGAGAAGGATATAGATAAGAAATACAATTATGAAAGCTAATTGAATATGATAAGAATTCTTGGATAATTCATAAGCTTGCATCTCTTTTATAGGAAGACATTCCTCGCCAGCTTGTTTACATTGGACTATATCTTTTCCATATCACTGGAGCTTATCTGTTAAAGTGAGTAGCATTGTTATTTTGCTGGGGAAGAGAGTCTAGTAATTTGTACAATCCAATCCAATAATTTGTCATGAATAAAGTTTTTAAAATGGTGCCTCCAATGATGCTTTAAAGATTATCTTGCAATGTTTCCTGTAGTGTAATTTAGAAGAAAAAATAAGTCATAAATGCACATATCAATTTCAATATGTAACCAATGTTTAGAAGGATTCCATCACACATTTTAATAGATAACATGGCAATAACAAAGGTCTCTAGAAAGAGAGAATCCATTTTGGGAAACTACTGCCTTCCTTACCATGCAAATAGATATATTGTATTTTATATTATTTAAGCCACCCTGAGTCCCATGGGATTGGACAGCACATAAATAAATTAAATTAAACATGTTTTTCTTTACACAACTCGAAGGATGACACAACAGCAGTTTCTATCCTTGAGTTGAGTTGAGAATTTAATGTTGGTATTCTATCATAAATGTACCAAATATTCTCAAGATCCACTTTTATGACAAACAGTTCTAAAGGTCTTTTGTTTTTTGCCAATTAACATCTGGTGTATTCTTTTTTTATACAGTTTGACCCATCTTGGTCTTGTTCTTCTTGTGTTACATTACTTTGTGGAGTTTCTGTTCCATATCTCCAGACTTTTTTACTTCAGTGATGAAAAACACCAGAAAGGGTACGTGCTTCTATTGTCACATCTCAAATATGCTATCTCTCACATTATAAACGTTGTATAGCAATATTGTTCATATTTAGTTAATACTTGCTGCATGGATAAACACATATGTATATTGCATATAACAATTCAGTGAATATTACCTACTTTTTAGATAAATCAATGATGTATGCTGTATGTCATATATTAATAGCTGTGCTTATATGAGCTTTTTGTTCAAAATAGAATTAAACACGATTTGTATATTCATTTACATGCAAGGACCTCAAATGTGTTTATTTTAAAGGATGATCTTGATAAGTCCCTACCTAGGAATATTCATATAGAATATATCCCCTCAACTGAAGAGTATACAATAGCCTTTCCAGTAGAGTATACAATAGCCTTTGTGCTTTATTTTTCATTCAGGGATAGCAATGTTGTATCAAATCCATGCCAGAGCTCAATAGCATCATATACAGAAGAATCTTTCCTTATATGTTTCAAAAATGTTTTATCTTAGCAGGCAGAATTATTCACTCAGAAAACTTAGTATATAATGTGTATAAATATCTGAACTGAAGATTTGAGTAACACAATTGGTAGATGAATTCTGATAAATCATGTATCTCTTATTTCTTCCTGCTAGGTTTACATTGTGGGCTGTTCTTTTTGTTTTGGGAAGACTCCTGACCTTAATTCTTTCTGTCCTTACTGTTGGATTTGGCCTTGCTAGAGCAGAGAATCAAACTTTGGATTTTAGTACTGGAAACTTTAATGTGCTACCAATCAGGTATAACACAGATATATTTTCATGGAGCATATAATATTAAAACAAAATAATTAAAAATTATTTTCAGAGAGATTTGTCTTGAACTCATTGCTTGAGAAATCTGTTGTCTTTGTTAGGAATATTGGGTATATTATTAGAAGAAAGAAAATGAATATTTAAAATACCTTTTACTATATTTTACAAATTCTTTTGTCATTTTTATGATGCTTTAAAAACATAATTTTGCTAATCTGGACTTGCATGAATCACCTAGGGGGCAAAACTAAATTGTAATGGTCCAAATTAGCACATGCTAGCTAATTGTGCCATCTGTTTTGAATTAGAATACATAGGATAATAATTATATGATACAAGTAGTCCTTGATGTGACTATTTGTTTAATGACTATTCAAAGTTGCGATAAGACTGATCTTCACACTTACGTTCATCGCAGTCAAACACTTGATTGCAATCAGGTTGCTGGGAAGCTGGTTAACAACACTTGCAGTATCATACAGAGACATAATCACTGTTTGCAACCAGTTTCCTACAGGCAAAGTCAGTGGAAAGCCAGTGGATGATCCCAGGTTCAGGGTTCAGGGTCATGTAATGTCTCATTTAATGACCATGGTTAAGTTGCTTAATGATCAACAAAAGTTATAATTGGGAGCAGTCCTGTCACTGCACCAATTAATGATAAACTATTGTAAATTAAGAGCCATTTGCAAGTTCATGGTTACCAAAATATTTAATAGTAGGCACCATGGTTAAAAGTCAGTGTAAAAATATATTCTTTTGGCATATTCCAGTAATGGTGAACCTATAGCATGTATGCCACAAGTGGCACACAGAGTCATATATTGGAGGGCACGCGAGGCATTGACCTGTGTCAGCTCCAGTGTGCATGCATGCGCTGGCCAGCTGATTTTCAGCCTTCACCCTCCATAGGCTTCAAGGAAGCTTCTCTGAAGCCCTGGAGTGTGAAAAACGGGCCAACAGGCAGACTTGAAGTTTGGAAAAACAGATTTTCAGTTTTCCCGTTGTGCTGTTTTTTTGCACTCCGGGGCTTAAAAGCTTCCTTGGAGCCTCTGGAGTAAGAAAAACAATACAATGAGCAAACCAAAAGTCCATATTTCTGAATTTCCGGTTTGCCCATTTGTCCGTTTTTTTCATCATCCCAAGCTTCAATGTCCACAGGTGCGAGGGGGGGGCTATGCACATGTGCAGGGGCAGTACGGGAGTGCGTGGGGGGAGAAAATGGGTGTGGGTACCTGCACTAACATGTGCGCGTATGGGTATGGGTACCTGCACTAGCATTCTTAGCATGCAAACCAAATTTTTTTTTGCCATAACTGGCATATTTTCCCCTTTAACAACTTTCCTGGAGGCACCAACTCTTGCTAGGCTCTGTATTTGTATTTTTAACACATGAAAAAAATCTGTAATTAAGCTGCGGGCTTCACATTTCTTAATCTTAATCCTGGCACTAAATTTACAGTATTTTGATTTTTTTTCAATGTTATGTTTTAATAGTTCAATTACTGTTTTATAGTAGGGAGAGAGTGACTGTTTAGTGCTGTCTCATAATTTAGAAAGTATAAAAAGAAGAGGAGAAATACCAGTAAGATGCTTGATGCTCACTTTCAGAGTAAACTCATTTATTTTTTTTTTAATTACAGAAGACTGTATTTGCAGTCTTTTGCATGCTATCACAATATTTTCTATTCTTCAAATATTGTGCTGGCATTTATCTAGCCACATGATTTGATCTCTTTCAGAGGATATAGTAAAAATGGTCTGCAGAATGCAAGACTGATGTGCCCTAGGTTAAATAATTATATATGATTTTCTGATCCATAGCATCCTAATTTAGTTGCTGCATAGAAACATGCTGTGTGGCATTTTTTTAAAATGATTATTTATTTAATTTTACTTATATGTCACATAAACCTATAGGACTAAGGGCGGCTAATATATGTATTGCTATTCATGATCTTTCTTTTGCTAATCCACCAATATACCAAATTGTTTACACTAGTGACAAGCAAATTAAAGATTAGTAGCTTTCCAGAAGCATTTTCTTAAAAGAAACAGTTTTTCTAATTCTTTCTATCTCTGGATCATCAGGAATTCTGATATTCTATATCTGGTCTTTATAGAATCAGTGTGCTGGCGTCAATCTGTTTAACACAGGCCTTTATGATGTGGAAATTTATTAATTTCCAATTAAGACGGTGGAGAGAACATTCCTCACCTCCTCAGCCAGTGAAAAAGAAGTTTATGACAACAAAAGGCAAGCCCTCGAAAAAAGAAAGAGGTTTGTATTTTAATGATTTCTGTGTATTTTTGGCAGAAGTAGAAAAGGGAAGCAGTTGTTTGCACAATAGGGAAACTATAATGATGTGGTTTAATCTGATAAAACAAGTTCTCTAATATAAGTCTGCAACACATCATTGGGCAGGCATATTTTGGCTAACTAAAACTCACTCAGTTACTGTTCAAAGATACAACTTTGCTGAACAACCCAGCTTGCAAAGTTGTGGCCGTTGCATCATTCCTGTGGCTCGTGTGAATGGATACTGGGCAACTGACTTGCCATTACAATGGTTGCAGTGCCTTGTAGGCGTGTGGTCACCATTGGCAAAATTACCTGCTGGCTTCCCGTAACGAAAGTCAATTGGGAAGCCAGCAGGAGGTTGCAAGTCAATCACTCACTCTCCCATAGCACCCACCCCATGGTGCTTACTCTTCTTCGACAGGGCCAACATGCAGCATCACCACCACCACACACACATACACACACCTTCCTCACACATACGCACACCAACCTGCTTGTTTGCCTGGAATTCCTGTGCGTGTTGTCATCATGTCAGGTCCTCATTTAACAACCCACGTGGTTCTGGGGTTATAGCAATCAGGACTGCAAGGATTACCAAGAGTAAACAGTGATCACCTGAATGTCACACTTTATGCCTGCATCTCGTAATCACAGAAATTCCAATCCCAGTTGCCATAATAACCCAAGGACTACCTGTATTTCCTAGGCAGCTCACAAACTGACTATTATGCACATTTCTTCATAGAGTACTAGTAGTTGGCTTGGCCTATCTTGTTACATATTTGACCTTGGGAATGAAAAAAAGGGGAAGAGGGATTTGGGCAAACCTATTAAGTTCTTCAAGTGAAATCTAGAATAGAATACAGGGTCAGAGAGGGAAAAATGCATTGCTATATCAGAAAATAGGAGTGATGGTCCTGCATGCCTTCAGTACAATTGCTGAGAGAACGTTACCACATAGAGGGAGAACTGATGAGCTGTATTCTCCCCAAAAGGACCTGCTTCCTCCCTTTCTCAAATATTCTAAAGTGGCAGAATATGATTCAGCAATCGTTTTGTGGTTAGAGATGAAAATGAATACCATTTTAAAATAGGCCAGTAAAAATCTCTGGATATTATACTGTTAAAGCATCTATGAGAAACATTTAGGATGTGCTTGAAGCTTCTTCCCCTGAATTAATTTTAAAGCTCTCTTTTAAAATGATTTAAATCTTCATAATCTATGGGCTTGGGATCCAAAGGAAAGAGTTAATTGTGTTTGTTTGTTTTTTATTTTTAGAAAATGGAATCAATGGAACATTAACCTCAAATGGAGCAGACTCACCTCGCAACAGAAAAGAAAAATCATCTTAAAACAGAACTTTATTAAATTAATTGACTAATATCCCCAAAGAGAACTGCTTTTTACTTGGAAAGTCCTTCAGCACCATAGTTCCTACTGTTAACAAAAAATATAATAAAATTAATGCCTTTTTGATTATTGATATCACAATGTTTTTTATTTTTATTTTTAAATGTTTAAATGGAAAAGGCCACTTAATTTTTGCAGCTATAAAAATCTTTTTGAGTATTAATGAAAATTCACTTTTAAAACCAGTACAGTAATACAATTTGCCATTCCTTATACTTTTATAGTGATTGAATTTAATCTATTTGAATATGATGTTAGGACAATTTTGTTTTAAAGGAGAAGTTAAGGTTAAAGTTGTACTATTTTTTAGCCATTCTCTAATATTTAGGCTTATATTTTGAAATACAGCTTGGAACAGACTTTGTAAACTGCCAAAACAATCAATTTTTTGTAGATAATATCTACACTGATTCAAGAAATTCCCTTATTAAAACACAGTTGACTGATCAAAATGTTGCTGTGTATGCATTTATCTAGGAATCTCTTGTGCAATTGTGGATTTAGTAAGTTGTTTAGGAAGTAACTGAATGGGTGGCCAGCCAGGGAGGACTTACCGCCTCCCAGTCTGTTGGAGGGTCAGAGTAGACATTCCATGACATGCTTAGAAATTTTCAGACTTTGCAAAGTTTAAAGGTGGAAATGGGTCATGAAGCTGACTACTGTTACTCTCACCTTTAAAATCTAAACAAGATCTGAAAACTGCTAAAAATACTCTTATTGAAATTCCTTTTCAAAGTAGCAGCACTTCAATAGCGTAGTTTGTGGAAGGAGAGATTTTGAGGGGGGGAAATGGAAGAAGTTTTCTGGAAATCATAATTTTTTCTTCGAATTTCAGAAATGTAATGGTGATGACCATCCTTATGAAGTTTATAGATTCGCAATCCTAATCTAAGAATATGAATAGTTAGTTAACCAATCAAATACAACTTGTATGGAATTCAAAATAATATTGTGTCTTTTATTGTTTGTTATTATATTCAAAACTAGCCTATCCTTTTGGAGCGCAAGGCATTGCATTGCAAAATCTCATATTTTCCTTACAACAGCTCTTCAAGATAGTGATGTGGCTGGCCCAAAGTTATCCCACGAGTATTATGATCTGTTTGTGATCTGAACGTGGGTTTCTCCAGACCCATGACTACACTTAAACGATTATTCCACAAGGGTTATGATGATTGTTTCTCAGCTTTTTTAATTATAACTGATATAACTGAAGAAGAGAACAAAGAAATGGCAGTGGCTACAAAATTATAACTTTTCTTCCTAAGCTGATGAAAGAAATACTACTTGCAACCTCAAACATTTTTGCTCTCAATTGTAAAGGAACAATGTGGGAAGCTTACTTGAAAGTTCCTATCCCTATACTGTGAAATACTTTCGTTGGCCCAGAAAGTGTTGCTGTTATTGGACATTTGGCACAAATTTATAAATTAGATAAATATGTCGTTTATAAAATTGCTTCTAATTTTCTATATTGTACCATTATATTGAATAAGGCAAACCTAACAAAAAATATAATGAGACTAAATAGTCTATATAGTGTTAACAATTTGATATTACTAGATGGAGCCAAGATTCTTGAATAAGCATCGTTGTTGTTTTTTTAACTGGTAGCTAAAGGAGTCATCTAATCATTAGTAATGCCAGCTTTTTTATGGGTCAAGGTTAACAAAAAAGCTGAGTCCTTGGAATAGCTATTGGGTAGAATGTAGTAGATAAGTTTCAACTTCACAGTTTAAAAGTGGCTGCTTAAATGGAAGTGAAAAATACATGATTTCAAGAGTATAGTAATTGTAAAACATGCTCAAAAATTATCATCTTTTTCTTGTAATTCTGCTCCAGATTATGGCTGATTGTTATCAATATGATAAAAATAGATCTAATCAAACTAAAATCATTTTGGGGAGAAAAGACAAAATATTGTACAATACCCCCAAAAAACTAAAGAATGGAATGTTATCTTAAAGTAAGTAAAAATTGCTTGATGCCTAACTAATCAAAATCTATTTTTATGGAAATAAAGAAGAATCACAAAGTTCCCCTTTTCTGTACAAAAGTAGTGCATTTATCATAAATGAGTTTGGGATATCCAATTTTCTAAGCAGCTGAAAAGCCATTCTCTTGTTTAGAAGTGTTTCTCTTCTGTCTGTTTATTCTCTTAACAGTATTGTCTGTTTATCCAATACTAATCCTTTGAACCAGATTTCCCTGCCTTGTAACCAAGATACAAAGGGCTTTGACAGCAGTACTTTCCTGTTGTTGGATTTAGGTGTGTCTGTTTTCTGAAAAAGTCCTTACCTTGAATAATTGGATTATGTAGCTGATTTGCATTATGTGTGAGCTTTGTATCCAGATACTTTCAACTTCCTTTTCTACTTGAAATGAAAATGGACTACGGTAGAGCTAATTTTAGCTATATTTTTGTTTGTTTTATGTTCTTTCTTTTGCTTAATATTTTTCTTCTTTTCTGTATTTACCATGGTATTGTTTATCTTGAAAAGGAATAGAGTGATGGATATTTATAGTCAAGCTTTTTTCCCCCAGACAAATAGCAAAGAAATGAAAAGCCACAGATTACATTTCTTTATTTAACTCTATGCCACATTGCTATATTTTTGCGCTGGAAATGGAAAAGTTAAAAAAAGTTACATGCTGAGCTGAGATTAAGAAAACGTTATGGTGGCTTCTGTTTCTCAATAAAGAACACTGTCACACTTGGAAAGCTTTGATTATGGTGAATGGTTTGTATGTGGCAGTCGGTATCAAAGCCATAACTTTAACATTGAAATGAAATTTCAGTCTTGTGCCAACTCTGGAAAGTTGATTTGACAGATTTAGATATTTGGCAGGCAAAGTAATGCTATCAGTATTCCAAGTGCACCCATTGAAAGCAGAACTCCGAGGCAGGTAGATTCCTCAAATAACAGTTTATTATTGGATACATCATATTGGCACAACTGGGAAAACTGACTCTGAAAGTTCCCATGGTTTTCATCTAATTAAAAGGAGAAAGTTTTCTCTTCTCAAGTCATCAGTCACATTGTTCAATAGAAGTGCTGGCCAGTTGCTTGGTTACTTCACTCCTCTCCCAGCCACCTGTTGGAATGACCTTGGTTCTCACTGGAAAGCTTTTTGTTTTGACTGCAAAGTCCCAGTTAACTATTCCCTCATCCCTATCCCCTCTTCTGCCTTGTGGCAACCCTGAAGCCACAAAGATGACTTCAGACAGGTTCACTTCAGGATTGACAAATGCTTACTTATATTGGAGGGAGGGAGGATTTCCTGCAGCTAATCGAATAATACATCTTTTAAAACTAAAAGAAAAAAAATGTAACTAAAAATTGATTAGATTGTAATATTAGAGATGAAAAAGAAAGATTGAGGAGAGGAGACATACAAAAGCATACAAAAGCAAAAACATGTACAAAAAGAACTCAAAATATTGTGAGAAAATACATGCCCCAAACTCAGCATGATACATATATGCAGCAGGAAAATCTGACTGGATTAAGCATTTATGCTTCACTGGCTACCAATTAGTCTCCGGTCACAATTCAAGGTGTTGGTTATCACCTATAAAGTTCTACATGGCTTAGGGCCTGACTATGGGACCGTCTCATAGAAACATAGAAGATTGATGGCAGAAAAAGACCTCTCCTGCCACATATCTCCCAGAGACCTATTGGATTGCACAAAATCAGCCTTCTCTGGGTCCCGTCGACTAAGCAATGTTTTCTGTTGCTTCCCCGGCTCTATGGAACCAACCCCCCCCCCCAAATGTTCACACTTCTCCCACTCTACTGGCCTTTCGCAAAGCTGGTAAGACCTCACTTTGCCAACAGGCCTGAAGGCCATGAATCTTAACATCTGACACACGGAATTATGTTTGACTGGTATGCATGTTGTTAGATTGGATTTAAGGTCTTCGGAGAAGGGCGGCATACAAATCTAATGAATTGAATTGAATTGAATTTTTTATAGGGGGTTATTTTTGGAGTTTTATAACTATTGTTTAATATTTGACTTCTTTCTATTATTGTGTTACTGTATTGTTTTTATTGTTGCAAGCCGCCCTGAGTCCTACAGGATTGGGCGACATAGAAGTCGAATAAATTAAATTAAATTTTATCATAACCAAACCATATGAAAAGGGCTTAGAAGCAGGTTGATAGCAACTTTAGCCTTTTGTTAATCATATCCATTAGCAAAAGGTGGTGATATTGTTTATTGTTCTCATGGAATGTAGTGAGCACTTTCTCCAGGCTCTGATCGATGGGGGAATCCAGGATGAGTAATCTCTAGTCCTCTAGCACAGTGTTTCCCAACCTTGGCACCTTGAAGATATTTGGACTTCAACTCCCAGTTGAAGTCCAGATATCTCCAAGTTGCCAAGGTTGGAAAGCACTGTTCTAGCATCATGACTGCATTTATTGAACTGAAGATACACCTCCCTGCTCACGGCCTCCAGTTTTTTCAATACAGCCTCAGCTCTTGGACGTAAAACTTTTAGTTCCTGAGTTTGAGCTACTGCAGTAATTTTGTACTTTTCTTCCTGGAAGAGAATTCTTGAATTTTTTCCTGTTGCCCATCAATCAGAGCTTGCTGAGCAGAGCAAGAAGGGAGAATTTTATTTTATTTTTTTGCATGGAGGGCTGCAGATTCATCGCAGCTCCCTCCACTGGCTGGTGAGTGGCCAGGGCCTTTCTAAGGTGCCTTTCAGTGGCACTGGATCTGTTTGCCTCCCTAACGAACTCGCAACTCCCACACTTCTCCCGGTTCCCAACTCGAGGCAGAGGGCGTAGATGCTGTTCATTGCCCTTGGCCCAAGGAGCTGCTGTACGTATTCCCTCTCCTTCCCCTTCCTGAATGATCAGGAAGGTTGTTCATTCTGGTAGCACCATATTGGCCCAGGAAACCATGGTTTGCTGACCTCATTGTCGGTAGCCTGTCCTTGGCAGTTACTCTGTCCAAAGAGCCCGTCTTTCTTCCAGAGCTGCAGTGGTTCCAATTTTTCATGTGGAGGTTGAGTGGCAAATGCTGAGAGGAGAGGTTCTTGGGGGAGCTACGGGGGCAACGCAGGGGGTAGCGAAAATGGAGCTCCACCACAGAACACCCAATTTGCACTGAAAGATGTTAAAAGAAAATACATAAGCCATGCCCACAGTGTGGTAGTAAAAATTTTGGTAGCCCTTCAATGGGGGGCGGAGTGTCATCCGGGTTACTTCAGGTGGCCAGGCAGCCATCCATGATTTACATTTACAAGGCAACCTCTACCTGGTGCTTAGGTAAGCTTTTTAGTGCAACAAAAAAAAGAGAAGACGGGAAGGAAGAAGAGTTTATTTTATAAATATTTTTATTTTTTAAATATTTATTTTATTTATTATTTATTTATTTATTCATCAGATTTGTATGCCGCCCCTCTCCGCAGACTCGGGGCGGCTCACAGCAATAATAATACAATATAAACAAATCTAATATTTAAGTTAATTTAAAACCCCAATTTAAAAACCAATCATACATACTAGCATACCATGCATAAATTTTATAAGCCTAGGGGGAGAGAAAGTATCAATTCCCCCATGCCTGACGACAGAGGTGGGTTTTAAGGAGCTTGCGAAAGGCTAGGAGGGTGGGGGCAACTCTGATATCCGGGGGGAGTTGGTTCCAAAGGGTTGGGGCCACCACAGAGAAGGCTCTTCCCCTGGGTCCCGCCAAACGACATTGTTTAGTTGACGGGACCCGGAGAAGGCCAACTCTGTGGGACCTAATTGGTCGCTGGGATTCGTGTGGCAGAAGGCGGTCCTGGAGATATTCTGGTCCGGTGCCATGAAGGGCTTTATAGGTCATAACCAACACTTTGAATTGTGACCAGAAACTGATCGGCAACCAATGCAGACTGCGGAGTGTTGGTGTGACATGGGCGTATTTAGGAAAGCCCATGATAGCTCTCGCAGCTGCATTCTGCATGATCTGAAGTTTCCGAACACTTTTCAAAGGTAGCCCCATGTAGAGAGCATTACAGTAGTCGAGCCTCGAGGTGATGAGGCATGAGTGACTGTGAGCAGTGACTCCCGGTCCAAATATAAATGCTGAAGAAAAAAATGATAGCATGTTTGGGAAACAACAGAAATTCATGATTAATAGTGGGATTGTACAGAAATTTATTTGTGGCAGTCTTGCAGTATTTGTAATCCAAGAATAAAATTATTGCCAGCATTTTTTTTTCAGACAGAGCCATTAACCCATATGTTTGGGTCATTTTGCTTGTAATAATATTATGGTTGATGTTCATGTATATCAAGTTCCATTATTTGGCTGAAAAGTAACCTTGACTGTAAAAGCAACACAATGACCCATAGTACAAATCATTATGCTGCAATGGTTATAAGTGCAATGACCAGTTGTAAAATTACTTTTTCAGGATTGTTGTAATTTTTGAATGGTCACTAAACAAGGCAGTTGTTAACCAAGGACATGTTCCACAATATTTTGGCAAATAAAATTGGCAGCAGAATCTTGCCATTTGACAACTATTGTAATGAACAGAGGTTCTATAAAGTTCACTGTTTCCTAGTTCAAGTACTTTGGAAGCTTATCAAAAGGCAATAGAATTTAGCCTGAGGACTCTTCTTGTTGGCATCTGGTTGGTGTTGTTAGCTATACAGCAACTGTTCAAGAGCTCTGCCATAGACTGACAGGAGTTTTTGGCAGATGCCATTAAAGAGAACTTAAACTAAATGGAAACAATACTACTTTGGTATTGAAGAAATTGCTATATCAGGACATATCTCAGCTAAAGGAATTAAACTTGAGCTAAAGAAGGTTGAAGCTGCTTCTGCAAGCTGAAATTCCTGAAAATCTGGATTTGTGGCATTGTTTTCCTGGCTACCTGTGTCTGTGTTATGAAATGTATCCCTAATTATGCAGGTATTTGAGAGCCACTGTGCTTGCTGACTATACTTTATCTTAGAAGAAATGGCTGCTAACTACAAAAGGGACTATCAGCACAGCTTTACAACAGCCAAGTGCACCAAAATTCATTAATTTAGGAACGTTGTCTAATATAATCGGGAAAAATCAACTTTTGTGCCAACTCCTGTGAACTTGGTTACATTTTGCTATGGATAGATCAAAGAAACCTGTTCCATTATGTGAGCTTTCTCTTCTGAAAAAAAAAATAGGATTTCCTCAATTAAGCCTGAAGCTTGGGATGTCCACAGTTATACAATTCCATACACTATAGTTACGTCCATTTGTGCTATTAATAAATCACAAACTCATCATATACAATAGATAGTCACAAAAGTTTTTTAAAAATCACTAGTCCTTTTTAAAGAAATATGCTACTCAAGAAAATAAAGGGAACACTCAAATAACACATTCTAGATCTGAATGAATGAAATATTCTCATTGAATACTTTGTTCTGTACAAAGTTTGAATGTGCTGACAACAAAATAAAATTGATTGTCAATCAGTGTTGCTTCCTGAGTGGACAGTTTGATTTCACAGATGTTTGATTTACTTGGAATTATATTCTGTTGTTTAAGCATTCCCTTTATTTTTTTGAGCATTGTATTATGTTACCATTATATTATTAAGCCATCATTTTAAAACTGGGAAGTATTGGTGTATGTTGTTAAATACTAACTAAATGATCATGTTTAATCTGTGTACAGTGATCCCCCGGTTATTGCGTCCCCGACCATTGCGAACAGGGTAATTTGCGATTTTTGAACCCGGAAGTCAAAACACCATCTGCGCATGCGTGCCCTTTTTTTCTATGGGCACGCATGCGTAGATGGCGCCCGGCAGATCAGCTGCTGGGCGGCTTCCCTGGGTCTTCCCCCTCTTGCTGGCGGGAGGGCGAGCGGCGGGCATCAGCAAGGAGTTTCCCCACCGCCCACGCAAACTCCTCGCTGCCGCCCGCCCTTCGCCCGCCCACGCCGTTCATTCTCGCCGCTTCCCACCTGAGTCCTGAAGCGAATTCGCTTCAGGACTCAGGTGGAAAGCGGCGAGAGCGAGCGCTAGCGAACAGCTTGTCCGCCGCCCGCTCGCGCATCCCGCGCCCACGCCGTTCATTCTCACCGCTTCCCACCTGAGTCCTGAAGCGAATTCGCTTCAGGACTCAGGTGGAAAGCGGCGAGAGCGAGCGCTAGTGAATGGCTTGTCCGCCGCCCGCTCGCGCGTCCCGCGCCCACGCCGTTCATTCTCGCCGCTTCCCACCTGAGTCCTGAAGCGAATTCGCTTCAGGACTCAGGTGGAAAGCGGCAAGAGCGAGCGCTAGCGAACGGCTTGTCCGCCGCCCGCTCGCGTGTCCCGCGCCCACGCCGTTCATTACTTGAGTCCTGAAGCGAATTCGCTTCAGGACTCAGCTGGAAAGCGGCGAGAGCGAGCGCTAGCGAACGGCTTGTCCGCCGCCCGCTCGCACGTCCCGCGCCCACGCCGTTCATTCTCGCCGCTTTCCACCTGAGTCCTGAAGCGAATTCGCTTCAGGACTCAGCTGGGAAGCGCGAGCGAGCGGCGCCAGTGAACGGCTTGTCCGCCGCCTGCCTGCCCGCTAGCGAGGAGCCGAAGATTGGGGGCGGCGCGGCTGTTTTAAAACGTCGCCGCCGGCATGGGGGGCTTCCTAGCAGCCCCCCAAACCCGGGTTGGGGGTCCGGGGGGTGCTGGCAAGCCCCCCATGCCGGCGGCGACGTTTTAAAACAGCCGCGCCGCTCCCAATCTTCGGCTCCTCGCTAGCGCTGCGGAAGTAAAAACACCATCTGCACATGCGCAGATGGTGTTTTTACTTCCGCAGCGCTACTTCGCGAAAACCCGCTTGTTGCGGGGGGTCCTGGAACGGAACCCTCGCAACAAGCGGGGGATCACTGTATAATATTCACTATATTGTCCTTTCAAAAAAATTCTACACATACATACATACACAAGTTTTTTAAAGTAAGAGAAATTAAGAAAAACTTAACACAGAGTAAAAATGAGAAGGTCAGTTAACAGATTAAGGATGGTTCAAATTAATGATGGCCTCAGAAATGGTGCTTTATGCAATGTAAAACATTTCCAATCACTGCAAAATTTATTCATTTATATCCCAACCTTATGTCGCAACCCCTCCTCCCTGCTTCTGAGTTCTATGATTGCAATCTGAATGCTTTGCAACATGTTTGCAGTTACAACCTATTACCAAGTATCCTACATTTATTTATTTATTTTATTTATTTATTTATTTATTAGATTTGTATGCTGCCCCTCTCCGAAGACTCGGGGCGGCTAACAACAATGAAAAGACAATGAAAACAAATCTAATATTAAAAATAATCTTAAAAAACCCAATTTAAAGAACCACTCATACATACAAGCATACCATGTATAAATTCTATAAGCCTAGGGGGAAGTGAAATTTCAATTCCCCCATGCCTGATGACAGAGGTGGGTTTTAAGGAGCTTGAGAAAGGCAAGGAGGGTGGGGGCAACTCTGATATCTGGGGGGAGCTGTTCCAGAGGGTCGGGGCCGCCACAGAGAAGGCTCTTCTCCTGGGTCCCACCAAACGACATTGCTTAGTCGATGGGACCCGGAGAAGGCCAACTCTGTGGGACCTAACCGGTTGCTGGGATTCGTGGGGCAGAAAGCGGTCCCGGAGATATTCTGGTCCGATGCCATGAAGGGCATCCTACAATGTGATTGCCATTTGCAATATTCCCTGTTGTCTTCCACAAGGAGTCAACAGAAAAGCCTGCAGGGAAGATTACAAGCTACTGCTTGGTTCTGGGGGCTGGCTAAAAGAGTTCCCTGCCAAAGGATTTGAATTCCATACCTACCTGTACAGAACTAAAATCTTTCATTCCTGCTTGCATGGAGCTGAAATCCTTCATCAGAGATTTAATAAATGACTGGCTGACTGAATGAATGTAAAAAATAAAATATTTCGTGCCTGTGCCTGCCAAAGGATTTTATTGTAAAGCAGGTACCAAGTTGAAATTCTTCAGAAGAGAGTACAGTATTCCCTCGATTTTCGCGGGTTTGAACTTCGCGAATAGCCTATACCACAGTTTTTCAAAAAATATTAATTAAAAAATACTTTGCGGGATTTTTTTCTATACCACAGTTTTCCCCGCCGGATGACGTCATACGTCATTGCAAAATAAATAACAAAAACAATAATTATTGTTAATAAATAATTATGTTTACAAATATCAGGATCACTAAGTGTCTCATTCAATGGTGAGTACCAGTAATAATGGTGAGTAAATGGTTGTTAAGGGAATGGGAAATGGTAATTTAGGGGTTTAAAGTGTTAAGGGATGGCTTGTGATACTGTTCATAGCCAAAAATGGTGTATTTACTTCCGCATCTCTACTTCGCGGAAACGCATCCCCCGCAAAAATCAAGGAAACACTGTACTTTTAATTATCCCCCAGAGAAAAAGGGGAGCTGAAATCCAAGCAAGATTTTTAGTCAGAGGTGGATTCAGTGATGGGCTCCTAAGGGTATGGTCAGGTACACAGAACCTCTAGAAAAAAATTGATTTTTTTTCTTTTTTTCTCTTCTGGCCTCTGGGTATGTTTTTTCCTATCGCAGTAGTAAATGAGGTTGAATGTATATAATTTTAGAAGAGCTTTGCATGCGTGCATGTGTGTGTACATAAACATAGATGATATTTTTGTGTGCCTGTGTGTAGTATGTATGTACACATATGGCATATATACATATAATTAAATAGTATATTGTGGATGTTCAGAAATAGTAAATAGATAAGGAAATTGTATCTCTTTCAGGCAAGGAGAGGCCAGGCACACTAACCCAAACCTTTGATGTGAGTGATGTCAAGTTGGACACCTTTAAGCCAGTCACATGGCCTTTAAGCCACTGCCCCGGTCACATGATCTTCAAGCAACTCCCACCTGGTCACATGGCTGGCAAGCCACACCCACAAATAAGCCACATCCACAGTGTGGTAGTAAAATTTTTGCAGCCCTTCATTGGGTGGTTTCCACTTACCTTCCCTACCGATTTGCATCATAACAGAAGTGCAAAAAGATATTGACAAAATTGAACGGGTCCAAAGACGGGCTACAAGAATGGTGGAAGGTCTTAAGCATAAAACGTATCAGGAAAGACTTAATGAACTCAATCTGTATAGTCTGGAAGACAGAAGGAAAAGGGGGGACATGATTGAAACATTTAAATATGTTAAAGGGTTAAATAAGGTTCAGGAGGGAAGTGTTTTTAATAGGAAAGTGAACACAGGAACAAGGGGACACAATCTGAAGTTAGTTGGGGGAAAGATCAAAAGCAACATGAGAAAATATTATTTTACTGAAAGAGTAGTAGATCCTTGGAACAAACTTCCAGCAGACGTGGTAGGTAAATCCACAGTAACTGAATTTAAACATGCCTGGGATAAACATATATTCATCCTAAGATAAAATACAGAAAATAGTATAAGGGCAGACTAGATGGACCATGAGGTCTTTTTCTGCTGTCAATCTTCTATGTTTCTATGTTTCTATGCACATTTTGCATGTACAGAGGGTTCTTTGCCAGCTGTGGTGGCAGGAGAATTGATTCGGGGGCATGAATAGCCAGCCATCACTGCCTGTTCGGCGAGCAGGTGCAAATTTCCGCCACCAGTACGAGCGAACCAATAGCAACCCACCACTGCTTTTGGCCTTTGAGCAGAGAGGCACGGCAATAAGATAAAAGAATTCAGGGGACCTTGTGAGACAAGTCCATCAATGCAATCGATGGTTTTAGTTAATATACAAAACAATTCAACATCTCTTTTTGATATCTGGTAAAATCATTTTTCACCTTAAGTTTTATAAATCAAATATTTTATACCCTTTCTTCTGATATGATTCTAATGTAGGCAAATAATATTTTGTTTTATTTTTTTTTCAATAATGAAGTAATTCCCTATCTTGATGAGCATTGGCTTCATTCATATTCTATGTTGAACATTTATAATCGGGCCAAACATTTAGAAAACGGTATTTCTCCTTTTTTTTTTCTTCGACACAACTATGCTAGTGCTTTAATTAAAAATGGCAGCTGTTTGAAAAAGATTGCACTTCCACTAGAATACCGGAAGGAAATAGTCTATTCTACTTCTGATGTATGACTACTGTACTTCAGAATGCTGGGCTAGGAAGAACAATTCAGTAGTGTTGGAAGGAATATCCTTCTGGGTTCAGTTCCAAGTGGGGAAAAAGACACTGGATTCATGGAAGTTGCTTGGAAAGAATGTTTGTTTGTTTGTTTATTGTTAGAGTTGAAAGGGACCATGAAGGCCATCGAGGTCAACCCCCTGCCCAAGCAGGAACTCTATAGCACACCAGTCAAGTGGCAGTTCAATCTTCTCTTAAAAATGTCCAGAGTGTTGGAGTTCACAACGTCCTCTGGTAGGTTGTTCCATTGGTTGATCGCTCTGACCGTCAGGAAGTTCCTCCTTATCTCCATGTTGAATTTCTCCTTGGTCAGCTTCCAGCTGTTGTTCCTCATCTGGCACTCTGGTGCCCTGAAGAATAAAGTGATCCCCTCCTCTCTGTGACATCCCCTCGTATACTTGTAGACTGCTATCATGTCCGCTCTGGCCCTCCTTTTCTCTAGGCTATCCATGCCGGAGTTCCCTCAGTCTCTCTTTGTAAGTCTTGGTTTCCAATCCCTTAATCATCTTGGTTACTCCTTTTTGCACCTTCTCCAGAGTTTCAATGTCTCTTTTGAAGTGTGGTGACCAGAACTGAATACAGTACTCCAGGTGTGGTCGGACCAGGGCGTAGTAGAGTGGTATTAAGACTTCCCTGGTATTGGAGTGTATTCCCCTGTTGATGCAGCTTAGGATTGTGTTGGCTTTTTTAGCTGCTTCTGCACATTGTTGGCTCATGTTTAGTTGATTGTCCACCAAGACTCCGAAGTCTCTTTCGCAGTCACTACAGCTAAGAGGGGTTTCTCCCAGGTTGTATGTGTGTCCAGGGTTTTTTCTGCCTAGGTGAAGGACTTTGCTCTTGTCAATGTTAAACATCATTTTGTTGGTGTGGGCCCACTGTGTTAGTCTGTCTAGGTCTTTCTGTAATTTGAGCCTTTCTTCTAGGGTATTGGCTACTCCCGCCAGCTTGGTGTCGTTTAATGGAGGACAGGAGCACGTGGCACCGTATCACTTTTAGCTGTGATTCTGCCCACTGCTATCATTGCTGTGATTCTCCCCATTCCCATAGGACATAATGCTTGCAGGGAAAGGAGAGGAAGGTTCCTCTCATCCATTTTTCTTTAAAAATAGTAAATGTCATGGTCCTGGGACCTGAAGAGTGATGCTGCAATGTAGTTATTTCAATCTCAATGACTTTAAGATGTGTGGATTTCAGTTCTTAGAATTTCTAACAATCCTGTCACCATCAACAACCTCAAACTCAACCCAGATAAGACGGAGTGGCTGTGGGTCCTGCCTCCCAAGGACAATTCCATCTGTCCGTCCATTACCCTGGGGGGGAGAATCATTGACCCCCTCAGAGAGTGGGTTCGCAACTTGGGCGTCCTCCTCGATCCACAGCTCACATTAGAGAAACACCTTTTAGCTGTGGCGAGGGGAGCGTTCGCCCAGGTTCGCCTGGTGCACCAGTTGCGATCCTATTTGGACCGGGAGTCACTACTCACAGTCACTCATGCCCTCATCACCTCGAGGCTCGACTACTGTAACGCTCTCTACATGGGGCTACCTTTGAAAAGTGTTCGGAAACTTCAGATCGTGCAGAATGCAGCTGCGAGAGCAATCATGGGCTTTTCCAAATATGCCCATGTTACTCCAACACTCCATAGTCTGCATTGGTTGCCGATCAGTTTCCGGTCACAATTCAAAGTGTTGGTTATGACCTATAAAGCCCTTCATGGCACCGGACCAGATTACCTCAGGGACCGCCTTCTGCTGCACGAGTCCCAGCGACCGCTCAGGTCCCACAGAGTGGGTCTTCTCCAGGTCCCGTCAACCAAACAATGTCGCTTGGCGGGACCCAGGGGAAGAGCCTTCTCTGTGGCAGCCCCGACCCTCTGGAACCAACTCCCCCCCAGAGATTAGAATTGCCCCCACCCTCCTTGCCTTTCGTAAGCTGCTTAAAACCCACCTCTGCCGCAAGGCATGGGGGAACTAAGATACACTTTCCCCCTAGGCCTTTGCAATTTTATGCATGGTATGTTTGTATGTATGACTGGTTTTTATATATGTAATGGGTTTTTAACTGTTTTTTAGTATTGGATTTTGTTGTACTGTTTTACTGCTGTTGTTAGCCGCCCCGAGTCTGCAGAGAGGGGCGGCATACAAATCCAATAAATAATAATAATAATCATCATCATCATCATCTTCGGATTTCCCAACTGTGATTAGGCAGTTGACAAACATCATCAATGCTAGAGTTAGACAAGATCAGCATTGTTGCAATGAAGATGGTTAGGAGACTAAACAAAATATTAAAATATAGCATTCTGCCTATTAAACATGCTATTATTCTGATGCTAAGTAGAATTAAGGTACACATGGGTAACATCATTCTGCTTGTTATTTTGGAATCTGCTATTTGAATTCATCTGACAGAATTGCCTGTATTTGTGACCAATGCTATTGCTGTGTCTGCATAAAGTTATGTTTTTTTAAAAAAAAACCTATTGTATATTATTTTATAGCAAATGTTTTTTAAAGTTAATTATACAAAATCTGGAGAGAAACAGAAAAAAGACCCTCTGGCAGGTTGTGATAATCAAAGAGCAGAAGTTGAGTTTTACTTGAGTCATTTATAGCCGAAGAGTCTATTGCAGAATACTTAACAGAAAATTGGGAAAAACACATCAACAATATTGGATAAATATTTGTTTAACAAGATAATTCTTGTGTGCCTGGCAAGTGGTACAATGTTAGCACAGATTATTTCAGCAGGGAGGGGGCAGCATTAGGTCAACAAAGTGTATGCAGCATGACACTGGTTAATATTTAGATTGGAACTTCTAAGAAATTTCAGTTTTCCCCAGGTTTGTAGGCCAAACTGAGAAGTCAAACATCTCAGAAGAAAGTACAGTGGTACCTCTTCTTGATCACTTCTTTTTCTTTATCCTGTTCTAATAGAATCTGGTATAATTTGGTTATCTGTTTATCCTCGCATCCTGTTAGGATCTTATCTAGAATTTGGCTGGAGATTGCTATGCCTGGTGTTTGTTTGTCCTTATTGTATCTAGATTTGATTTGTATGTATGTCCACCAGTCAATCTTGTAGTTTTGTAACTCCAGTTCTTGTCTAGTTTTTAGGTCTCCATTTGGGTGTAGGATTTCTTTGTAACTGATAATCTTAGTTGGGTCTATTAAATTTGGGTGTGTTATAGCTTCCATAGTGGATAGCCATCTGGGAATTTTATTGTAGAATTTTTTTTTTATCTTGTACCATGTTTTTAAGAGCGATTTTCTTATCAGATGTTTATTGAAGGTAGCTTGTTATTGTTTTTCATCCTTCCATAAGTAGGCATGCCAGCCCATCTGTAGATCATGACCTTCCAGTACAGTGGTACCTCTTCTTAAGAACACCTCTACTTAAGAAGGTTTCTAGATAAGAACTGGGTGTTCAAGATTTTTTTGCCTCTTCTTAAGAACCATTTTCTACTTAGAAACCCGAGCCCGGAAAAATTTCCCAGGAAATTTGAGAGTGGCATGAAGGCCCAGTCAGTTTCCTGCCATTCCTTTAATCCCAACCATCTTGGGCTTTTCTGGGCTGCCAGAGGAGCCTTTCAGTGGCACTTAAGGAGGCTTTGACAGTCCAGAGCGAACAAAGCATTTTCATTTCTCTGGGTGCTTGGAGAGGGAATAAACCTCTGCCAGCAGCCAAAGAAAAGAAACGCTCCCTTCACTCTGGGCAGCGACTGTCCTCCTCCTCTTCTTCTTCCTCCTCCTCCCACCCAAATTCCGAGCTTTTATTTCTTTCCCAATGGGTGTGCATGCATTATTTGCTTTTACATTGATTCCTATGGGAAAAATTGCTTCTACTTACAAAATTTTCTACTTCAGAACCTGGTCACGGAACGAATTAAATTCTTAAGTAGAGGTACCACTGTATTTCAGAATTGTTGCCAATAAAAGTATATATATACTTAAATAATTAGGAATTGAACTTGACTGGAAATATATTTTGCGTTTTACAATAGTTTGTACTGACACGTATCAACTATTATACTCATACAATACTTTCCATTAGTCTGACAATTTCACCAAATCTATGGGTTCCAACTGCATAAATTGCAATTCTTTTAAACACTAGAGGGGAATCAAAAGTTTGGCTCTGAAGGGATATCACTGTGGCTGCACGTATAATTTTTATTAAGAATTTTGATTATAATAGTAAAGTATAATACAAACTAAAAGAAAAAAAGAGAATAGGAAAAAGTATAAAGTATCATTAAAAAGAGAAAGAAAAAAGAAAAAAGGAAGAATACAACAAAAACAAAAACAAAACATATATAAAAATGTTACTTCCAACCTTCATCACAAGCATAAACAAATTTAGTGCCCTTTCAGCCCCTCTAAGTTTACAAAATTTATCTCTACCTCCCATAATTTATCCCTTACCTATAAACAAATTCATAAAGCATCATGTTTTCCATTCTGGTATTAAAGAAGTCCATAAAAGGTTGCCAAAAGTTCATCATTTCTTATTTTAATCTTAATCAAATTAAGCAAGTTTATATTCCTTTTACTTTTTAATAGTCTTAATCTTCAGTTTATTCAAATATTGTTATAGGATTTGATTTTTCTTATTTATTTTTTATTTCATCACCTAATGTTCTTCAAAATTTTTGCCATTCTCTTTTGTAAATGCAGTAGAAAAAGTATCCAGATCATTCTCTTGGTTTGTCATTTTATTTTGCTTTTAAATTTTAAAACCTTAGCTAATTTCATTTGCAGATCCAAGGAAGCATCTTTTCTAAATCGTTCTCTTGGTCTGTCAGTTGTAAATCTAGCTTCAATATCATCTTGTATCTTGTCAAATAAAATTTGTTCTACATCTGTCATTTTTTCAATAACATCTTTTCGACAGTCTAGTTTCTCTAGAAGATGACATTTTTATCTTTGATTTTTCTTGTGAAAACCAAAAGAGAACCCATTTCCCACGAGAACCTGTTTTATTTATAATTAATTTCAAAATCCTATTGTAAATGTTTTTATTTGGATCCTTAGTCTGTTTGTTTCTAAGATCAAAATCATGTTTAGCTTTTTGCTGTTTATTTCAGATTCTTTAAATTCTTACGCTTATGATTATTTTTTTCCTTTTGTTCAAAAATCAAAGAAAGATTCACCTGGTATTTTAGGTCTCTAATAACTTATCAGTAATGAGCAATTTACGAAAATGATTAGGGAGTGAGGTTTGAGAATTTAGTGTCCTTTAAAAGACTCAGCCATGGTTATGAACAAGTTCACTAATCCTATCATCTCCTGGTCACTCCGACCTGCAAAAACCCACTGTCCTGAAGCCTCTGTGTCAGAATAGCCATCCAGAGCACATGAGAATGATATTTTGTTCTCTTCAGAGACATTTCAAAGAACTAGTCTACTTACTTGGTCTTTGCTGTGGTCATTGGCTTTGCTTTCATAGAGTTGTCTTCAGTTCACTATATCTGTCCTGGAAACCAAAAGGGAAATTAATACTGATAATGTTACTGCAAATCTTTGGTTGACCGATTCATTTTACAGGATTAAGATTGGATGTCCAAACTACATGATTAAAATCAATTTTTAAAAGATCAATAGAAAATATTTTTTCTTTTCTTTTGACAGTAAAACTTAGAACTGTAATGTGTTTCCTTGATAGTTGTGAAACAGGCACTGATATTTTTGATGTTAAACAGAAACATTAGGTACAGATTAACACAGAATGAAGACCATCCCATTCAGCTCTAGAATTGGAAAAATAGAGCGGAAAGGCCAAAACTGCAGACTGATCACTATAGGAAATAGGATATTAGGTTCTATGGAGCTCTGGACTAATATTTTGGCCATATAGGTTGGATCCCAGGTTGTGTAGAAAACCATGGAAATGACCTTAAGGGGAATATTCAAAAGCCATTTCAAAACTAAAAAAGACAAAATCATATCCTGAGAAAGGAGTGTGTATTCTGTGTATTCTGTGATGAAAACGTGGAGTCCTTACTTGTCAACTGCAAACTCTTTTATTCTTCTCGGGAGTTTACTTCATTTCTACTAATTGTGATATATATTCATCCACAAGCCTGGGTAAATAAGGCATGAAGAACTTTAGCTAAACAGACTATGGAGGCTGAAGCCAAATATTCCATTTCCCTGGAGTATTATTTTGGGAGATTTAAACAAGGCCATTATTTTGGGATATTTAAATAAGGCAAACTTAAGAAAAGAGCTACCAAAATACTTTCAGCGTGTCAATTGTCCCACTACAGGCAGAAATACTTTAGATCATTGCTACACAACACTAAAAGATGCTTATTGGTCTTTACCACAAGTAGCTATGGGACACTCTGATCATTGCATAATTCGCCTTTTATCTGCTCACAGGCAAAGACGTAAAACCACAAAACTAACAATTAAATCAGTGAAGACTTGGACTGAGGAGGCAAAGTTAAAGCTATGGCCTTGCTTTGACTGCACTGATTGGAACATTTTTGAAGAAACTCTGCAGATCTGGATGAAGTCACAGATACTGTAACATTATATGTCAGTTGATGACATATGAAGACCTATGTGTAACCAGAAACTTGCGAATATATAGCAACAACAAATCTTGGTTCATAGCTAAACTTAAGCAGCTACGTCATTTCAAAGAGGAATCCTATAGAAAAGGTGATAAAATGCTGTACAATCAGGCCAGAAATGTCCCAATAAGGGAGATCAGAGCAGCAAAAACAGCTACTCTGAAAAGCTAAAGAATCATTTGTTTGCAACAAATGAACCAGCAAACATATGGAGCACTCTTTAAAATATCACTGGTTATAGCAAACCACCTTCCCAGGTTGAAGGAAATCAGCTACTGGCAGATGACCTAAACATGTTTTACTGCAGGTTTGAAAGGAAATTACAGTCACCTATCTCCACAACCTCCTTTTCAGACACACCAACAACAGCCAAGCCTCCTAAAACTAACCCTATAGCATTGGGTTCACAACCCCTAGTGATAACAGAAAATAAAATGCAAGACCTATTCACAGACAAAGCCAGGAAAAGCTCCAGGCCCAGACAAAATAACTCCTTCTTGCTTAAAAGGCTTCATAGGAATCTTCAATAAAATCACTAGACATGTGCTATGTTCCTTCTTGCTTCAAATGCTTCACTATCATTCCAGTGCCCAGGAAGTCCACCTTTAAGGAACTGAACGACTATAGATCAGTTGCTCTAACATCTGTAGTTAAGAAAACATTTGAAAGGCTAGTGCTGTCCCACTTGAAAACCATCAAGGATCCACTATTAAACCCCCTGCAATTTGTATACTGGGCAAACAGATCAACAGATGATGATGTTAATATGGCTCTGCACTACATTCCACATCTTGAATCTCCAAATACCTATGCAAGAGTCCTCTATGTAGATTTTCGTTCAGCATTCAATATCATCATTTCAGACAGTCTTCTAACTCAGGTCAGGTGTGCCGCGAAGCTCAAGAAGAGAGAGAAAAAGAGAGAGAAAGAAAGCAAGAGAGAGAAAGAGAGAGAGAAAGAAAGCAAGAGAGAAAGAGAAAGAGAGAGAAAGAAAGCAAGAGAGAGAGAGAAAGAGAGGCAGGGAAGGAGGGAGAGATAGAAAGAGAGCAAAAAAGAGAGGAAGGAAGGAAGAGAGAAAGAAAGAGGGATGGAGAGAGAGAGGAAGGAAGGAAGGAAGAGAGAGAAAGAGGGAGAGAAATAGGGTGAAAGGGAGGAAGAGAGAGATAGCGAATTTTTTTGTCCAAACTTTTTTTAGCCCCCCCACTCCTCTCCGCTCAATGTGCCCCATGATTTTGTATATGTAAAAAATGTGCCGCACATCAAAAAAGGTTGAAAATCACTGTTCTAACTAATGAAGCAGTGGAAGTGATGTGCCGGTGTCTGGAGGCTGTTGGGGCCTGTTGTAAGTTGTCTAAACCAAGATCTACTGCAGTGTCCTGCGGATCAGGGTGTTTTCTATTCTGATCTCTCACTCAGTGTTCCCTCTAATTTTTCGGGGGGTGGGCGGAAAAGTATAGTGTCTGAGCGGCAGTCCCTTTGGGACTGGGCGGCACATAAATAAATAAATAAATAAATAAATAAATAAATAAATAAATAAATAAATAACCAGATGCTATTCAACATCTACATGAAACCGCTGGGCGAGATCATCCAAGGACATGGGGTGAGGTATCATCAATATGCGGATGATACCCAGCTTTACATCTCCACCCCATGCCCAGTCAACGAAGCGGTGGAAGTGATGTGCCGGTGCCTGGAGGCTGTTGGGGCCTGGATGGGTGTCAACAGACTCAAGCTCAACCCGGATAAGACGGAGTGGCTGTGGGTTCTGCCTCCCAAGGACAATCCCATCTGTCCGTCCATCACCCTGGGGGGGGAATTATTGACCCCCTCAGAGAGGGTCCGCAACTTGGGCGTCCTCCTCGATCCACAGCTCACATTAGAACAACATCTTTCAGCTGTGGCGAGGGGGGCATTTGCCCAGGTTCGCCTGGTGCACCAGTTGCGGCCCTATCTGGACCGGGACTCATTGCTCACAGTCACTCATGCCCTCATCACCTCGAGGTTCGACTACTGTAATGCTCTCTACATGGGGCTACCTTTGAAAAGTTTCGGAAACTTCAGATCATGCAAAATGCAGCTGCGAGAGCAGTCATGGGCCTACCCAGGTATGCCCATGTTTCACCATCACTCCGCAGTCTGCATTGGTTGCCGATCAATTTCCGGTCACAATTCAAAGTGTTGGTTATGACCTTTAAAGCCCTTCATGGCATCGGACCAGAATATCTCCGAGACCGTCTCCTGCCGCACGAATCCCAGCGACCGATTAGGTCCCACAGAGTGGGCCTTCTCCGGGTCCCGTCAACTAAACAATGTCGGTTGGCGGGCCCCAGGGGAAGAGCCTTCTCTGTGGCGGCACCGACTCTCTGGAACCAACTCCCCCCGGAGATTAGAACTGCCCCTACTCTTCCTGCCTTCCGTAAACTCCTTAAAACCCACCTTTGCCGTCAGGCATGGGGGAACTGAAACATCTCCCCTGGGCACGTTTAATTTATGCATGGTATGTCTGTGTGTGTGACTGTTAGCATATGGGGTTTTTTAAATATTTAAATATTTTAAATTGTCTGATTGCTTATGATTTGTTTTTTACATGTTGTGAGCCGCCCCGAGTCTTCGGAGAGGGGCGGCATACAAATCTAAGTAATAAATAAATAAATAAATAAATAAATAAATAAATAAATAAATAAATAAATAAATAAATAAATAAATAAATAAATAAATAAATAAATAAATAAATAAATAAATAAATAAATAAATAAATAAATAAATAAATGAACAAATGAACAAATGAACAAATGAACAAATGAACAAATGAACAAATGAACAAATGAACAAATGAACAAATGAACAAATGAACAAATGAACAAATGAACAAATGAACAAATAAACAAACAAACAAACAAAAAACCCACCCTGTTTTGCCTCAGAGAATTTCAAAATAAAATACTGTACTGTGTGTCTATAACAGTGAGCTCATAATAGGGCAACTCCATCAATATCAAAATGCCACTTAAATAGTTGAGCTAGTTTCAAACTAGATTTTGATTTTCTTTCTCTCTTCCTTACTCCCATTCTTTTTCTTTCTCTTTTCCTTCCTCTCTTTTTTCTATCTGTTTCTCTCTCTTCCTGTCTTCCTCTCTCTCTCCTTCCCTCTCGGCTTCTGGGCAGGTTTGGAAAACTCTGAGTTGATGATTTTTAAGTGAGCGATTGCTCACTGCTCAGCTTAGAGGGAACTATGCTCTCACTGTTACGATTTAAACTGCCTGAATTATATCCACCACATGATGGTGGATGTACAGTGATTGTAATGATCACTCAAAGGGCAACAGGTCTTTTAAAACTGCATCACACATGTGAGAACAGGAAACCTATTTCCTGGACACATAGCCCAGAGGGGAGAACACTTATACCTATAATAATTATATAGAGGAAGGTATTTGTCATCCATAAATAAAATGTGTGTCAGATATAAAGCAAGCTGGAGAATTTGTCAAGGGCTCCCAAGGCCTAGCCAACCTGGGCTGATTAGAATGATCATCTTGATGTGCCATCAAATCAGTGTTGACTCTCAAACCAATGGATATTTTCTGTGACAATCTGTCCCTAATTTATTTCTGAGTGCACTATGAGTGCACTTATCAACACTGTAACTAAGTCATCCACCTTTCCCAGCACTAGAGTTCTCCAGAGCGTTGAATCTTCACATAATGAGGCGCATAAATAGGATAATTTGAGCCTGATCATTTTGTGCCTCAAGTGACAAATCTGGATTTATTTGCTTAATGATCCATTTGGTTGTTTTCTTGGCTATTCGTGGTATTCTCTATTGTTTTCTCCAATACCAAAACTATTATATTCTTCCTATCTTGAGGAAGACCATGAAAGAAAGAAAGCAATTTTTATCATATTCAGAAAAACTACTTAACGTGGATATGTAAGTCAGCAGATATCAATCTCCATTAAGGAAACTTTACCTTTTTTATTGGTACCAAACCAACTCAATGAACAGCACATATCCTCATTTCATTATGACACATCCAACCATGTCAAGGAAAATGTGAGATAATTTGAGATCTGCTCATTGTAATAACAGATCATGTTAATATGATTTGCTAAACCATAGTTTAAATCCTGTTATCTGGCTTCATGCATCATGCTAAGTTGCAAATAATTAATAATAATAATTTATTAGATTTGTATGCTGCCCCTCTCCGAAGACTCGGGGAGGCTCACAACAACGATAAAAACAATATTATAATGGCACAAATCTGATATTAAAAAACTAAAAACCCTATCATAATTAAAAACCAAACAGCACATACATACCAAACATAAATTATAATAAGCCTGGGGGAAAGATGTCTCAAATCCCCTATGCCTGGCGGTATAGGTGGGTCTTAAGTACTTTACAGAAGACAAGGAGGGTGGGAGCAGTTCTAATCTCCGGGGGGAGTTGATTCCAGAGGGCCAGGGCCGCCACAGAGAAAGCTCTTCCCCTGGGGCTCGCCAGACGACATTGTTTAGTCGACGGGACCCGGAGAAGGCCAACTCTGTGGGACTTTATCGGCCACTGGGATTTGTGCGGTAGCAGGCATGTAGGGCTTTAAAGGTCAAAACTATATTCATAAATTATGTTGTCCAGGTTTGTGCAACACAGTACAGTGATCCCCCGCTCGTTGCGAGGGTTCCGTTCCAGGACCCCCCGCAACGAGCGGGTTTTCGCGAAGTAGCGCTGCGGAAGTAAAAACACCATCTGCGCATGTGCAGATGGTGTTTTTAACTTCCGCAGCGCTAGCGAGGAGCCGAAGATTGGGGGCGGGGCGGCTGTTTTAAAACGTCGCCGCCGACATGGGGGGCTCGCTAGCACCCCCCCGAACCCCCAACCCGGGTTTGGGGGGTGCTAGCAAGCCCCCCATGTCGGCGGGGATGTTTTAAAACACCCGCGCGGCTTTCCAATGAGTCCCGAAGACAAACGCAGAAGTTTGCCGTTTGTCTTCGGGACTCATTGGAAAGCTCCGATCATTTTAAAACAGTTGCGCCGTTCTCCGCTGACTCCGGGTGAACTTCCCCGCTTTAGGAGTCAGCGGAAAACGGCGCGCCTGCTTGGCTTCGCTCGCCGCTGCAGCCAACGCGCGCTACGATCTTCCGGGCCAGCCAGGCTCAGCGGATCAAGCCCGGCTCCTCTTGGCCCAGCATCCCGGGCCAAGCGGCTGCCTTCCGTCACTGAGCCTGGCTGGCCCGGAAGATCGTAGCGCGCGTTGGCTGCACCGGCGGCGACATTGCTGCCGGCTTGGCTTCGCTCGCCGCTGCAGCCAACGCACGCTACGATCTTCCGGGCGAGCCAGGCTCAGTCACGGAAGGCAGCTGCTTGGCCCGGGATGCTGGGCCGAAAGGAGCCGGGCTTGAAGATCGCAGCGCGCGTTGGCTGCGGTGGCGAGGGCTTGCGATGGAGGGTGGAGGAAGCGGCCATGGGAGGGCGAACTGCCTCAGGGAGGAGGATCGGGCGGGACCAGGTGGGGGCTGGAATTTCTCCGCTGGGAAGAAGCGGCCAGGGCGAAGGGCGGGCGAGCGGTGAAGGGCGGGCGAGCGGGTGCTGGGGAGGGCTTCTCGCCCTCCCGCCAGCAAGAGGGGGAGCGAACGGCGTGGGCAGGCGGGCGAGCGGCAGCAAGGAGTTTGCGTGGGCGGTGGGGAAACTCCTCGCTGACGCCAGCAAGAGGGGGAAGACCCAGGGAAGCCGCCCAGCAGCTGATCTCCCGGTTGCCATCTACGCATGCGTGCCCATAGAAAAAACGGGCACGCATGCGTAGATGGTATTTTGACTTCCGGGTTGAAAAATCGCAAATTACCCTGTTCGCAATGGTCGGGGACGCAATAACCGGGGGATCACTGTAATACAAAAATAAATCATATTGTGGTATAGGATTATAGCTCTACCAGTTAAGTCCTTTCTAAAACAAGAGTCCACACTTAAAGCTGTACTGGGTCAAATACCCAGCTTCCTTTACATTTAATTCTATTTAAATAAGGTTTCTTCATTGTGGTTTTGAATGCTATTAATTTTGATGCAGAAATCCTTCATTAAGACAGAGTTCTCCCTCACATCTGTGCTTTCTCTTGTCCATGAATTGTGAGAAAAATGTGTTCTATAAAATTTCAGGCTGCTTTACCGCAGCCTTCAGAAAGGAGTCAGTCTGAGCTGCTACCAGCACCCACACTGGAGGTGGGGCAAAAGAGTAGAGTCTCAGCAAAAGCAAAAAATATTCACAATCACATGACATGAAATCCTTATTTTTGAGGATTTAAGCAAAATAAAATTTGTTTGACATCTTAAACTCTAACATGCCCTCTATTTCTTTTTTTGCTTTTCTTTTCTTCTCCATTCCTGCATGTAGTATAGTTAATTACAAGTACCAATATCTCGCTGTGGCGAGGAAGGCGTTTGCTGAGGTTTGCCTGGTGCACCAGTTGCAGCCCTATTTGGACAGGGAGTCATTGCTCACAGTTGCTCATGCCCTCATCACCTCGAGGTTCGATTACTGCAATGCTCTCTACATAGGGCTACCTTTGAAAAGTGTTTGGAAACTTCAGATCGTGCAGAACGCAGCCGCGAGAGCCATTGTGGGGCTTTCCAGATTCGCCCACGTTTCTACAACACTCCATGGCCTGCATTGGCTGCCGATCAGTTTCCGGTCACAATTCAAAGGGTTGGTTATGCCCTACATGGCATTGGACCAGAATACCTCCGGAACCGCCTGCTACCACACAAATCCCAGCGATCGATAAGGTCCCACTGAGTTGGCCTTCTCTGGGTCCCGTCAACTAAACAATGTCATTTGGTGGGCCCCAGGGGAAGAGCCTTCTTTGTGGTGGCCCCGGCCCTCTGGAATCAACTTCCCCCAGAGATTAGAACTGCCCCCACCCTCCTTGTCTTTCATAAACTACTCAAGACCCACCTATACCGCCAGGCATGGGGGAGTTGAGACACCTTTTCCCCTGGCTCTTTATATTTTATGTTTGGTATGTATGTGTTGTTTGGTTTTTATATATGATAGGGTTTTATATGCTTCTTTTTTAATATTAGATTTGTTTCGCTATAATATTGCTTTTTTATTATTGTTGTGAGCCGCCCTGAGTCTTCGGAGAGGGGTGACATACAAATCTAATAAATTATTATAATTATTATTATTATCTCTGCTGCTTAAATCATTCTGTAGCTCAGGGAATATACATTTTTAAAGAAGATTCCTATATTTCTCTGGCATGAATCTTCATTTGTTGTTTTTTCTTTCTTTGCTCAGGAACAAAATTGCAAAACAATTATGAAACTGGCAGAAAAGTTCACTTACCTGGTAACATTCTGTGAGGTCTCCTACTTGTACACAGTAGACTATCTCAATAAATTTGGGAAACCAAATTTGAGGACCAAATATTAAATTAGCTTTTTTCACTTTTCCAATTTTACTCTCTTTTTTTCCCTTTTGGCTGATCGTAAGTCTTCAGGTTTTCCTCAGCTGGGCACTGCTTACATTCCATAGATCATAGCTAGCAATATAATATAACCAATGGGCACTTTGACGCCAGTATCATTTTCAGTCTTCAATTATGTGAAAACATTTTGAAGCTGATTCATAGCTTCCATTGCTGTCAACCTCATAGATTAAGGACCCGTGAACTATCATTGCTCCCTTCAACTCATCACTCAGAGGATGATAAACAGTATATGTAGTACATCCTCCTCCTTCATATTTTTATTTCACATGGATTCTGTTGGCAGATACCTTAAAAACCTGAAGAAACACTATAGCAATGGAGATGTGGGAGCTATGTCTTTGTGTATTATAAATATAAATATTATTATAAATAATTAATATTATTTATTATATTTATTATAAATAAATAATTCCCTCAACACTGTCAGACTTTCTCCTAAATCTGCACTTCTATTCTACTAGTTTTTCTCATCATTCCTATCACCCATTTCCTCCCATGTTGACTGTATGACTATAACTTGTTGCGTATATCCTAAGATTTTGATTAATATTGCTTCTTCATTGCTTATTTGACCCCTATGACAATCATTAAGTGTTGTACCACATGAGTCTTGAGAAATGTATATTTTATTTTATGTACACTGAGAGCATATGCACCAAGACAAATTCCTTGTGTGTCCAATCACACTTGGCCAATAAAAATTCTATTCTATTCTATTCTAAAAATTCTATTATAAAAAGCTATGAAATAATAATGTCTTTATAATATGTTGTGGAGACTAATCTTCCACAAACGATTATTAGATTAAGCCCAAAGGCAGGAATTGGATAGGCAAGACTTCCCACCAATGGAAATTGTCTGTCTGTCACTCATCGTGTGACCCAGGGCAGTTAACAAAAAAATAGAAAACAAGCCATGATAAAGTAAAGCTTACTGAACTAAAAATAAGATTGATTCAGTGCTTTGGGGAAGAGTAAAGTCTCAAGCTCATCCCAATATCAGAGAGATAAATTTTCCAAAAGATCCTAGCACCAGTTTGCTTGTAACGCTGATTAATGCTACAGAAACTTGAGCTTGGCTGCTTCCAAATTTGCTATCTTTGTATGTTATGAACTTCTTCGTTCTGAAAGGACAAACTTTGGGGTTAGCATTAGGGAAAGAAAGAAAAATCTATACTACAGAACATAAGTTTTCTTTTTCAATACATAGGCAAATGCTAGGCTTGCTTTTGCTACAAGTTCCTATTTACATCTTAACATCTATTATTCCAGATTCCACAATTTTCCAAACCATAGCCAGTTTCAGGCAAGATGCCACATGCAGGTAATACCAGAAATTTACAGTGATTAATGTATAATATTGTGTTGGTTACAGTTCCACAGCCTGAGCTGCTATGAACAAGGAGGGCCAGAAGCAGATGATATTGTAGTCCCAAAGCACAGCAGCACCTTAACTCAGGACAATGCCAGAGAGCAAGTTGCATAGCTTATTATCTGAGCTTTCTGAAACTTGCTTTTCCAAGAGCTAAAAGCTTCTATTAGGTGTTTGGCATGATACCCAAGCTATTACAGAAAAAATATAAAGTGAAGTTAAATGCCTTCATTCCCTTTAAGCTTCCTACTAGACTCAATTTGTGATAGTCAAATTCTCCTGTCCTGATATGAAATCCCTCAGTATTTACTTGGAAAGTGTTCAGAAAATGTTTGCCTATTTTCCCAAGGTCCTTTCCTGGCTCACTGCTAGTGCACATATATTAAGTACTATGCAGTACATGCACTTCCACCCATTATCCACGAGAAATTCCATTCCTATACTCTATTCCTGAAAACTATAGTTGACATTGTCTGGAAAAATGGATGCGTCTTCCATTTCTTACAAAACAATAACATTTGTTACACACCCACACACAGGAATAGGTTATAGCACAATAGTACCTATAGAGACTGCCTTCTGCAGCACGAATCCCAGAGCCAATTAGGTCCCACAGAATTGGCCTTCTCCGGGTCCCATTGACAAAAGAATGCCGGCTGGCAGGACCCAGGGGAGGAGCCTTCTCTGTGGTGGCCCCAGCTCTTTGGAATCAACTCCCCCCGGAGATTCGAACTGCCCCTAACCTCCTCGTCTTCCGTAAAATGTTGAAGACTCACCTTTGCCGCCAGGCGTGAGGGAATTAATCTCCCCCCTCCTTTTTTAGTTGACCTTTATTATGTTTATGTTTAGTTGGACTGAGTGTGTATGTTTGTGTAGCAGGTACGTTTTTTATAAATTAGTTTTTAAAAAAATTTAAATTAGTTTTTTAATTTTTTTTAACATTAGGTTTGTATTTATATTGTATTGGTGTTATGTTGTGAGCCACCCCAAGTCTTCAGAGAGGGACAGCATACAAATGTAATATGTTATTGTTATTGTTATTGTTATTTTATTGTTATTTTATTGTTATTTTATTGTTATTTTATTGTGTTGTTGTTATTGTTATTTCAATACAACACAGCAAAAGAGATCACTATGCTGGATTTCGTATTTCATCACATTGGTCGCTTCCCAAGCACCTAGGACTGCATGATGTAGCGGCGAATTATGTTTGCCGATGCCAATAAAGCGGCCTTTTGCAATGATCCATACTTTCTTTTTCTCCACAATCAGAATGTCTGGTGTGTTATGCTTCAGAATTCGGTCAGTCAGAAATCGGAAGTCCCACAGTAGTTTTGCTTTGCTTATTATAATAATAATAATAATAATTATTATTATTATTATTATTATTATTATTATTAAAATTTTCGATCACATACTCAGCTGCTGCAAAAAGATCGCACAGACTGACTACAAGCATAGACATGATGCTGTGGCACAGATGATCCACTGGAACTTGTGCCGGAACTACCATTTACCAGTGGCAAAGAACTAGTGGAATCATAAGCCCGATAATAATAAAATTTCCGATCACATACTCAGCTGCTGCAAAAAGATTGCACAGACTTACTTACTACAAGCATAGACATGATGCTTGTAATAATAATAATAATAATAATAATAATAATAATAATAATAATAATAATATTATTATTATTATTATTATTATTATTATTATTATTATTATGTCAATACAACACAGCAAACAAGATCAGTATGCTGGATTTCGTATTTCATCACCAGTCGGGTGCTTCCCAAGCACCTAGGACTGCGTGATGTAGCGGCAAATTATGTTTGCCGATCCCAGTAAAGCGGCCTTTTGCAATTGACAGATGGAGATTTCCATCTGTCCGATGGTTTTCAAATGTCCGCTGAGATATTATTATTATTAATTCCAGAAAATACTTTTGCTTTCAGATGTGATTCTTTTATATCTGTAATTCAAAACTATTCCCTTCTGACTTTATGCCTGCCATCCTTTTGATGAAAAAAGGAAGAAGTCTGTCTCTTTGAAGAAGACTGACAAGCCTGCGCGAAGGTATTGTTTACACAACATCAACTATCCTTACCAGTTTGAGAATTAATAATAGGTGCACAAAAATATCAAATCCAGACCCAACATCTGGCTGACTATGCAATGAATAATATCATGAGAGGAGACTGCTCAAATTGACACAACAATTTCTAAGCCAAATACCATTTGGAAACTTCAGATTGTGCAAAATGTGGCCGTGAGAGCAATCATGGGCTTTCTCATATATGCCCATGTTCCATCAACACTAAGCGGCCTGCACTGGCTGCCAATCAGTTTCCGGTCACAATTCAAAGTGTTGGTTATGACGTATTAAGCCCTGCATGGCATCGGACCAGAATACTTTCGGGACCGCCTTCGGCTGCACGAATCCCAGCGACTGATTAGTTCCCACAGAGTTCACCTTCTCTGGGTCACATCGACAAAACAATGTCATCTGGCGGGACTCAAGGGAAGGGATTTCCCGCCCTCTGGAATCAACTCCCCCCGGAGATTAGGACTGTCCCCACCCTCGTTGCCTTTCATAAACTTTTAAACCCACCTATGTTGCCTGGGGAAACTGACATTCCCACAGCTGTTCCATTTTATGTATGGTTTGTTAGGATTGTCTGACTGTTTTTTATAATGGTTTTTAAAATTGTTTTTAATGTTGGATTTGTATCTCATGTATTACTTGTTGTGAGCCGCTCCGAGTCTTCGGAGAGGGGCGGCATACAAGTGTAATATATAATAATAACAACAACAACAACAACAACAACAACAATGTATCAGAGGTAGGTTCCTGCCCGTTCTGACCAGTTCTATAGAACCATTAATAACTTGGCAGCCTGGGTTGCTGGAACCAGCAGCGGCCCAGGCCTGCCACAGCACCAAGCTGTTTCTCTACTGTGCTGCCATCTTGTTTTTTGCTTCTGTGCATGCGCAGCAGCTTTTTTTTGTACGTACTGTGCATGCACAGAGGGTCATTTGCAGGAAGGGGTGTGCGTATGCACAAGTGAAGTGAGCACGCCACACGCATGCAAAACATGCATTGCCATCGCAATGTGAATCTGTGGGGAAGGTAAGTAGACCCCACCTGCCATCTATCCTCACTGTGACCAGGTTAAGGTTAAAAAGTTGATACTATTAAGGAAAAAAACCCACCTGTAGGTCTTAGGATAAGTATCCCAGCTTATAACAGAGTTTAGTGTCCAGTGAATCAAGCAGCAGTGTAAAAGCAAGTATGTTTATGGTTGTACAATGTGTTTTTTAAAAATAGTGTTTTCCTCAGCTAATTATTTTTATGGATGTATGACAGCATAACATCTGCCTAGTTAAGCCCTTCTGAGCTCTTGTTCACAAATTGCTAATGATTTAGATGACTATTTGTGACATGACATTTATCTCTTTGGGTACACAAAGGAAATGGTTTTAATCATAGCAGGTGAATCATTCTGAGTTAGCATGGCCACTCATACTATTCCCTTACTTTGGGCATCTCTAACCAAGTTTGGTTTTATTATGTCCTGCTAAGTAGTCTTGTCTGTTTCTGTTGACTGCTAAATAACAACAATGTGCTGCCTAAAATAATCCATCATTTGTATTTAATAAATGTATTTATATAATTCCAAATTATATATCCACTGATTTTATTAATCTCACTTAACTCTTGCTTATTTTAACTATGATTAGTTGAACAAACCATAATGGATTGTTCAAACACAGCCCTAAACCAGTTTTTCTGTTCTCAGAATTGAAGCAGTTGGCCACCAAAACCAGTGAGCCAAAGGATGATGATAATAATAATAATAATAATAATAATTATTATTATTATTATTATTATTATTATTATTATTATTATTTATTGGATTTGTATGCCGCCCCTCTCCGTAGACTCTGGGTGGCTAACAACAATGATAAAAACAACATGTGACAATCCAATAATAAAACAACTAAAAACCCTTATTATAAAACCAAACATACACACAGACATACCAGGCATAACTTGTAATGGCCTAAGGGGAAGGAATATCTCAACCCCCCCTCATGCCTGGCGGTATAAATGAGTCTTGAGTAGTTTACAAAAGACAGGGAGGGTGGGGGCCATTCTAATCTCTGGGGGGAGTTGGTTCCAGAGGGCTGGGGCTGCCACAGAGAAGGCTCTTCCCCTGGGACCCACCAAACAACATTGTTTAGTTGACGGGACCCGGAGAAGGCCAACTCTGTGGGTCCTTATCGGTCGCTGGGATTCATGCGGTAGCAGGCAGTTCCGGAGGTAGTCTGGTCCAAAGCCATGTAGGGCTTTAACGGTCATGACCAACACTTTGAATTGTGACCGGAAACTGATCGGCAGCCAATGCAAGCCACGGAGTGTTGAGGAAACATGGGTGAATCTTGGAAGCCCCACGATGGCTCTCGCGGCTGCGTTCTGCACGATCTGAAGTTTCTGAACACTTTTCAAAGGTAGCCCCATGTAGAGAGCATTGCAGTAATCGAACCTCGAGGTGATAAGGGCATCAGTGACTGTGAGCAATGACTCCCTGTCCAAATAGGGCCACAACTGGTGCACCAGGCGAACCTGGGCAAACGCAATCCTCGCCACAGCCGAAAGATGATGTTCCAATGTCAGCTGTGGATCGAGGAGGACGCCCAAGTTGCGAACCCTCTCTGAGGGGGTCAGTAGTTCCCCCCCCCCCAGGGTAATGGACGGACAGATGGAATTGTCCTTGTGAGGCAAGACCCACAGCTCCCAAATAATATGAGATGCACTTGAATGATATGGAAGGAAAGCAGCAGACAGAATCACTGATCACAAAGCAACATATAACTGAAAGTCTTAACAAGTAAAAGAAAACAAGCAGAGGCGAACAGAGCTGCCCTTTCTGGAAGTGCTTCCAGCACTATTAACCACAGGGTGTGAACTCACATTGTTTCACCTGCATGAATACCTGTTTTTGTAGAATATCCTGTATACGTTCTAGGAAATTCAATTGGTTTTACATCCAGAGCTCTTCCTCATTATTCAGCCACACACACCAACCCAGTTGTTTTTGCTCGGACAACTCCCCTTGTGTCAAACAACAAGTAGCCAAAACTTGCATGTCACCATGATTTCAGTCAACCTTAGGACTCCTTTAAAAGGACCAGTTTCCCATCTCAGCATATATTGAGCTCCTAGACTGACATTGATAACATTCATTTCAGCACCCAGCGAAGTGAACAAAAGTACTGCTTAAAGACAAGATGTTCTTAAACTTTTCAGCTTGTCATACCTATCATGTTAACCTTATAATCCATAGCAATATTACTACTATGATTTAAATTTAGCCAATACACAAGTACAGTACTACATTTTGAAGTATAAGACACACCTTAGTTTTTGAGGAGGAAAATAGGGAAAAGAATCTGCTTACCAGGTATTCATCTGGCTAGTGTCCTTAGTCTGGTCAGCTTCAGCACATTATTTTATCCCTTGGTTAGAGCTTTAAACATCTTTATTTGAAGAGAGTAACAATAAAAGAGCTTGCAAGCCAGTAAGAGCTGGAAACATCATTAGCTCCTGGAAAGAAACATTTGGAGCAAGTAGAGCAATGGAAAAACCCTGCAAAGACTTAGGGCTTGGAAAACATTCTTCCCAGAGTAACAATGAAAGAGCTTGCAAGTCAGTAAGAGCTGGGAACATCGTTAGCACCTGGTGAGGGCTGGAAAGAAACATTTGGAGCAAGTAAAGCAATGAAAAAAACCCTACAAAGACAGGGTTTGGAAAACATTCTTTGCAGAGAGTAACAATAAAAAAGCTTGCAAGCTGTTAGGAGCTGGGAACATAGTTAGCATCTGGTTAGGGCTGGAAAGAAACTTATTCGGAGTAAGTTGAAAACAACCCTGCAAAGACTTAGGGCTTGGAAAACATTCTTCTCAGAGAGAAACAATGAAAGAGCCTACAAGGTAAGAACTGGGAAGATCGTTAGCAGCTAGTTAGGATTGAAAGAAAAGCTACATTCAGAGTATAAGACACACCCAAATGATCAGAGTCTTTTAGGGAGGAAAAAGGTGCATCTTATACTCTGAAAAATACGGTATGTTACTAACATGACGGATGAGCAGCTGATAAGATTATCTGGATCATTTTGCCCCAGAATAAAAGATGAGACTCTTTGCAACTTGAGCTACATTAATGCAGAATGACCTGTTTAATTCACCTTTAATATAGTTTAATTTTTCTGGCACAGCAGGTTAAATGGTAGCATTAACAGAAATAAAAACAAACTAAAACTACCTGACCTATACTGTGAAATCCAGACTATTGCTAGGTGCCAGCAAAGCGACAATGAAGCTTCTTAACTCATTACTACCATCTAAAGGTATTGAAGTTTTGGCAGCCCAGATCCGGTAGCAAAACTCAGACTGGGTAATTCAATAGCCCCAAGAGAAGTAAAAATTGTCTGGCATGACAGCAAATGATGCCAATGATGTAAAGAAAGTATTTTCCTTTTCATGGAATAAAATTAATTAATATACTTCTTTCTCTTTCTATCCTGACTTCCTACCAGAAAACATAATATTGTATACATCAAATATGTATTAGATAGATAGATAGATAGATAGATAGAGAGAGAGAGAGAGAGAGAGAGAGAGAGAGAGAGAGAGAGAGAGAGAGAGAGAGAGGCTTCCAACAACAGTACAATTTACAAATCCAATATTAAAAACCAGAACATATTAATAAACCCTTATTAAAACCAATCACACAATTTAGCGAACCATACATAACACGGAAAGCCACACCCGCCCAGTCACATGACCATGAAGCCACTCCCGCCCAGTCACATGACTGCCAAGCCACTCCCACCCGGTTACATGATCACCAAGCCACTCCCACAAAATTAAGCCATGCCCACAGAGTTTTGGAACCCACTTCTGATACCATGTCCCTAGTTTTAAGAGGACCAAGGTGAGTAGCACCTGACAAGCATCAGAACAGATGCCCATGGACTCCGTAAAGGCTGTACTGTTCACTGAGATGTACAAAAATAAGAGACAGCTTATTTTTTCCAGCTAATCTTGTTTTGAATATTCTGCCTTGAAACAGAAACTAAGTTCTGCTGACAACTAGATACATTATCAAATAGATCTGCACCATGCTAACTAAATGTACTGGCACCACATGTCAGATAGTGGGATATTAAGCAGCCACCATGGTTATTATACTGAATGTATTTGCTGAATCAGTGGCTTTTAAACTTGGCTACTAAGATGGTTTAGAAGAAAAAACTATTGTCTTTTCTGTAAGCATTTTAAATGAACCAAAAAAAAGGCATAATTTTGAATTTACCTAATCGTCACCAAGTTATTATGATAATGTGGTGATGATGATTCATTAGGGGAAGGTGAAGGGCAAGAATTACAAGTTAAACATTACACAGATATGAGATAACTTGTCATCAGATTATAAAAAAACTGCTTCAATGTAATCCCTACCAGAGGTATTGAATTGCACCAGCTAGCTTTTTTGTTCTTTTCACTTTATTTATTTGTTATTGACACTGAATCAGAACTCCCTAATTTTTGTACACGAATTACATTCACAGAACAAATTGGAAGAATCTTCAGACAATGGTTTCTCAAGGCCTGTTTGCTTTTTTACTCAATGACTTCAAAGTATTGTGTAGACTTCAAAGTATTGTGGTGAACTTATGGCACGGCTGCCACCGGTGGTACGCAGAGCCTTATCTGCTGGCACATGAGGTGTTGCTCTAGCTCAACTCCAACGTGCATGTGTGTGCTGGTCAGCTGATTTTTGACTTGCACAGAGGCTCTAGGAAGGTGTTTTTTGCTTCCAGAGAGCCTCCGGAGGGGTGAGGGAGGGTGTTTTTACCCTTCTCCAACTCCAGGGAAGCCTTTGGAGCCAGGAGAGGGTGAAATGCAAGCCTACTGGGCTCGCCAGAAGTTGGGAAACAGTCCGTTTTTGGCCTCCAGAGGGTCTATGGGGGGTGGGGGAAGCTGTTTTTGCCCTTCCCAGGCATTGAATTATGGATGTGGGCACTCGTGCATGGGGGATAACATGCACACACACTCTTTTGGCACCAGAGAGAAAAAAGGTTCACCATCAGTGGTTTAGCCAGTGACAATGCATTTTTGCAGAAAGAAAACTTGCTGAGTTCCCTCTGCTCCGCTAAGTCTTCTTACTCCAAGATGCTTCTCCTATCCTAGTTTAACATCTGGTTAAAACTCCAAAGAATCAGACATAGCAGGGATGTAAAACTCAAGGTCCAAGGTCCTGATCTGGCCCACAGGGTACTTAGATCTAGCTAGCAGGGTTGCCCTAGAAACAGCAAACCCGTGGTGCCTCTGGCAGCAAAAATGGAGCTCAGGAACCTATTTTCTCTGGCACAGTGGTCAGGCCACCACAGTCACCCCTGACATACTGTGTCGAGCTGGGTACACCCACTCTGGCCACACCCCCAAGGTCAAACATAACCCTGATGTACTCCTCAATGAAATTCTGAGATACAGGGCAAACAGCAGAAGGAACCTCGTGACTATATGAGCTGTCAGACCACCAAACAGCTTCCCCATGAAATGTTAAGTTGTTCTTTGTTAGAGCTCTTAAAATAAGCTAGATCAGTGATGGCGAACCGTTTTTCCCTCAGGTGCCAAAACAGTGTGCACACACCCTATCGCGCGTGCCTGGTGAGGGCAAAAACAACTTCCCTTGCCCCTTCAGAGGCCCTCTGGAGGCCGGAAACAGCCTGTTTCCCAACTTCTGGTGGGCCCAGTAGGCTCATGTTTTGCCCTCTCCAGGCTCCAAAGGCTTCCTTTGAGCTGGAGGATGGTAAAAACGCCCTTCCTATCCCCCAGGAGGTTCTCTGGAAGCCCAAAACAGCCTCACCGAACCTCTGTGCAAGCCAAAAATCAGCTGGCCAACACACACATGCATACTGGAGCTGAGCTATGGCAACGGCTCGCGTGCCAGCAGATATGGTCCACGTGCCACCTGTGGCACCTGTGCCATAGGTTTGCCATCACTGAGCTAGATCATCATCTATTGGAGATTCTCAAGCAGGAAGCTGGATTAACTGATCTCTTAGTTCCTTCCAATAATGATTCTATTATTCTAACTATCTCCTTTTAACGAGTACATAGGCATACTCCAAATTCTTATTTTTGTTTTCAAGGAGTCCCTGTAAGATGTGGAATTATCTTGAAAACAAACATGATATTGAAAGCTACTACAAGTGGTTTGCCCCATGCCAGCTTCTCATTTGTTTTGTTTTCATTTAAACAGTCCTTTAAAAGCATTTTAAAAGCCATCTGGGCAAATAAATTTTGTGGTCATTACACCGGAATCCATGGAAACACTATTGCATTGACTGCTTTTATGTGTACGTGGCTTTTGTTTTGGTTGTTTTATTATAACTTGACTATTTAAATAACATAATGTACTATACAAATGTAAAATAATAGAAATTATGGATTCCCTGGTGCTCTCTGAACTTGATTGTTTGCTTGCAAATATTTTGTTGCTCAACTAAGTAACACCATCAATGCAAGTAAGTGTGGTAAGTGTAAATTTGGTCTCGTTTTATACACAGTAGCTTATCCTGCCAATGATAGTGATGTTGTGGTTTGCTCCTTGATAGATTCTTGATTAGGGTGTTGTTTTCTTTTTCATTATTTGTCTGGAGTTAGTCCCTGCTTATTTGGGTGTTGGCTGCGGAAGAGGATATCTTTCTGGTCTTTTTGTTGTTTTTTTCTTAGCTCTTTTATTGTCTATTTTAAATGGACAAATGTGCAAATGTGGCTTAACTTTATGTGACTGTTAATGGAAGATTTGTCTGAGTGCCAGACTTCTAAGAATTCCTAATGATTTGGATTTAGCTTGGTCTAGGTTGCACGCAGATCCCCAGTTGGAATAATGACAACATATCACCATGATAACAAAACACAATTTAATGTAAATACATGTTAAAAAATGCAAGTACAGTGATCCCCCGCTCGTTGCGAGGGTTCCGTTCCAGGACCCCCCGCAACGAGCGGGTTTTCGCGAAGTAGTGCTGCGGAAGTAAAAACACCATCTACGCATGTGCAGATGGTGTTTTTACTTCCGCAGTGCTAGCGAGGAGCCGAAGATTGGGGGCGGCGTGGCTGTTTTAAAACGTCGCCGCCGGCATGGGGGGCTTCCTAGCAGCCCCCCAAACCCGGGTTGGGGGTCCGGGGGGTGCTGGCAAGCCCCCCATGCCGGTGGCGACATTTTAAAACAGCCGCGCCGCCCCCAATCTTCGGCTCCTCGCTAGCGGGCAGGCAGGCCGTTCGCTGGCGCTTGCTCTCGCCGCTTTGGAGCTGAGTCCTGAAGCGAATTCGCTTCAGGACTCAGCTCCAAAGCGGCGAGAGCTAGCGCCAGCGAACAGTTTGTCCGCGCTCCCTCTCGCCGCTTTGGAGCTGAGTCCTGAAGCGAATTCGCTTCAGGACTCAGCTCCAAAGCGGCGAGAGCTAGCGCCAGCGAACGGTTTGTCCGCGCTCCCCCTCGCCGCTTTGGAGCTGAGTCCTGAAGCGAATTCACTTCAGGACTCAGCTCCAAAGCGGCGAGAGCTAGCGCCAGCGAACAGTTTGTCCGCGCTCCCTCTCGCCGCTTTGGAGCTGAGTCCTGAAGCGAATTCGCTTCAGGACTCAGCTCCAAAGCGGCGAGAATGAACGGTGTTGGCGGGCGAAGGGCGGGCGGCAGCGAGGAGTTTGCGTGGGCGGTGGGGAAACTCCTTGCTGATGCCCGCTGCTCGCCCTCCCGCCAGCAAGAGGGGGAAGACCCAGGGAAGCCGCCCAGCAGCTGATCTGCCGGGGGCCATCTACGCATGCGTGCCCATAGAAAAAAGGGCACGCATGCGCAGATGGTGTTTTGACTTCCGGGTTGAAAAATCGCAAATTACCCTGTTCGCAATGGTTGGGGACGCAATAACCGGGGTATTACTGTATACACAATACCATCATACAATATAACCTAGCAATTACTATTACCAGCACACCCCAAAACAATCATTTATTTAATTCCTTATTCTCTAATGCTCCTTGACAGAGCTAGCTCTTAACTTGCTTTGTAAACATATTACTTTTATGTCAAAGAGTATATTATTCCACAGAATGTCACCCCCAATAGACAATTCTTACACAATACTTTATGATGGGGTGGGGTGGACTTGTAACATACCTCCTCTGCCAACTCACCTGAAGGCAAATGCTTCTTGGAACAATTGCCTTGCAGATTGCTAAATCCCAAACCATATTCAGCTGTATAGATTGTAACTAAAACCTTGAATAGCAATTGGAAACAAATTGGCAGCAAATATTGTTCCCAAAATATTAATGTATCCAATCATTCTTATAAACCTGTAGGATGATGTGTTTTGAACAGTAGAAATTTCTAAGTGGTCTTCAAGGGCAGCCCTATGAGAGTGATAGACAGTAGTCCAGACATGAAGTAAAAAGGTCCTAAGTGACTACTGCTAATGCTTCCTGTTCCAGGAAAGATTGCAATTGCAACAAATTCTGGTGTCAGACATTGGATCAAGATATATCGCCAGGCATCGGAGAATTAAGACATCTCCCCCAGGCTTTCTTATATTTTATGTTTGGTATGTATGTGTTGTATGGTTTTTAAATTGTTGGGGGTTTTTAATGTAATTTTATTATTAGATTTGTTCCATTGTTATACTGTTTTTATTGTTGTTGTGAGCCGCTCCGAGTCTTCAGAGAGGGGCGGCATACAAATCTAATAAATTGGATTGAATTTCTATCAATGTACAGGGATACAGTTTGATGTTATTTGTATATCAATAATACCATACGCAACCACAGGGCTCTCAGGTAAATTTTAAATAAAATAGGAGAGGGGAAAAAATAAAGACCAATGGCATCCATATTAAAGTGCCTGAAGATCAAATCTCCCCTCTTTTACAGATGTGACTGCAACTATCTATTTCAGGAAGGAATACCACCATAAAACAGTGCCTCCAAAATGGCAAACCTTACTGACAATCCAGAAAAATATAATACTGTAGTTGATGAAATAGAAGGTTGCCAGATAACCAGCCCTTTAAAGAATAGTAGCATTTTATCTTTCTGCAAGCATTTTATCTTTCTTTATAGTAGCATTTTATCTTTCTTTATCTTTTGCCAGTGTCTTTTCTGGCATTTGATCTCTTTCAATAAATCAAGGAACTCCTAGGGCACAACACAAGGAAAGCAGTAGTGAAATCCAATTTTTTTTACTACCGGTTCTGTGGGCGTGGCTCTGTGGGTGTGGTGTGGCTTGGTGGGTGTGGCTTAGTAGGCATAGCAAGGGATGGATACTGCAAAATCGCCATTACCTCCCCACTCCTGGTGGAAAGATATTGCAAAATCTCCATTCCCAACCCACTCTGGGGCCAGTCAGAGGTGGTATTTGGCGATTCTCAGAATTATTCAAAATATCCACTACAGGTTCTTCAGAACCTTCTGGATTTCACCCCTGAAGGAACAGCTACTCCGGTCCCAGAGTGGGATGGGAAATATCCTGTTATGGTTGTTTACTGCCTCCATATTTCAGAGGTTAATCTGTCTTTTGAGGATAGATCACTGTTACATTCTACAATACAGTGATACCTCGTCTTACAAATGCCTCATCATACAAACTTTTCGAGATACAAACCGGGGGTTTAAGATTTTTTTGCCTCTTCTTACAAACTATTTTCACCTTACAAACCCACTGCCGCCGCTGGGATGCCCCACCTCTGGACTTCCGTTGCCAGCGAAGCACCTGTTTTTGCACTGCTGGGATTCCCCTGCTGGGATTCCCTGCAGCATCGCAAAAACACAGAAGTCTGGAGGTGGGTTTTCCCATGAAGGGGAGCCTCAGGGGAATCCCAGCAGTGCAAAAATGGGCGCTTCAGCTGGCAAAAGGGGTGAATTTTGGGCTTGCACGCATTAATCGCTTTTCCATTGATTCCTATGGGAAACATTGTTTCATCTTACAAACTTTTCACCTTAAGAACCTTGTCCCGGAACCAATTAAGTTTGTAAGACAAGGTATCACTGTATTAGAAAACTTCTAGTGTTCACTGAAACCTTTTGGAGCATAAGATGCCTAGAGTGACTTATTCAAATAGGTCCAATATCACTGAAGTTAGTGAACTAGTCTATCCCATAGTAATTATATCTTTCACAGCATGCTACCTGGAAAATTCTGGGAATTGAAGTACATCATCTTAAAGATGCCCCGAATGAGAAACACTGATAAAGATCAATCTATTATCAGTCTAAGACAGGGGTCTCCAACCGCCGGTCCGCGGACCGGCACCGGGCCGCTGGGGGTTTTCAGCCGGTCCGCGGCGCCAGGGCCCCCTCGGCCTTTCCGCGCTGCCCACCGCCCGCCCGATTTGCCCCCTCTGCTCCTCTGCCACCTCCTGCCTTTCACCGCAGCTCCTCCCGCACCCGGAACGCACGCCCTGCCCGCCTCACATTTGCCGAGAGGACTTTCGCCCCGGGCTCTCAGCAAGGGGGCTGCATGATAGGCGGGGCCGGCGGAAGGTGATATTCAATATCGGGGGCGCACGGGCGGTCTTGCGCGCGCTCCCTATCTCCCTGCTAGCCCACTCGGAATACTGTATTCAAAATAAGAAAAGCCTTTGCCGGCGAAGGCTTTTCTTATTTTGAATACAGTATTCCGAGTGGGCTAGCAGGGAGATAGGGAGCGCGCGCAAGACCGCCCGTGCGCCCCCGACATTGAATATCACCTTCCGCCGGCCCCGCCTCTCATGCAAACCCCCTTGCTGAGAGCCCGGGGCGAAAGTCCTCTCGGCAAATGTGAGGCGGGCAGGGCGTGCGCGCGTCACCGCTGAGAAGAACGGAGAGAGAACGAGAGTGAGTGAAAGCAACAGACAGCAAGATAGAGAGAAAGTGAGAAAGAGAGAGTGAGAGAAAGGGGGGGGAGAGAAAGAGATAGCAAGAGAGAGAGAACAAGAGAGAGAAAGAGCGTGAGAAACAAAACAAGAGAGAAAGAGAGAGAGAGAGAAAGCAAAAGAGACAGAAAGAAAACAAGAGAGAGAAAGTGAGAAGAAGAGAGAGAGAGAGGGGGAGAGAGAGAGAAAGAGAGAGGGGGGAGAGAGAGAAAGAGAGGGAGAAAGAGAGGGAAAGGGGGGAGAGATAGCAAGAGAGGGAGAGAGAAAGAGAGAGGGAAAGGGGGAGAGAGGGGGGAGAGAAAGAGGAGATAAAGGAAGAGGAGAGAGAGAAAGGAAGAGAAAGAAAGAAAGAGGGATAGAAAGAGAGAGAGAGTGAGAGATGCTCAGTGAGCCTTTCTTTGAAGTTGCCTTTCTTTCTTTCTTTCTTTCTTTCTTTCTTTCTTTCTTTCTTTCTTTCTTGCTCTTTTTCTTTCTCTCTTTTACCTTTCCTTCCTCTATTTCTTTTCTTTCTCCTTCCTACCTTCTTCCCTCCCTCCCTCCAGTCCTTCCTCTCTTACTCTCCCCTTTCATAAGTTTCCTTGCTTCCTTCCTCTGTTCCTGTCCCTTCCCTCTTTCCTTCTTCCTTCCTTCCTTCCTTCCCTCCCTTCCTTTCCTCCCTCCATTTCTTGCTTTCCTTTTCCTTCCTCCCTTCTTTCCTCCCTCATTCCCTTCTTTCACTCCTTCCTCTCTTACTCTCCCCTTTCACACCTTTCTTTGCTTCTTTGCACCCTTCTTCTGTTCCTGTACCTTCCCTCTTTCCTTCCTTCCTTCCCACCCTCCGTCCATTCATTCACCCATTCCTCTCTTGATCGCCCCTTTTACGGCGCCGCTGACAGCTAGCTCCCCCCCCCCCACCGGGCCATGGAAAACTGGTCTAGTTGAAAGCCGGTCCCTGGTGCAAAAAAGGTTGGGGACCTCTGGTCTAAGATATGCTACAGTTCCAGTTCTTTCTGTTGATCTTTGTTGGTGTAGCAAGAATAATCTGAGTAATGGCGGTGTTAAAAAAAACTTAGTGCAATATGACCCCTGTCTTAAGCATTTGTTTATCTTTCTGTCTAAGTACTATATTCTTAAAATCAACATGAAGTAAACTACCATCTGGAAAACCATGAAAGAGCCAAGAAAATAACTATAGGGTGGCAAGGATTAAGATGAAGCATAGACTGGCTGTGATTTATTTTCTGTTAATAAATTTATAGTTTAGCGAACTCAAATTTTCCTTCACTGCCAATGTAATCAATTTGTTCTCCTGCTGGCTTGCTAACTTGTTTTGGCTTTACTTCAATAATATCTGGTGTGTAATGAGGGAAATGGGAACCTATAATCACAACAAAGAAAACTGCAAAAACCTGTGCTTTCGCTATATAGAATCTCGGGGGGGGGGGGGTGTTCCCTTATGACTAAACCCCATCTGTACAACTTAATTATGGGTCATTGTGATGTGAATGTAGTTGATTTGTCTTCTTCATTCTCAGTCCAAAGAAGGACCATTGCCATTAGAAAGCTTAGAACTACGGTACCTAAAACACGATTTAAGTACTGTATTGCCAACAAGATCATATGCTGCAACGTCCTACCGGTCAATGACTACTTCAGCTTCAACCGCAACAACACAAGAGCACGCAACAGATTCAAACTTTATATTAACCGCCCCAAACTTGACTGTAAAAAATATGACTTTAACAATTGAGTTGTTGAAGTGTGGAACTCATTACTGGACTCAATAGTGTCAACCCCTAACCTCCAACATTTCTCCCTTAGACTTTTCACGATTGACCTCTCCAGCGTCCTAAGAGGTCAGTAAGGGGTGTACATAAGTGCACCAGTATGCCTTTCGTCCCCTGTCCAATTGTCTTTCCTTTATCTCATATATCATATATATTTTCTTCCTTTCATATATCTTCTCCTCTATATTATCTTTATATATATTACTTCATGTCTATTCTTTTCCATATGTATTGTGTATTGTACAAATGAATAAATAAATAAATTATTAGGTTGTAGTAATTAGGAGGCTAAAGGTGTTCCTACCTTTGCAATGGAGACCCCTGGAGACTTTGACTCTCCTTATACAACTCCACAATTGAGTCCAAACTGTATAATTTAACAAAGTTTGAAGGGACCTTGGAGGTCTTCTAGTCCAACCCCCTGCGTAGGCAGGAAACCCTCAGATAAATGGTTATCTAATCTCTTCTTTAAAACTTCCAGTGTTGGGTCATTTACAACTTCTGGAGGCAAGCTGATTTATTGTTCTAACTGTCAGGAAATTTCTCCTTAGTTCTAAGTTGCTTCTCTCCTTGATTAGTTTCCTCCCACTGCTTCTTGTCCTATCCTCAGGTGCTTTGGAGAATAGGTTGACTCCCTCCTTTGTGGCAACCGCTGAGATATCGGAACACTGGCATCATCTAACTACCAGTCCTTCTTTTCATAAGCATCTCAGCCTAATCTACCGTATCTCACCAGCTTGTGATTGTCAGAATAAAACTGGATGAAGGAGTTATATCTATACTGTCCTGAATTCCCAAGGGAAAGATTGGTTATATATCTAACAAACAACCAAATAAACAAATACTGGTAAGCTATATTGAGAACTGTCAGCTGTGATTTCATATTATTGCATATGTAATAATAATAATAATAATAATAATAATAATAATAATGTAGAGATAGGTAAGAGTAAAATCCTGTTCTGTTTTATGCAGCTCTAAAGTACACCTACACCCCTCACCAGCCACAAACATTCCTCTTGAACTTTTATCATTAAATTGCTACAGAATCAAACTATTTTTATGTTTGAATTATGAAAGCCTACATGACTAAAATGGTATACTGTAATTGTCTTTCATGATGTAAAATTGCTAGTCAAACTATGTTTTAGCTATTAAATTATCTTACTAGAAATCTTGGAGAGATTACAGAGAAAATAATATTCCATAATAACTACTGGGTTGTTTTTTCTTGCCTTCAGTATGGCTAAAAATTATACCCTCTGCTATGGGTGTGTTCAGTCATTCATTTCTAAATGGCTCCATTTTTTCCAACAACGTGGATATACTAGATATTAGTTTAATACACAAGATAAACAAAGATTATCTTTTTAAAAAACAAAATGGTGCTTTTGGCAAGTTATATCCACTCCTCTATTTATATTTCTGACTCCCTTATACTTTTAGAAACATATTACAGTGTATGCCTGGTTGAAGTGTCTTATAAAAATAAAGGAGACAGGTTTTTATATTCTGCGTTGTTTTGTTTTAAAATAAAATAGATTGCATATTTTTATACTGTTTTTCATTTTTTTAAAGTTCGTGGTCATGTTTTAACCCTTATAACTGAATTCAAACACATAAACATGGTTAAAGAAGGTTTCAGTTCAGATTTGTTATTGTCTGCATTATTTTAAAGTGAGAGGCTGATGTGAAGTCCACTACCGTCCCAACCTAGAGCGGCCTTGAATAGGCCAGAGGGGCCTATCAACAGAAAAAGAACATTGCCTGAAGGTAAGCAGCACACAGTAGATCTTGGGGAGCATAGGGCCATGACTACTGCTCATCTGTCTGGAATACATACCACATCTCAGACATCAACACCCTTGAAAATGTCCAAAGATATTTCACCAGAAGAGCCCTTCACTCCTCCACTCGAAACAGAATATCCTACGAAAGTAGACTAACAATCCTGGGCCTAGAAAGCCTAGAACTACGGCGCCTAAAACACGATTTGAGTATTGCCCACAAGATCATATGCTGCAACATCCTACCGGTCAATGACTACTTCAACTTCAACCGCAATAACACAAGAGCACACAACAGATTCAAACTTAATACGAACCGCTCCAAACTTGACTGTAAAAAATATGATTTCAACAATCGAGTTATCGAAACGTGGAACTCATTGCCAGACTCAATTGTGTCAACCCTAACCCCCAACATTTCTCCCTTAGACTCTCCATGATTGACCTCTCCAGGTTCCAAGAGGCCAGTAAGGGGCTTACATAAGTGCACTGGTGTGCCTTTCGTCCCCTGTCCAATTGTCTTTCCTTTCTCTCACTTATCATATATATTCTCTTCCTTTCATATATCCTCTCCTCTAAGTTCACTTTACGCTTATATATATTACTACATGTCTGTTTTTCTTCTTATGTATTTGTGTATTGGACAAATCGATCAATCAATCAATCAACAAACAAACAAACAAACAAATAAAAAATAAAAAAATAAATGTGGCACAATTACATTAAGGATCATGAACTTTCGGGAATGGCAAAGGTAGGGGGTTTTTTTGAGTGGCCATGGCGGCATTGAGGCTGAAGTATTTTTGACACACTAAGCCCAAAAGATTTGCCGTCATTGGCACTGAAGATAATTATACAAAATACCTTATTGCAGCACACACCTCTCCTCTTGCCTGAGGTTAACTCCAACCTCCCAGGCAAATTGATGTACCCACAAAAATAAGTCTTTGATGGTTGGTCCTTACAGCAAGTAAAAGTCTTGAACTTTTAAAACGGCATACAACCTTTGCTTCTCTCCTTGCAATTGTTGGGGTTAGTAGGGCTGTTCCTCTTCTGGTTGCTACCAAGCTGCAGGCCAAGAATCCCAGGACAATAAGCGGCTTGCTGTAGCATGTGATCCTGGCAATAGACGGAGAGTTCTTGCTTGCCTGGAATAATTGTACATCACAGACATCACTTTGCGCTTTCTCATCTGCTTATTGTTGTCTGCTTTTTCCCTCCTGCACACCCACATTTGTAGGCTGTGAAGCTGCTTATCTTGGCACATTCCTGAAAACTGCCAGGATGTGGCTCCATTAGCCAGACACCTGAAAACCAGCATGGGTGCTTGTGAATAAGGGGGGAGGGAGGGAAGATGAATGGATGAATGAATGAATGAATGAATGAATGAGGGAGGGAGGGAGGGAAGGAAGGAGGGAAGGAGAGAGGGAAGGAAGGAGGGAGGGGGGAGGGAGAGAGGGAAGGAAGGAGGGAGGGAGAGAGGGAAGGAAGGAGGGAGGGAGGGAGGGGGAGGGAGGGAGGGAAGGAAGGAGGGAGGGAAGGAGGGAGGGAAGGAGAGAGGGAGGGAAGGAAGGAGGGAGGAGGGAGGGAGGGGAGGGAGGAAAGAAGGAGGGAGGGAGGGAAGGAGGGCAGGAAGGAGGGAGGGAGGGAAGGAAGGAGGGAGGGCGAGAGGGAAGGAAGGAGGGAGGGAAGGAAGGAGAGAGGGAGGGAGGGAGGGAAGAAAGGAGGGAGGGGGGAGGGAGGGAAGGAAGGAAAGAAGGAGGAAGGGAAGGGAGGAGGGAGGGAGGGAGGGAGGGAAGGAAGGAAGGAAGGAGGGAGGGAGGGGGGAGGGATGGAAGGAAGGAAGGAAGGAAGGAGGGAGGGGGGAGGGAGGGAAGGAAGGAAGGAAGGGGAGGGAGAAAGGAAGGAGGGAGGGAAGGAAGGAAGGAGGGGGGAGGGAGAAAGGAAGGGGGGGAGGGGGGGAGGGAGGGAGGGAAGGAAGGAAGGAAGGAAGGAAGGAAGGAAGGAAGGAAGGAAGGAAGGAAGGAGTCTGCTTATATTTCTGGGGCTATAAACATTTACACTCCTTTGGGCAATGGGACAGGAGCTGAGCCAGAGGAAGGAGCCATTTTGGAGAAACTTTGCCTCAAAGCCCCTGTCTGCATTCTCAACTGGATAGTACAGTTTTATCAGGAAAGGTACAATACTTAGGGGCCAAATCAGGTGGGCTTTAAAACATCAGAAATACTTTTTAATTTGTACATAGGCCATTACAATGTTTGGAATGTAGTTAATATGTGGCTGAAGCGGTCTCATCTGCCACATGGGGGCATGGGGCTACATTCTGTATTATTTGCAGTTTTCTCTTCAAAGGGAACTCTCAGAAGGGCACGTTTCTTGGAACAGGAAAATCTGGTTTCATAATTATTACAGCATCAATTATCCGGACCAAACAGTATCATTTTCCATACTATTTTCATCCTAGCAGAATGCCAGATTAAGAAATACACTCTATTCTGTGTACAGGGCTGGATAATAATTGATTTTGTCAATTATGTAACACAAGTGTGGGTTCCTCACGGTTTGGACCAGTTCGTCTGTGTTATGTATGGAAGGACCAATGACAGGAGATGCCTAGAGAGGCTCCATACAGGAAGTGTTATGAGAACAGGAAAGGGCACCGGGAGAGGGGCGGTAACCTAGCAACCGGGGAAAATAAGGGATTACCATTGGTTCGTTCCTCAGCCAGCTGGCAGTTAAATAGGGGAAACCCGAGGGGGTTTGACAGTTGAATACTGACTGTTGTATTAACGTTATGTTTATGCTGGAATAAAGCAGTTCAAGCAAAGCCGCAATTACGTGTCCGAATCTGTACCAAGCCACTTCAGTCTGAACTGGTAGCAACCCACTGGTGACTTCACGATGATGGCACGGAACTGGATTGGTCGGTGCTGGTAGGTGGGTGCCGCCATCTTTTAAATTTTTTTTTCAATTTTTCTGCAGAAGCCGATTTACACACTGTGCATGCAGTCGCCATTTTGTTTTCAGCTGGTTTTTTGGGGAGTGTTTGTACTGCGCATGAACACATGGAAGAAACGCGCATGCACGCACCCATGAGACACAGCCATGCAGCGTGGTGGGGAAGCGAACCGGCAGTGAGGTAAGTTGGAACCCACCCCTGATGTAACCTCAGTGGAAGTTCTGAAGCTTCTGTTGAGTGATGAACATTACAGCAAAGGAATCCTATGCTGTTCTCGTTATGCAACTACCGTAAATAGCAGGTGCCCAGAATTAGGAAACTTGGTTAGATGAATCCAGATTGGCTGTTCTCCGTCATGATTTCAGACATGATTTTGTATGAAGAGATAGTTGGTCATTTTAAAAAATGGTAAAAATACTACAATATCATAGGAAGGGAGGGGGGAGGGGAGGGGGAGGGGGGAGGGGGAGGGAGGGAGGAAGGAAGGAGGGAAGGAGGGAGGGAGGGAGGAGGGATGGAAGGAGGGAGGGAGGAGGGAGGGAGGAAGGAGGGAAGGAGGGAAGGGGGGAGGGAGGAGGGAGGGAGGGAAGGAGGGAAGGAGGGAAGGAGGAAGGAGGGAAGGAAGGAGGGAAGGAGGGAGGGAGGGAGGAAGGAAGGAGGGAGGGAGGGAGGGAAGGAGGGAGGGAGGAGGGAAGGAGGGAAGGAGGGAAGGAGGGAGGGAGGGAGGGGGAGGGAGCCTTAAAATACTCTTCTGTTGGAACCTTAAAATACCGGCCATCTTTACAGTCTCCTCAGGGCAGTATTAATCTGTTCAGAGTTGTACTGTACTTTGGAGAATATTTGGTTGCAGAGAAGGGAAACATCTCTTTCATCTGCTTGTTAGCATTTGTCAACAGGTATATCTTGACTGCAGAAATCAGCAAATTATAATACAATATGTGCATCATAAAGACCTGTGCCATATTAGTGCAGGAGAATATGCAGCCATATGCATGCCTCAGGGAGGCTGGATTTACTTGCACATAGATAGCATAGAGCAGCTGTTAATTTACTTAACCTTAACCTTCCTTAATTGTCAATCTGGATAGTTTTCTCATTATTGCTTTCTTCTCAAATGTCTGCAAGCTCATCTATTTAGAAAGCTTAGAGTTATAGACCATTTTTTTGCATTTAGCTTTTATGAAGCAGATGTTTTAAATTTTCACCCAGATTGAAGTAAGGAGATTTCAAGCATAATATACCAATGAGGAATAATTTTTATGTAGGCTTTCCCCTATCATGTTATTAATGAAGCACAAAGATAAACATGTGAAAAAGACTCCGCTTGCTTTTCAATCACTGTTTTCATTCTTTTCCTTCCTTGCCAAATACATGACTCAGTTTAATTCATCTTTGGGAGGGTATATATTCCAAATGTTTCATCTAAAAAACAAAGAGCTTAAGATCTGTTTACTCAGAATTAAGTGCTTACTAACAAAGCACTGAGTGTAGGATTTCTCCTTAGGTTATATTTTGCATCATAGCATGTTATTAGCAGGAAGGCGGAAAAATCCAAATATTCTAAAAATACCCAGGACTGAAAGTATTTCTTTCCTAGTTTCATTTGTAGCACATTATTAGTTGAGCTACAGCAGAACACATATTATTGGGAGGGAACAAACATAAATATGTATTGTTGCTCTGTTACTGTAAAGTGTTATTCTTCATTTCTTAATAGAATTTCAAGAGAATCCATGTAATATGGCAACTTCATAATCAATTAATCTAGTAATCTTTAAAGACAGATTTTTTTTTATCATGCAGCAAAATTAATCTAAGTAATAATTTTGCTAAGGGAGAAGGGAATCTTGTTTATGAGGGTTATACCAAAAGTAAGTGTTGTGGTTAGCTCTGGCCCAGCTCCTGCCCCAAGGACTGTGGATGTGGGGGAGACATCCACATGCTGCAGGCCTGTTTTGCCCCCGGTGGAATCTGCTGATGAAGGCTCCTCTGACCAAGAAGACATGAGTGACAGGGAGGAGGAGAGTGGGGCAGACAGCTCAGAAGGAGATCAATTATCTAGCTCCTCCTTGGATTCAGAACAAGAGTTAATGATACAGCCACGCATGCGGAGAGCGATGCATAGGCAACAACAACTGAGAGATTATTATCAAAGAAAATGGTTGGGTGTGGTTGGGTGGGGCTGTGGTAATTAGTGAGGCTGCTATAAAGAGCAGCCTGTGGTTTGGCCATTGTGGAGGATTATCTGATCGTTGTGTTTTGTGACTGCTTTACTGACTTTGACCTTTTGTGTGCTGATTTTTCCCCGCTTTGAAACTAAACCAGAGCAAAGTGTGTTTCACTTTGTGAAAGAAGAAGGACTGTGAATTGCCTCATAGCTGCAAGCTAAGCATCACAGAACTGATAAGGGACTTGTACAAATTACCAGTTTGTTTGGAAATGAGTGCTCTTTGCTATACCAAAAGAGGGCTTAGGTTAAGTGAATTTTCATTATAAAGAACATTGTTTTGAATTTTCAAACGTGTGTGTGTCTGAAATTTGTACCTGTGAATTTTTGGGAGGAGTCTACCAGAGAGCCCGACAGAACAGTAAGGTTACAAGGCACTTAGCTCTTGCGGGGAATGTTCGTGGCGGAAGTTGGTATTACTATTGTGTAGCGGGAAGCCGGTAGAAGAGAACGAGCAGTGTCAGTGGTCAGTAGATCATTGACTGGCATTTTGATGAAGGTTAGAGATGAGCGTCCTCATTCCGTTGCCCTCCAAGAGCGAAGTGTACATTGTAATACACAACCTGAATGCTAAGGGCATAAACACTGATGTGATGGGTGCCCAAGATACTTACTGAAGTGCACAAAATTGACAGAGTCAGTGCCACCCGAGAATTTCTTGATCATTTCGAGATTGAAGGCGAGGCTTTTCTCAACTGTATAGTGACAGGAGATGAAACTAGGGCTTATCATCATACTCCAGAGATCAAATGTCAATCGGTGCAGTGGTGCCATATCCATTCTCCTTCAGCCAAAAAATTCAAAACTCAGCAATCAGCGAGAAAAATCTTGGGCACCCATCGCAGCAGTGTTCATGCCCTTAGCATTCAAGTAGCGTATTACAGTGCATACTTTGCACTTGGAAGGAAACGGAAGGAGGATGTCCATCTCTAACTTTCACCACAATGCCAGTCAATGGTCTACTGACCACTGAAACTGCTTGTTTTGCTCCCCTGGCTTCCTGCTACATGATAGTACAGTGGTACCTCTACCTAAGAACGCCTCTTCTTACGAACTTTTCTAGATAAGAACTGGGTGCTCAAGATTTTTTTGCCTCTTGTCAAGAACCATTTCCCACTTATAAACTTGAGCCTCCAAAACTGTAACTGGAAAAGGCAGGGAGAAGCTTCCATGGGGCCTCTCTAGGAATTTCATGTGAGGAAACAGGACCTCCACCCTCCCTGTGGTTTCTCCAATCATACACATTATTTGCTTTTACATTTATTCCTATGGGAAAAATTGCTTCTTCTTACAAACTTTTCTATTTAAGAATTTGGTCATGGAACTAATTAAGTTTAAATTAAGGCAACATGAGAAAGTATTATTTTACTGAAAGAGTAGTAGATCCTTGGAACAAACTTCCAGCAGACGTGGTTGGTAAATCCACAGTAACCGAATTTAAACATGCCTGGGATAAACATATATCCATTGTAAGATAAAATACAGGAAATAGTAAAAGGGCAGACTAGATGGACCATGGGGTCTTTTTCTGCCGTCAGTCTTCTATGTTTCTATGTTTCTAAGTTCATAAGTAGAGGTACCACTGTAATACCAAATTTCCCCGTGAACATTCCCCATGATAGCTACGTGCTTTGTAACCTTACTTTGTGAATAATCCTCATACATAAAAATATGTCTGGCCAGCATACAATGAAGAGACATAGATCAGCTGAGGTGACTGGTGTTATACCGTAGACTTTTTGTTGGGAATAGGTTTATGGCTGAAATATGTAAGATTTCTTTTTCATATAATTTGAAGGCAGGAAATATTGAAATAAGCTCAAAAATCAATTCCCCATTTTTTCCTAGGGAGAAAATGGAGGTTGTACTGCATTTCCATAGAATGAGCTGCAAATTGCAGGTTAGTTTTATTTTAAAAAGAAAGCTCTGCTATTGCTGAAATAGAACTTACTGTATGCCTAAGAATTTTTGTGCCATTTTTCCCACTATTATACTGAATATAGCTATTTTCAGACTTATTTTTATACATCACTATTATGTTTCCGCGGTGTGCAATTTAAACTCAAGTCTGAGTTGCCATACGTAAAAAACTGAAAACAAAATGTAACACCGATATAAAATATTGTGTTTTAGTGAAGTCTAATTAAACTCCAGGAATATAGTAACTATCCAATTCAAAACTTACAAAACTGATGTCAGCCCTTTCAGGTAGTCCAGACAAGAAGCGCCAAACCTTAGTAATACAGTGATACCTTGTCTTACAAACTTAATTGGTTCCGGGATGAGGTTCTTAAGGTGAAAAGTTTTAAGACAAAATAATGTTTCCCATAGGAATCAATGGAAAAGCATGCAAGCCCAAAATCCACCCCTTTTGCCAGCCGAAGCGCCCGTTTTTGTGCTGCTGGGATTTCCCTGAAGCTCCCCTCCATGGGAAACCCCACTTCTGTGTTTTTGTGATGCTGCGATTTCACTGAGGCTCCCCTCGCTGGGAAACCCACCTCCGTACTTCCATTGTCAGCGAAGCGTCCGTTTTTGCGCTGCTGGGATTCCCCTGCTGGGATTTCCCTGCAGCATCACAAAAACACGGAAGTCCAGAGGTGGGGTTTCCCATGGAGGGGAGCCTCAGGGAAACCCCAGCAGCGCAAAAACGGGTGCTTCGCTGGCAACGGAAGTCTGGAGGTGGGGCATCCCAGCAGCAGCGGTGGGTTTGTAAGGTGAAAATAGTTTGTAAGAAGAGGCAAAAAAATCTTAAACCCCGGGTTTGTATCTCGAAAAGTTTGTATGACAAGGCGTTTTTTAAGACGAGGTATCACTGTACTAGCTTTATGGCAAATGTTACTGTTGTCACGTGACGTATCACAATTTTTCCCCCTTTGCTAAAATGGGGCTGGGCGTGGCCAGCACATGATGCATCCTGCCCACAGGCTGTGAATTTGACACCCCTGCTGTAACAGAACCTTGCAAGCCTCAAAATGCATCTCCCCTCCCTTACTTTTAATCTCCTGAAAACTAGGGATGGTCCCATCTGAGATGCTTTCTCCACCCCAGTCCCTCCTCATACTCAGATTTTATTAGACCACTGTTTACACTTCCTACACTGATGATGTTACTTAGTTAGGGTAATGAAATATTTGCAAGAAAATAATAAAGCTCAGAGAGTGTCAACCCCCCCCCCCCCATTTCATTCCTGAGCTACATATATTCTCTTTTATATATATAAAATACATATATCCTCCTGTCTCCCAGTGTAATTCCCACGACATTACCCTACCTTTAATAATATACATGAAATGGGTTAGTAATGGGTAGCCAAAACTTTTACTGCCATACTGTGGGTGTGGCTTGATGGTCATGTGACTGGGTAGGAGTGGCTTGCCAGCCATGTGACCAGGTGGGAGTGGCTTGAACGATCATCATAGTTCAAGTGAACTATTAAGTCCTCGACTTATGACATCACCAGTGTCGCTCTCTGGGGTGACAATTTGCTTCGCGTTTCCTGCACTCTCCTTCCCGGGTCACTCCCTGTGTCAAGCTGGGTAGCTAAGCGAACAGGTGCCAATCAGCTGTTGAGAAAAGATGGGGGAGAAAATGGGCCCCCTGCAACTCCTGCCGGTGCTAGTCTCCCTGCCACTTTCCGAGGAGGAAGAGGAGGGTGGGAGGGTGGGATGGTAAGCTGGAGCAACTTCATTTATGTTGTGAGCTGCCCCGAGTCCACGGAGAGGGGTGGCAATCAAATCAAATCAAATCAAATACAAACAAACAAATAAATTTCCACTAGTGGAACTGTGTTTCACCCCGTCCTGCCTGCTGCCCATCCCTGTAATGGGTCCATTGTACAGGACGGGGGATGAACTTGAATAATTACTAAATATTTATTTCCCTAAAATAGAGATGGGCAACTGGCAATGTACCAGATGTACCTTGCAAAACACATTTTATTTATTAGCCAAATTATATTACTGTATCAGTGTATAAGTTTTAAGTTTAAAACCTCTGCATTCTATTGCAAGTTACAGATTTGGAAAACAAAGATGGCACCTTCAGCTTCTCCTTATTTTTGAATTTAACATAATGCTTGATGAAAATTCTTGATGACCTTCAAATAAAAAATGATTTCTTTACTGGGAATTTTGTCAGTTCATGGATCAAACATGTGATAAAAGCCTTGGATTTAACAACTGAACACTTTGAAGTAAATCCAACTGAGTTTAGAAATATTTACTTCAAGCATTATATCTTTGGTATATTTTTGGTGTGAAAATGTATGTTTTGCGAACATGTGCTGGCAGTGTATCAAACAAAGCAAATATTACCCTGTTTATTTCATTAAACATTAAAATAAATGGGAACATCTTTGAAGAATGTTCAACTTTATGAAAGGAGGCTATAAAGAGGTATAGGGAATGTTCAAATCATATTCATGGAATGAAAACTGATTAAACCATTATTGTTGCTGTTTTAGGGTGTCCAGTGCCTTAAAAATTAACTATGATTTAGTACCTCAAGTTTAATGTAATAATTTGTTGTTGCAAGACAGTTGGTACATGAATATTATATTTTTAAAGTAAAACATTGTGTATTTATAGAATTCATTTAGTATGCCTATGAGTACATATGGAATAGAATTACTAATTGACAACATGGTGGGCTTTTGGCGTACATAAATGTTACATACAATTTCATATTTTTCTGCAAGTTTTAAATTATTTTCTCATTTTATTCATCAGGCATCCATTGTCAGTTTGACCCTATGCGTCATGGCAACATAAATATTGATACGTTATAAATCTCACTGCAACATTTTAAAGAATATTTATTGGATTTCATCCAATTGTTTCAACCTAAAACTATTATATCATTTGACTCAGCAGGGCATTATTAGTTTGTTAGGTTTCATTTGTTTAGTAGATGTGACTTTAATTTATTAACGAAGTCTGATAATTGCGTTTCTCTACTTTTCTTTGTTTGTATTTTAAAGTTATTGTCAAATAAGATAAATTGTGGGATATGACACAGGCTCAGGGGTGGGTTCTAACTTAACTCGCCGCGACTTCCTCCCACACATGCGCACTGCTAAGAACTCAGCTTCTACACATGCACAGAAGCAAACAACAGCTTATGCCCATAAACCAAAAACAAAAGAGCTGGTTCAGGGGTGTGGCCAGCTGGTGATAGTTCCTGGTTCTGTGAGTGGGAGGAAATTCCCGCTACTGGTTCTATAGAACCGGTCTGAACCAGGAGCAACCCACTTCTTCACAAATTAATGAAAATAACTGGCCTGGTTCATATACCATACTAACCTATAATAATGTAAGCATTTGGTTTGGGCTTAAGTGTTAATTACATATTCTAATTTGTAAACCACGATTTAATATATTACATGATTTATTCTAATTGTAGCTTAATGAATAAATCATGATTTTTGGTCTGTAATTTCTTTGTAAACAAAAAAAAATCTCAATAACCGAATGTAAAACATTATGTAATTATCAATTTCAGGATATTTCTAATGGTGGTACCCAATACATTTCAATTTTCAAGATAATAACATAGTTTCTGAAAATTAAGACATTTAATCAAACTGAAAATCTACTTTCTTATTCTCTTTTGAAAAAGAAACGTTTGAAATGCAGGAAAAGTAACAGCAGCTCATTGTTGAAATTCAAGCACAGATTTATCTTTTCAGTGTTGAATTATAGTTTTCTTTTCCACATCAGCTCCAGCCAACAAAGAAACAAAAAATGAAGGAAAAGTATAATATCCTTCAGTTACTTACTACTGGAAGGACGTGAAATACACAACAGAGTCAGAAATTATCTGATTCTGTGGTTTCTTCCCCAAGCCCCAAAATCTTTAACCTCAGATTGTCTACAGTTGACCTCTCCCCTTTTCTAAGAGGTTTGTAAGGGCCGTGCATAAGCGCATCATTGTGCCTACCATCCCTTTCCTACTGTCCTATTGTCATTTTTTATCATTACTTACTACTTATATTATGCTTATACAAACTACAATCCTGTACTTGTTTGACTAAATAAATAAATTAAAATAAATGGATGAGCAGAAGAAAATGGGGAAGAAAACTTGTAAAACAGCAATTCCTTCTCTTGGTATAACTCTTACATAAATATTGAATAGACATGGCTAATTTCTGATGATTCAAAAAATGAAAGGAAAAATTAAAGAACAGAATTTAAAAATGGAAGTCTTGAATTCAATTTTCTGAAATAGTAAATCTCTTGTGGGTATGTGGCTACCATCCTGCCTGCAATTTATCTAAATGTTCATGACTAAGCAGTTATTTAATGTTCAAGTTAATTGTTTATTGAGTTAAGTTGTATCATCAGCATCATATAAATTCTTCCACATTATTGTTTCTCAATCAATAACACAGCATCATCTGCATCAGAGGTGGGTTCCTCCCAGTTCAAAACGGTTTGCCTGAATCTGTGGCAAGCCGCTGGTGATGTTACAATGATGTCACAGAACTGTTTCTGCCGGTGCTGGTCCGTGAATGTCACCATATTGTTTTGGAAATTTTTTGATAATTTTTTGGGGGGGAATTCCCCCCCATTTTTTTTCCTTCTGCGCATGCATAGAAGCTGAGTTTCTTGTTTTTTTGCTTTTTTGGGAGGGGGGTTTATTTTTAGGCACTGTGCATGCATGCACAGGTGTAGCCACACAGCGTGGGAGCAAGCGAACCGGCCGCCAGGGTAAGTTTTAATTTACCCACCCATGATCTGCATAGAAAATGTACATACATTCACATACTCCCAAAAAGCACTTCTAATGTCACCACAAACATTACTTAACATTTATCTAACTGAGGAAATTTCGCAAACCTATCTTCTCAGCATTGGACCATTTGTTAAGCATTTATGTTTATTTTCACACATGGTTTACATCATATATATTCTTAGATCATTGAACAACAAATTTTTAACTCCATATTTAAACAAAATGTTTCATAACAAAATGTTTCAGAGCCGGGGTGGCGCAGCAGGTAGAGTGCTGTACTGCAGGCCACTGAAGCTGACTTGTAGATCTGAAGGTCAGCGGTTCAAATCTCATCACCAGCTCAAGGTTGACTCAGCCTTCCATCCTTCCGAGGTGGGTAAAATGAGGACCCGGATTGTGTTTAAAAAGTGCTATTGCTAACATGTTATAAGACGCCCTGAATCTAAGGAGAAGGGCAGCATAAAAATTGAATAAATAAATAAATAATTTAAACATTCACTTTATCATATACTTTTTATATATTAACAAATGTATAAAACTCTTTCTGATATTTGTATGTTTACTAGACATACTGAACAGCAAATGCAGTATCAACTCTGCAAAATACTGATTAGCATAAAGCTATTCTGCATTTCCCAAATATTGCCCATTACCAAAGGTCCAACTTTTTCTCTTTCAGTCCTGCTTCATTTGTATAGGGCAGTAATGGCAAACCTACGACACGGGTGCCACAAGTGGCATGCAGAGTCATATTTGCTGGCCCGTCAGCTATTGCCCTAGCTCAGCTGCAATGTATACAGTGATCGCTCCTTTTTCGTGGGAGATGGGTTCCAAGCCCACCCGTGAAAAATGAATTTCCAGGAAGTAGAGGAAAGATTTTTTTTAATGTACAGTATTTAACGAGTATTTGGACTTTTAAAACCCACCCTTTGCATTAAACAGTCATTCTATAATGTTTCTCAGCTGGAACTACATGTGATATCCTACCAGTTTCTTTAATAGAGTACAGTAGTACTGTAGAAGAATTTTATGAATTTTTAATGGATTTAAATTTTTTAATGGATTTAATGGATTTAAGCCCCCTTTGAAAACCCGTGAAGTAGTGAATCCACGAAAGATGAACCACGAAGTAGTGAGGGATTACTGTATGTGTATGCTGGTCATCAGAGTTTTGGCTCACACAGATGCTCTGGGAGGGCATTTTTGGCTTCCAGAGAGCCTCTGGGGAGGATGGGGGAGGGCGTTTTTGCCCTCTCCTGGCTCCAAGGAAGCCTTTGGAACTTGGGCAGGGCAAAACACAAGCTTACTGAGCTCCAGAGGGCCTCCAGGGGTATGTGGGGAAGCTGTTTTCATTTCCAAAGGCACTGAATTATGGATATGGGCACTCACACATGCGTGATATCGTATACACGCTTTTTCAGCACCCGAGGAAAAAAAGGTTCGCCATCACTGGTATAGGGGAACAATAACAGTATTCTGTCACACACAGACACATTTATTTATTTATTAGATTTGTATGCCGCCCCTATCCGTAGACTTGTTCACATACATATTAAATACATTACAAATTCCATAAGCAAATCCCATTTTAACAGCTTTCCTCCAGTCTCAAAAGGTTTGATGACAAATACAGCCTGAAGATGACATTCATCAGTGGCCGAAGCAAGCAGCAGCGAAAGGCGGAGTTCACCCGATCCATCGCCAAATTCTTCAACAGCAATGGGACCTTAGTAATGGAAACCTTTGAACCAGAAGTCTCCAAGCTTCATGACAGCCTCATGATGGAAAAGAAGCTGAAATAGGCTGCGGGCCTTCTTCCCAATTAGATCATGCTGAGCTTTAAAAGTCAATAAAGCAATCAAAGTCACAATGTACAGCAACCTTTGTTTTGTCCTGAAACCTTCCCTCCTTCCTTTCTCTCCCTCCCTCCCTCTCTCTCTCCGTCCATCCCCCCTTTTTCCCCCCAGGAAAAGAAGATTTTAATCCAGGACCCACAAAGCAGACTTCAGGATCTAAATTTCGGGTAGGTTTTGCTTCCCTTTAGACCACAGATTATCTTATCTTGACCACTTCTAGGACTTCTGGACTTCAACTCCCAGAATCCTCCAGCCATGGGGAATTCTGGGAGTTGAAGTCCCCCCAAAGTCTTAGAAGTTGCCAAAGTCGACACCCCTGCTTTTTAAGATCAACATCTTAAAGCCGGGGTGGCGCAGTGGTTAGAGTGCAGCCTTGCAGGCTCCTTCAGCTAACTGCTATCTGTAGTTCAGCAATTCAAATCTCACCACTGGCTCCAGGTTGACTCAGCCTTCCGTCTTTCCCAGTTGGGTCAAACGAGGACCCAGATTGTTGGGGGCAAGAGGCTGACTCTGTAAACCGCTTAGAGAGGGCTGGAAAAGCACTGTGAAGCGGTATATAAGTCTAAGTGCTATTGCTATTATTCCTATGGTTTTAACATTTTTCAATATTCCCAGAACATTCATGACTGACTTTTTATCTTTGGACGAGCATTTACAACCTTCATTTCCATCTTCAGTCCTACAGAAATCTCTAGTGTTCTATCCATAATTCCTTCATTTCACTTTCCAACTTTCTTTCACTCCACATTATTACATAACTTATTTTAAATTGTGTTCACTCTGCTCAAAATCCTTATTTAGCCCTACCTACTTCAAGTATCTCCCATACGGGTGGGCTTTAATTCTTAGATTTTATAGCAGCAGCTGGATATTAAATTGTTGGAAATGTACTCGGGGTAGTTGATCTAAATTCCTCAAAGTTTCAGCCACATTAATTCTGGTACATGTAGTCTTTGATGTACAATTAAGCCCAATTGAGCCCAAAATTTATGTTGCTAAGTGAGAAATTTTTAAAGTGAGTTTTGTCCCATTTTACAATTTTTCTCTCCACATTTGTTAAGTGAATCACTGCAATTGTTAGATTAGTAACACGATTGTTAGTGAATCTCCAATGACTTTGCTTGTCAGAAGGTACTACAACTGTCATAAATACAGATTAGTTGCCAAGCATCTGAATTTTGATCATGTGACCATGGGGAGGCTGCAATGTTATAAGTGTGAAAAAATGATGAGTCACTTTTTTCATGACATCGTAACTTGGAACAGTCACTATTGTAAGTTGAGGACTACCTGATTATGCATTTTCACCTTCATTCATTACCCTTTATTCTTTCATAATTTAGCAGATCATTCTCCTTCATATGTCCCTGTGATGCTCTGTAACATAGTATTTTTAATGTCACATCCCCTTTCTTTATATTCACACCCTGTTCACATCTAATATTTTCCATACAAGATGTTCTTGTCCTGCAGTTATTCTAATTTCATTCTGGTTTCTTTTACTTTTTACTCTTTTTCTATGTCCATTTTTTCAAGGATTTGCACTTGACAGTAATGGTCTCTTCAATTCAGAACATCTAATCACTGCTCTATTCTTCATTAGTTACTTTGATTTCTCGTTGTACACAATTAAAACTAATCATATTTTAAATTCATATTCATTCTTTGGCTATGAATAAATGTCAGATCAATAAACCTATGCTTAATCCAATTATTTGAAACACACTCAACTTTGAGTCTGTTATAAAATAACTTGCAGCCATATTTTCCAGCTACAATTCAAAAGTGCTTGTTTTCTGACTCAAGTAATTTTAAGCCCTTCAGTACATCATCTCCAGTGTTTCTATTCATATTCTAGTAGCATCCCTTGTCCAATTGGCTGTATGCCTCCTTCTCTCCAGTGACTAATTTTGTTTTATGCAGCCAGTTCATTCTGTGGTGCCAGACTGCTATATTTGCAATTGATTGGTGGTTTTTAAAAAAATAATAATAATAATCTAATTATTCAACAATGGTTGAAGTATTCCCAGCCCTAAAAGCTTAAGCTTCATTCAACATTTCCATTTCCATTTCTGTCCAGGCTGGTGAAACATGCTGCCCTTATTTGCCCACCTCCTGTCCTCTGGAATACTGGAAAGCTTCCTTTCCTTTTGTCTCCCCTTCCCTTTTTAAAAAAATAGAAACATTGAGTGCAAGGTGAATCAGGTTTTGCAGTGACCATAATCCAGATTAAACAGTGGTGAAACCCTATGCAATCTATACTGTAATTTCACTTGATGACATTTTTTTTCAAAAGTATTGCTAACTGAAAAAAGTTTGGTGATTATCACAGACCACTTCAAACCAAATGCAAATATAATTTCAGAATGATTATATCACATAGGAATTTTAAGAAAGCTGCATGCATCTTAAATTCCAGAGAGGAGTCTTTCAAATTAGACTTCTATACATTCAACCAGGTATGTCACACGCGGGCCACACCCATGCACAGTTTAGCAAAGTGGGGGGAAAGTTTTGATACGTCACCTGATATTGCTATGACAACTAGAGTGACACCCCTTATCTAGTTGGTTCCACAATTGTGGTGGGATCTGCTTCACACTTCTCTTGTCTTTTTTTTCCCCAGGTGTGCCATCTTACATTATTTTAATTTTAGGTTAATCTCAAATGAGGCTTTCGAGTAGAAACAAATCAATGAGCCTTGTGAAACCAGTTTAGAGTCCTGAGATATGTGAACTTTTATATTAATACTGCAAGGTTTTGGGTTGAGAATATTTTCTTTTTGGCTGATAATGTGCTGAAAAGGCAGATGACAATACTTGTTCCCATGCCTATGATATGGGACAGGCCAGATAATAAGCAACATATTTCAACAGTTACTCAAGAGAGAGGCAGTATAAATAAGATAAATATTGGCAGTAGGGAGGTTATTGTCCTGCCACTGCTTTGAGATAACTCAAGGAAGAATTCATAATATTTTTATTGAATAATGAAGAATCTCTATATATAATCAGTCTGAATGTTCCTTTTGGATTATTTCAATAGTATGCAATATTTGAAAAACAAAATAAAGTGTAAGTTTATTTGACTTGTTTAATCAGCTCTTATAATAAGTGGATATATGGAAAAGTGGGAGGGATGGAGGGAGGAAGTTATTTCTTACAATGTTCTCTTTTACATATTTTCTTTTTACTATTTCCTAGCAGACTGCAAATATACAATAAAACCAACCATATCTACTTACTGTACATATTTTTTGCATATAAAATAGCAGTGTGTGCAAAAAGCACTCAATCAAATTACTGCTAAAGCATATGAGACCAAATGAAACATGTTACATTACAATGAAAGTTTTAGTGATATTATTTTATTTATTTATTTATTTTATTGGCTTTATAAGCCACCCAACTACTGATGGACTCTATAATAGGTGAATAGATGACAGCCAACTTAGATGACTTTGGTCCTACAAATTCACAAACGTTATTTCACTATTTTGTCATGAAGTATGTAATCTTATTTATTTATTTATCTATCTATCTATCTATCTATCTATCTATCTATCTATCTATCTATCTATCTATTTATTGGATTTGTATACCACCCCTCTCCATAGACTCGGGGCGGCTAACAACAACAATAAAAAACAGCATGTAAATCCAATACTAAAACAACTAAAAAACCCTTATTGTAAAACTAATCATACATACAAGCAAACATACCATGCATAAATTGTAAAGGCCTAGGGGGAAAGAGTATCTCAGTTCCCCCATGCCTGACGGCAGAGGTGGGTTTTAAGGAGCTTACGAAAGGCGAGGAGGGTGGGGGCAATTCTAATCTCCGGGGGGAGTTGGTTCCAGAGGGCCGAGGCCGCCACATCTTACTTTAGTAAGCAGTACGTAATTAGTAAGTAGTATGTAATAGTAGGCTAGTATGGCTGTACAGATAGTCCTCAACCTACAACCACAATTGAATCCAAAATTTATGTTGCTAAGTGAGAAATTTGTAAAGTGAGTTTTGCCCAGTTTTACAATTTTTCATGCCACATTTGCTAAGTGAATCACGGCATCTGGTAAGTTACTAACATGATTATGAAGTGAATCTGGCTTCACCCTTGAGTTGTTCAAAGGTTGCAAAGGGGTATCAACATGAGCCCGGATCACTGTGACCATTATAAATATGAACCAGTTGTCAAGCATCCAAATGAAAATCACATGAATATGGGTAGGTTGTAATGGTCATAAGTGTGAAAAAGGGTCATAAGTCATTATTTTCTCTGCTGTTTTAACTTTGAATGGTCACTAAACAAATTGTTGTAAGTTGAGGACCACCTGTGTTCATTTTCTGACTGACTGCTAGTAGCAACTACATACTAAGCAAGATGAGCCTAGGCTGATAAAGTATGACCTTAATTCAACTAAAAAGCAGAGTAAACACAAAATTAAGCTCATTTATTCTGATTTGCTTTTCTAGAACATTTGCTATATCACCATGTGGACATTATTCTATACTATGTCCCATGCAAATCTTAAACTTCCTCTATTTTGCACATTATATAACAATTTATTTGGGACAAGTACAACTGAATAAATAGGCAAGTATAGGTTTGAACCGTAACCTTTGGCAGGATCAAGTCAAGATGGACTGCTTTTCAAAAACCTAAGTTTTTTTTAAATCTTGCAGCTAAAATGCAAATGAAAAATTGATCTTTTTCCACATATTATTGAACTCATTTCCAACAACTGCTATCAAACTAGCTAATGCTCATGCTTCTTAACAACAACCCCACTCCTCAATTAGAATAATTATATTTTAGATTCATTATCCATTTCCTCCACAATTTTAGCTACTGAGATCAAGAGTGATCTGAAACCATTTTATTTTTGGAAAAAAAATATTTGTGGACCTTGTCTTTGTCCACAAGACAAGACAATAATTCAAATAATTATTTGCTTAGCCATGTTTCAGAATTTTCTGAGAGGTAATGTCTGGCAAAATAAGATATTAGCATCAGCTGTGAATTTTGCCAATGGCGCTTTCATTTAGTTTTTTTTTAAAAAAAAAAATCTTATCTATGTTTTGACTTGTCTCAAGCTGGGATTTATACCAGGCAGAAACAATAAGAGAGAACTATCTATCTACATAAAGTACAAGGTTGAGTATATATACTCCTGGTAATTAAGAAGCCTTAGGAGACGGCACTACTGAGATAATTAGAGTATGCTCTGAAGTAGAGAACAAGCAGTTCATTAAATATGAAACACTACTCCACAGTGTCAAAAGGCTTAGTCTAAAAGCAAAGAGCTAAGTGTATTTGGCTGATCTTTCCAATACAAATCATTGTTGCTCTTCCATCCACAAAACCCAAGCTATCTTAATTCCAAAGTGTGTGTGTGTGTGTGTTTAAATTTTGAATCTTTCTTATTTATTTATTTATTTATTTATTTATTTATCAGATTTATATGCCGCCCCTCTCCGCAGACTCGGGGCGGCTCACAGCAAATAATAATACAATGTAAACAAATCTAATATTTAAGTTAATTTAAAACCCCAATTTAGAAACCAATCATGCATACTAGCATACCATACATAAATTTTATAAGCCTAGGGGGAGGGAGGTGGTCGTCAGCTTTTAAAATCTCACTGCTTTTAAAATCAGTGAGATTTTTCCTGCACACAAAATTTTAACTGAAACCTAAGGTGACACATCCCAACCATAGTTCCCTCTAAGCTGAGCAGTGAGCAATCACTCACTTAAAAATCATCATCAACTCAGAGTTTTCCAAACCTGCCCAGAAGCCGAGAGGGAAAGAGTGAGAGGGAAGGAGAGAGAGAGAAAGAGAGGAAGAGAGAGAAACAGATAGAAAAAAGAGAGGAAGGAAAAGAGAAAGAAAAAGAATGGGAATAAGGAAGAGAGAAAGAACATCAAAATCTAGTTTGAAACTAGCTCAACTATTTAAGTGGCATTTTGATATTGATAGAGTTGCCCTATTATGAGCTCACTGTTCTAGACACACAGTACAGTATTTTATTTTGAAATTCCCTGAAGCAAAACAGGGTGGGTTTTTTGTTTGTTTGTTTGTTTGTTTATTTATTTATTATTTCTGTGCCACCCAGTCCCGAAGGGACTGCCGCTCAGACACTATACTTTTCCGCCCACCCCCCAAAAAAATTAGAGGGAACACTGATCCCAACCTGTTGTGGGGATAGCATTTGAGGTCCAAAGGGAACAACAGATATTCTTTGAGGATGTGAGATTTTTTTGAAATAATAAAATATTCCATATACCTGTTACATTTATTTATTTATTTAGAAAATTTATATTGTGGCCTACTCACACATGGTAATTCATATTTGGTGTTAACTTATTTCTTGAAAAAAGTAGTGTGTTTGTTTATAACCAAAATATTAGTTGCTTTTTTTAATGCCTCTTGATATGTAAGTTTGATTTCTAGAAATTATGTTATATGAAAAAGTTTGCTTACAGAATATTCTGTAAACAAAAAGAAAATGTTGAGAATAGGTGGTACAAGACATCACTGTAGTTGACAAGGGAATTCATACATCACACTAAGGTACAATTTTAAAATCATTGTTCGTTCTCTAACACACAGTTGGCTGGACTCAAATATCATGCTAAACCATAAACAGTGATTTGCAAAACACAAGAGATAGGTTTGCACATTGCATTTAGCAAAGCATATTAAACATCAAAGCATATTGTGGTTTAGTGCAATGTATTAATGTTTGGGTGAGGAGTTGACTAAAATAACTATCATACAAAACTGGAAAGAGAAACCTACACCTGTTCTGGCCCAGGTGGTCATTGATATGTGTTTGCCCACCTATGAAGGTATTTTTGATAAAAAGGAAAGGACAAAGACTTTTGAACAATATGGTCAAAGCTCTTAGAATTCTGTTAATATTTTTTCTTCCCTCTTATTGTAATACAGCATTGCCTTATTTTAAGTCTGAAATTATATTATTTCATTTGCTCTGTTATATGTATGTGTGCTTTTCTTCTGTTAATTAAACATAAAAGCATTAACTATATTATGTGAATGCTATCTGAAAAAATAACCTAATGAAGTCTTGCAATTATATTTTTTCTATGAATTTCTTTATGTACAGTTGGTAAGAATAGCAAAAATTTATGAAGCAATATTGTTCATGTCTTAAGTGTATGAAATCCATTTATATATAAATAGGTCTCGTAGCTAGTACCATTCATGGGTCTAACAAGCTCCAAACCACTCCCCATGTTGATTATTCAATGACATTACTGGCTAGTTTTTGTAGCGAGATGGGATGATAAATTATCCCATAATAATAAAAGTAAAAAATCACCGCAAGTTAGAACCAGGCACATTGAAAAGTACCAATGATCTCATCAACTGATTGGCAGGGGACTCAATTTGCTATCTGCACAGGTCTGAAACCACATCTGGCAATGCCTAATTAAAATAACCACGTGATGAAACCAATCAAATGTAGGATTTTTTTTCAGAAAAAAGAATGCTGGCATGATTGTCATGATATTCAGTTCAGTAACACACAGCCCTAAAATATAAGACATTCGTTTAGAATAATATTGCACTGTTCTTAATATTACAATTTCTAGCATTATTTACAGAGTACAGTATACCACGATTTTTCAAAAAATATTAATTAAAAAATACTTCGCGGTTTTTTTCTATACCACGGTTTTTCCCGCCCGATGATGTCATACATCATCACCAAACTAATAATTTTTGCAAATAAATAACAAAAAAATTAATTATTGTTAATAAATAATTATGTTTATAAATATCAGGATCATTAAGTGTCTTATTCAATGGTGAGTACCAGTAATAATGGTGAGTAAATGGTTGCTAAGGGAATGGGAAATTGGAATGTAGGGGTTTAAAGTGTTAAGGGAAGGCTTGTGATACTGTCCATAGCCAAAATTGGTGTACAGTGGAACCCCGACATAAGAGCTGCTCGACTTAAGAGCTACTCGAGATAAGAGCTGGGAGAGGAGAGACATTTTTTTATTTTATTTTATTTATTACTTGGATTTGTATGCCGCCCCTCTCCGCGATACGAGCCGAGAAGAGCCGGGCTGGCTTACTTTCCTTCCTTCCCGCGCTGATGCAGAGCCACTCGAACAAAGCGTCGCGCCCCTCTGATGCTTTCGGCGGCTTCCGAAGCGACGCTGGGCTCTTTTGCCGCCAAAAGCGTCAGGGGGGCGTGACGCTTTGTTCGAGTGGCTCTGCATCAGCGCGGGAAGGAAGGAAAGTAAGCCAGCCCGGCTCTTCTCGGCTCGTATCCCGGCACTTGGTGAGTGGAGAGGCGGTCGCCTCCCCTGCCGCCCCACTCTGGGGGTCCTTGGCTTCTGCTGGGTGTGGGGGGATCCGAACGCTCTTTTGAATTTCACATTCCGAGTGGCCCAAACGCCAAAGGCGAACTTCCGCACCTCAGGAGTTAGCTCGCAAACGGCGCGGCTGTTTTAAAACATCGCTGCCGGCCTGGGGGGGGAGAGGGAAAGGGGGGAGAGGGAAAGGGGGGAGAGAAAGAGAGAGGGAGAGAGAGAAAGAGAGAGGGAAAGGGGGGGAAAGGGGGGAGAGAAAGAGAGAGGGATAGAAAGAGAGAGAGAGTGAGAGATGCTCAGTGAGCCTTTCTTTGAAGTTGCCTTTCTTTTCTTTCTTTCTCTCTCTCTTTCTTTTTCTCTCTTGCTCTTTCATTCTTTTTTCTTTCTCTTTCTTTCTTTCTTTCTCTTTCTTTCTTTCTCTTTCTTTCTTTCTCTTGCTTTCTCTCCTTCCTTCCCTCCTTCCATTTCTTTCATTCTCCCTCTCTATTTTTATTTCTCTTTCATTTTCTTTCTTTCTCTCTTGCTTGCTTTCTTTCTTGCTCTTTTTCTTTCTCTTTTACCTTCCCTTCCTCTATTTCTTGCTTTCCTTTTCCTTCCTCCCTTCTTTCCTCCCTCTACAGGATTGGGTGGCAGTGAAGTTACTCTCCCCTTTCATGTTTCCTTGCTTCCTTCCTCTGTTCCTGTCCCTTCACCCTTTCCTTCTTCCTTTCTTTCTTCCTTCCTTTCTTTCCTTCCTTCCTTTCCTCCCTCCATTTCTTGCTTTCCTTTTCCTTCCTCCCTTCTTTCCTCCCTCTACAGGATTGGGTGGCAGTGAAGTTGAATAAATAACTACAGTTTAATGAATAAAAATAAAAGTTTGCCATGTTGATTGTTTTGGGTAAAAAGAGGAAGGGAAGGGAAGCTCTCAGCTTATCATTTATTCTTGCAATGTCTTTTTGCATAATTTAGACTAACTTTGTGAGTTTTTTGAGGGCTGGAACCAATTAAAATTATTTACATTAATTCCTATGGGGAAAAGTCGTTCGAGATAAGAGCTGCTCGACTTAAGAGCGCAGGTCCGGAACGAATTAAACTCGTATCTCGAGGTACCACTGTATTTACTTCCGCATCTCTACTTCGCGGAAATTCGACTTTTGCGGGCGGTCTCGGAACGCATCCCCCGCGAAAATCGAAGGAACACTATACACATTAATTAGAATCTATTACTTGAAAATAATACACATTTCAACATCACTCTGTTTCTCTCTCTCTCCCTCCTCCAATTTCAGGGGGCTTGAAATACAATCCAGTTGAATAATGTTCCCGTCCCACAGATCTTGAAGGTTAACTACGTTATCTTTAAAAGTTTAAGGTCACATGCATGAAACTTTCCTCCTTTATGTTAATAATCTGGCCAATTTTTATTAGAGAGGCTAATTTGGTCAAGGCCATGTGATATATTTTACCCAGAAGCTGATATAAATGCTCTCTGACTCAAACCAATACTCAAATCTAGGGTATTGTAACTCCAAATATAGTAGTGAGTGTGATATATACATTTACGGCAGCCTATACTTTGCAGTACAACTGTAGTAATTTTTACTTTTTAATAGTTCCTTTTAAAATGCAAACTACAGTAAGGAAAACTGTTACAAATAGATTTGAAGCTGAAGCGTCTTCGGAATCTTGTTTTTGAATATTACTAACACATTTAAAATTTGGATATAAGTTGCAAGAGTGAAACTGACAGTGACTGCTGTGTGTCATACATTAAATATCTTCATTCAGAACATATTTGTGTTGATAGTCTACAGCAGGAAGTAGCAGAACATCCTGTTTCTGAAAGAGAAAAACAATTTTCAGGCTTTAAAGTACTACATCTAAATCTTTAGATTCAATTGAATAAAATCAATCGACATAATACAGGTAGCATAACTAAAAGTAGAAGGAAAGTAGAGAACATAAACAATTCATATGATGTTATTTGAAAGGGATAGAAAATATTCTGTTAGTGCAACTCAGTCTAATGATATGTTCCTACTTAATATAACAGTATAATTGTGTCCTGAGAGCCATTATTTTACCCACTGATATTGCCTTTATTTCTTCTTCATCCCAAGAAATGTGAGAGAATCTTCATTGTCAGCTATTCAGTACTTTGTCCAAGCACAGTGTCTCATTGCTATTTATTAAATTCTATTCCTATTTATTAAGATGATGATAACAATAACAATAATAATAATAATAATAAATAATGATAATAAAAATTATTAATATAATTATTAATTAGAAAACTCAGGGCGGCTCACAACAATAATAAACAATGTACAAATCCAATATTTTAAAACCCAGTTTAAAAACCCTTATAATAATAATATTATAATAAAATATAATAAGATAGATCAGAGGTGTCAAATTCAAGGCCCTGGGGCCAGATCCGGCCCATAGGGTGCTTAGATCTGGCCCACAGATCTGCCATGGAAACAGCAAAAGACCGGCCAGCAATGCCTCTGTCAGTGAAAGTGGTTTTCTGGGCAGTCCTCCCAAACTCCATTTTTTTCTGGTAGAAGGTTGCAGGAGGCCGTTGCAGCCAAAAACAGAGCTTGGTAGCCCATTTTCACTGGCAGAGTGCTCTGGCCACCACAGGTAACCCTGACATATGTTACCTCGAGCTGGTCACGCTCACCCTGGTCACACCCACCTGCCCCCTCGAGGTCAAACACAACCCTGATACGGCTCTCAATGAAATCGAGTTTGATACCCCATAGAAGCCTGAAAAAACTGTAATAGGTTAAAGATGATGATTACGAGTTACAAATTGGCCACAACTCATTTTAGACTTAGGCAGTAATTTGAAAAAAAAGAGAGAGGCTACTGTACGAGTATGCTGCTTGTGTGAAACCTTAAATCTCCCCCCCCCCCCAAATCATTTAAAAAATTGCACGGAGGTGACATTTTCCCCCTTACACAGATTACAGCTTAATAGTAGATAAGAATCTGTTAGGCCTTATTTCTTTGGAGGGAAGTCAGATGACTGACAGTGCCTGAAACGAGAAATGATAGAGGATTCATGGGACGACCAATTTCATGCTAGTATTGTTTAAGATGAATCTGATTTAGAGATAATATTAACAAATCTAAAAATCACCTGGTAGCAGAAAGCATCTAAAACTTACAGTATTACAGTACTTCAATGCACTATAAGAAATAAATTTGTTTTTTAAACACTGTTAAAAATGTTATAATGTACAATCAAATACTATTTTTAAACACAATGGATAGAATCTAAAGAATAGCCTGCTTACACCATATAATCATCAAACATGCTTCTCAATACCAGCCCTTCCATCATGGCAAACTGCTGTTGAAACTACGGATAATTTTGAAAGCAACTTATCATGTGGCATGAGTGTGTGTTTTTCAAAAGAAGTATTTTTTTTCCTTAGCTACTATGTACAGATAGTCCGTGAGTTACAACCACAATTGAGCCTAAAATTTATGTTGGTAAGTGAAACATTTGTTAAGTGAGTTTGCTCTCTTTTACCACCTTTCTTGCCACAGTTAAATTAATCATTGCATTTGTTAAGCTAGTAACATGGTTTGCTAAGTGAACCCATTGACTTTGCTTATCAGAATGTCGCAAAAGATGATGACCCGAGGATACTGCAACCGTCATAAATATGAACCAATTGCCAAGCATCTGAATTCTGATCATGTGACCATGAAGATGCAATGGTCGTAAGTGTGAAAATCAGTCACAAGTCATTTTTTTCGGTGCTGCTGTAACTTTGAAAAGTCACTAAATGAACTGTTGTAAATCAAGGACTGCCTGTATTTTAATTTTTGTATTGTTGAATGTCATATTTCCCAGATAAACAAGAAAGGAAACATGACTTGATGAGTTAAATCTACTTTATTGTAAGGCTACTAAATTAACAGAAACTTGCAAGTCTGAAAGTACAAACTTCCCACTGTTATTTTTAAACTTCTTGGTCCTTTAGGGCGGGTCCTTTATAACTCCTCCCCTATTGTTAAGTCACAGGGGGTGGGGGAAGAAGGGGGGGTTGCCTTTTCTTGTCTGATTGTTTGCTAGGCAGCATGTTTCTCCTCCTTTCCCCAAGGTCATTCCCACATTATTTTATTTTTATTATGCTTGCTGCCTGGAATAATTTGCTGAGATGAGTTGCTCTACAAATTAAATGAATTATAGAATGAATGAAAGAGAGAGGGGGGGAGCAGGAGAGAGAGGGAGGAAGAAAGAGACTGAATTGCAGTAAAATATCTTTTTTTACAACATATATTCCAGAGAAACAATTGAGCTGCTTACAGATCTACAGATGACAAATAACATTGTAGTGGCATAAGAAAAAAATCTTGGTTTCGTGTAGTCATTGTTTGTAAGCTGATCAGTGGTTATGGAATGTAGCAGATAGTTTCAAAAACAACAGGGTAAGCAACACATTTCACACCTTTATTTTGTGAAATAACTATAGCATTCGGTATCAGGTTCCACTTGTAAAAACAGAATAACCAAATGAACACAACCATACACTGAATATACTCTCTTGGAAAGATTTCTAGTTGAACTAAACAAGATTTATTTCCATAAAATGATATGCATGAGGTTAGGGATAAAGTTTAAAATACTTTACGAGATAAAATGATTTAGCACACTAAAAAGGAGAGATATAAAATTAAATTGGTCCTTGACTAGATTAAATTGCAATTTAATCGTTACTTCCTTTAGACGTTAATTTTCACTTTAAACCTATTAATAAACACTAGCTTGGTCTATTTTAAAACCTCTTTTAAAATGACGTAGCTCATACAAAAGCAGGCAAAAAACAATTGATTCTATTTAAGTGAAGGCAATGACAGAAGGATCTTCTGCAGGTTTATGAACCACCCAAAATGAAGAGAAGAACCAGGGACATTAAAAAAAAGAATTAGACCTTCTTAGCCTCTGACTTTTCTTCCACTAATTTCCACTGGACAACCTTTTGGGTGTAGGTTAACCCCTAGTACAACCCCTTTGACTTACAACAGTCCATTTAGTGACCGTTTGAAATTACAACAGCACTGAAAAAAGCGACTTACAACCATTTTTCACACTTGTGATCATTGCAGCATCCCCATGTTCCAATGATAAAAAATCAGAGGTTTAGCAAGTGACTCATATTCATGACTGTTGCAATGTTCTGGAGTGATGTGATCACCTTTTGCAACCTTCTGAGAAGTCAATGGGGAAGCCAGATTTATTTAACAACTGTGTGAGTAATTTAACAACCGTAGTGATTCAATTAACAACTGTGTTGTAAAATGGGGCAAAACTAACTTAACAAATATCTCACTTAACGACATATATTTTGGACTTAATTGTGATCATAAATCAAGAATCTGTACTTTCAACAATAGACTTGCTGGTTGGAGAATTCTAGGAGTTGCAACTGGCTGGGGAATTCTGGACATTGCAGTTTATACATTTGGGAAATATACAGTGGTATCTCTACTTAGGAACTTAATTCGTTCCATGACCAGGTTCTTAAATAGAAATGTTTGTAAGAAGCAATTTTCCCCCTAGGAATCAATGTAAAAGCAAATAATGTGTGCGACTGGGGAAACCACAGGGAGGGTGGAGGCCCTGTTTCTTCCCCAGGAGATTCCTAGAGAGGCCCCACAGAGGCTTTCCCCTGCCTTTTCCCTCCCAGGAGATTCCTAAAGAGGCCCCACAGAGGCTTCTCCTCACCTTTTCCGGTCCTGTTTCTTCTCAGGAAATTCCTAGAGAGGTCGCACGGAGGCTTCTCCCTGCCTTTTCTGGCCCTGCTTCCTTCCAGGAGATTCCTAGAGAGGCACCACAGAGGCTTCTCCCTGCCTTTTCCGGTTACAGTTTTGGAGGCTCGGGTTTGTAAATGGAAAATGGTTCTTGAGAAGAGGCAAAAAAAATCTTGAACATCTGGTTCTTATCTAGAAAAGTTCGTAAGTAGAGGCATTTGTAGGTAGAGGTACCACTGAACTTTATTATTCAGAGAAGGCTGGGATAAGGCTTCTGTTATCTAGGTTGTTAATGTTCTGAGTTTAAACTGTTCTCTGTTCTCCCCCTTTTGTTTTCAGTTCTCCCCATTTAGTGCAAAATGCCTAGGGCCATGATGACGAACCTGTGGCATGTGTGCTACAGATAGTATGCAGAACCCCCTTTGCGGACACCCCAGCCATCACCCCACCCCAGCTCTACTGTGCATGCGCATACGGCTCCGGCCGGATAGCTGGTCTTCAGGTTTGCAGCGCATGTGTGGGGGACATGTTCTATCCCAGTCATGAACCCCTCAAGAAATATGCATAGACGCGCTGATTTTAAAATATAAAACTGTTGCGCTTAATATTTCCTTAGTAGCGGGGTTTGGTTTTTCAACACTTCAGGAAATCAGAAATAAGTTTGCCTATGAGCCAGCTGCTCATTACAGTCTTAACAACTGGACAGAGTTCTTGCACAAACCAAAACAAACAGATTTTTACTTTAGTTAAAGCCATCTTCTTCTCTGAAACTTACTACAGTAGGCAGCCCTGATTTCATTAGCCAACATTGCCAATTTGTAATTCATAATCTGAACAGAATGTCAGAGAGAGGAGGGGGAGAGGGAGCCAAACCGAAAAAAATGAAGTTGTCTTCCACACTGAAGCATCACATGGCTAAGTCTTAAATAGTGTAAGGGCATGGCCAATTGTTCTACAGATCTATTCACAAAGAGAGGTCCTATTGAGCAGCCATTCCTGCCTTCTAGCATCCCTACGTGCTCTAGCATCAAGAGTATCCTCCTCTTCTCAAGTGCACCTTGGGAGGTGCAGAAGGCCCTGGTTGACTTTCAGCCTCTGACACCAAATCCTTTCTGGCCTCCTTACTATCGGACTTGGGTGCCAGGTGCACGGGCCTATAGTACTGCACCACAACCATCTCTCGATCCAGCTGCATGGGACTCAGACGGTCCACAACAGGACACATGTGCAGGGGGAAATCGCATTGCATTTGGGGGATTTGCATGTGTGCATGCACCCCTCCTCGCTCCCCTTTTGGGGCCTGGAAAGGGCTCCTGTACTAACCTGGAAGCAAAAAATGGTTGGGGAGGTGCTTGCACAGGAAGCAGGGCGCATGCACTGGGGGGGGGTTTCCTCTCATTGCATTTGAGGGGTTTGGGGCATACATGCCCTTTGGGCACTCAGCACCACAAATGTTTGCCATCACTGGCCTAGGGTATCACTTGAATAAAATATGCTATACAAAAGTATAGCAACATGTAACCCATACTACATTTATCCACCAGTATGTAATTGATCCTAATTTTATTATGTTCTGAGCATTAAGGCAATGTAAAGTCAAATTATTGAAATGTACTTTACAGTAAATGCAAACCAGTATAAAAAAAATATCAATTTGATATACAGTTTCCCCAGATAAACTAGAAGATTATTTGCACATTTCTGCATTTCTGCAATGTAATTTTTAACAGGAAAAACATGGTAACAATTGCTATTCTAGGATTGCTAAAACTTTATGTTTACTATGCACAGATGTTAAATCATTGTATTTCTTTTCTTGGCTTAGGGTTGTATGGATCTATGATTCAACAGACTAACACAGTTGGAAGGGACTTTAGAGGTCTTGTAGTCTAACTCCCTTCCCCTTATGCAGCAAGCTGATTAAAAAAATATTGTGTGAATTCAGCCAATTCGTACATAAGGCAGCTTACTCCAACCATATCTTAGCAAATGCACCACCCTGTAGGCATCTCAAGATGAACAGGAAATGTTAGTTCAAATGCCAATAACGCAAGTCAAAAGAACAAACAAAAACAAAAAACAAAACCTAAATGGAAGTGATCGTGACCTAAGATCATGCAGTTTTGGTGTCATACCTGATAGGCTTGGAACATCCTGAACTTTTAAACTACTCCCCAGAGTACATAACTCATCAGTAAAGCTGTGTGTGCTTATGCTTGAAAGGTGTCATTGTTTTCTGTATTCAAAACCGCGAGGATTTACTTTCGAACCGCGCGGCGTGCTTTCTCACCCAGCTTCTACGTGGGGCGTCAATGTTATTCCTCCCCAGATTTATAGTGACAGGAGCTCGTGTTGCCTCAGTTAGCAAAAGCGTTTCGGTCTTGAGACAGAGAGGGAAGAAGGGAGAGAACCAGACAGCCAATATTTATTTATTTTATTTATTTTTATTTGTTTATTTATTTTGTTCAATATACCAGTGTTTCCCAACCTTGGCAACTTGAAGATATCTGGACTTCAACTCCCAGAATTTCCAGCCAGCATTCGCTGGCTAGGGAATTCTGGGAGTTGAAGTCCAAATATCTTCAAGCTGCCAAGGTTGGGAAACACTGCAATCTACTATACACATTGAAGAGAATAAACATGTATAGAAGAAAAGATTGAAGAATAGAGGAGGAGATATATGAAAGGAAGAAAAGATACATAGGTAAGACAATCGGACAAGGGACGGAAGGCACTTACTAGTGCACTTATGCACGCCCCTTAAAACGGCTCTGCAGAAAAGAGCGCCTTGTCGTCTTCACGCCGTCCGAGGAAAGGAAATCGATGAATCACACCGATTGGTTTCCATTTCTCTTTTGTTAAACAAATGCGTACAATGGCATCCTCTCCTGCCCGCCTTCTTTGCTTCAGTCATGGCTTCTTTCGGGTTGGTTGGTTGGTTAGTTTCTCCCCTGTTCCAACACATCGGTTTACGTCCCAGCGACTAACGTTTATAAAGTCGCAAAGGGAAGTTTCCTCTCAGCGAGCCGCCCCGCCAAGACGACAGCCGCCGACGGGGCTGGGGTGCGCGCGCCCTCTTTCCGTCGCAGGGAGTGGCGGCGGCGGCGGCGGCCCTCCCAGTCCCTCCTCTCTGGCTGGAGAGCTTTGCGGAGAGTAGGAGGAGGAGGGGGGAGGAGGAGGGTGAGAGCTGTGGGAGGGTCTCCATTGAAATAAACAAGCAGCCAGTGATTAAAACGGGAACATGGCGGCCGCGGAAGACTCGGCAGTTTCAGCTTCCTCTTACAAAGCAAAGGTCAGCGCCGGCGGCAGCTCGAGCGAGAGGAGCCGGAGACTTGACTGACCTCGGTAAATGGCGCCCCTTCTCTGCGGAACGCGGCGGCGGGAAGGGGGGGGGATGGGAGAGTTGGGTAGCAAGAGGGGCGCTCCCGGCTGTCGGATAACCCGAGCTTGCGCGCGACGCTGTCGGGGGAGGAAGGCGAAGGCACTGATGCCGGGAAGACCGAAACGGGAGAGAGAGAGAGACAGCCTGGATTAGCCGGAGTTCTCCTTCTCCCGCCGCCTCCCCGTGAGGCAACTTGAGGGGCTCCGCACCCGAAAAGGGAGGGAGACAGGCGTCGATCTGGTTGTCCGCTGCTCCTTGAATGAGGGGCGTGCGGTTCCCTCACGCCGGGGAAGGAAGAATGGGAAGGGGGCAGCGAAGAACTGGTCCGAAGTTGGCCTTTAATAATGTCTTCTGCTTTCTCTTTAAATTAGAAGAAGGGGGCGTCTCAGCCGTTCGGCTCGAAGGGGGCGGGAGAAAGAAGTGGGGAGCCGCCTCGGGGAAGCGGGGGTGCCGCTGGCAGGGAAAGAGCTGCGCCTCCTCCTCCTCCTCTCAGGAGGGTCGCTCCGTGCAGAAGAGATTTTAAGGGGGTGGCAGCTGAAAGTGCTCCCGCCTCTATCTCTCCGCGCTTTCCTCAGGGAGCCCCCTCAGGCGTCCCCCGGCGAGTGCCAGAGGGACCGAGCCCCTTCAGGAAGGGAGGCGGCGACGGGGGCTGTCGCGGTTGCAAGTTGCCTAGGCGGAGGAAAAAAAATTGAGTCGGGGCGACACAACTCCCACCCCCCACCCCGCCCCCGGGCTTTTGTTGTGGTGAACTTCTTCTCTAACTTTTGTGCGCGGCGGCGGCGGCCTTCGCAGTCCCTCTTTCCCAGAACCCGACTACTAGGCCCTGCCTGCCTGCTGGCCGCTGGGTGCGAGCGCAGCCTGGGGAGCCGCATTGCTGCTTCGAGTTGCCTGGCTGGGTGGGTGGGGGGAGGGGACGGCGGCGGGAGTAGTAGTAGTAGCGGAGGTGGAGGCGGCTCCCCGCAGCGCCTCGGCTGCGCTGGCCTCTCCGCAGGGCGGCCTAAGCGGGCCGGGTTTCTTGGGCCGCTGGATTGATTTAATGGGAGGCTTCCCGGGCGCCTCGGCTTCGGAGCCACCCGGGTGTTCAGACGCCTCTTTCTCTCCCCCCCCCCCCCCCCAGTCCGTCTGGGCGGCATCGATCGCGCTGTGTCCAATTATGCGGGGATAGAGATGGTGGGAGTGCGGGGAGAAGCGTCACCTTGCTCTCTGTGTGCGACCCGCTTGGTTTTCATGGGTCAAAGACCAAAAAATCCCTGTACAGTATTTCCATCCTCCCGTACCTCTTAATTGTATTTGGAGAATTGCGTACGCCTCCTCTTTTCCCGGGTGGCGGCGAGGATGTTGCGCCTAATCCCTTTTCCACCTGCTCCCTGAGCTTTTCCTTGTGCAAGGGAGGAGGAGAGGGTTGTTGGACGCAAACGGCACAATTTTGCCATAGCTTTCTATGGAAGATGTACGCAGTACATCGGGCCCTGGTTTCAAGAAGCAAGGCCTTTTCTTTCTTTTTGCTTCCTGATAGGCAGCAGCTTTCTTATTCCTTGCTCCTGCTGTTGCAAAGGCATCCAGGGTTATTGGTTGTCTTGGTAACTTTGACTTTGTTCGTGTAGTATCTATTTTTCATCTCTGCCACTTTCCACAGATTGTTGTCACTGGCCTGATACTGCGGCTTTCTTAGGCTCATTGTATTGTACAAAAGTAGGAGAAGAAAGCAGCGTTGAATAATAATTTTAAAAAACGAATAATAAATTCATATTTTTGTTTACCTGTAAATCACATGTGTATAGTTCTTTCAATGACAGATTTGTTTAGGGGACTGCAAAGAGATTACTATGCATATATTAGGAATATAATTCTAAAACTTTCATGAAAAGACAATATGACCATTTTTTAAAGAAAAACTTGTTCACTGAAACAATTCATTAATTTAAAATTTTCATGAAAAGCTGTTTGTATAGTTACTAGAGTTGATAATAACTTGATGTGCATAATAAAAAAATAGAGTTTTAACTGTCTGGGAAAGTCTGAAATTATATCAAAATTCTGAATATCCTAAATTACTAATTTATAAGTGAATGTGAATAATAGTGTACAGATTTTTAAAATAAACATAAAACACTGTGTAAATGTTCCAGTATTTCTGGTTTCATTATAATTTAAATATCCTTTTTAAAAAGAAACCTGGACAGTAAAGGTGTTTTTAAAAAAATAAAATACAGATTTACAACTTAATTTGTAATTTGTGAATGTAAAAGCTACTTATGTACACTATATCTACTGGGCTTCCAGGATAGTAGCTCAACTTTAGCCAATGCAAATATATTCTGTGGCATACAAGACTGTTGATACTTGGATTACCAAATAACCAGTTCTTAATTACTTGTTCCATTGTGATTTACTGTGTTTCTTAATACAATGACAAAATTTACAAAAACCGTTTAGTAAAAATGTTGCTCTGTAAAAATCTTTCTTTTCTAGTGGCTACAAAATACCTATTTTCTTATTCAGATGTTTCTTTTTAGTAATGATTTTGGTGGTAGTAACAATCACATGCCTTGATATTTGTGTTTTAAGTGTGCAATAGTACATGAAAGATTATTACATAATAAAATTACTGACTTCTAAATTGGTGGAGGCCTTATGTTGATAGATTTATCTTTTTTAGATATGTATATAGATTTATAGGTAGTATCTATAGAGTCATGAATCTCATTATTAAACTCATCTTCAATAATGAGGATTAAGCTGTAAAGCAAAATATGCTTCTTTGTGGCCTGCTAAGGATGCCCTCATTGATTCTTAAGTTTCTCTTGGGTAACCAACATGCTCAGTGTTACAAGTTGCCATATAAATTCGATAAAATAGTTTCTAGGATTTTTATGATACTGTATATCATGGGTGTCCAACCTTTTGGCTTACCTGGATCTCATTGAGTAAAGAGGAATTGTCATGGACCCCATATAAAATATAATACATAAATAAAAAACTTCTTTTAAAAGCTTTTGATCCACTGGGCTCTCCAGGGTTATATGTGGGTTGGACAAACCTGTATGCTATTGTTTATTTCAGAAGAGGACTCCAGTGGGGAATAGCTGGCGTGGAATCAATAATTAAATTTGATTGTATTCATTGTGGTCTGACTAAGAAAAATGATACTGTCATCTATCTTTTTATTGTTTATTAATTTATATCAAACTTTCCCTCAAGGACCGTGATGGTGAACCTATGGCATGCTTGCCAGAGGTGGCACGCAGAGCCGTCTGTGGGCATGCCTGCTGTTGCCAGCTGCTCTTCTGGTTTTTGGCATCTTTTCATATGCCGGAGCGCCATGGTGCCCATGCATGTGCCTGAAACCCAAAGACTAAGGTGGTCTTACGGGGTTATGGCACACCAGTGCGCACGCTTCAAAATGTTCACAATCACTGCTATAGGACCTCCGCCAATCCAATTGTTATCTACAATAACCCCATGCAAAGTACAGTGATGCCTCATCTTACAAACGCCTCATCATACAAACTTTTCAAGATACAAACCCGGGGTTTAAGATTTTTTTGCCTCTTCTTACAAACTATTTTCACCTTACAAACCCACCGCCACCACTGGGATGCCCCGCCTGCAGACTTCTGTTGCCAGCGAAGCACCGTTTTTTGTGCTGCTGGGATTCCCCTGAGGCTCCCCTCCATGGGAAACCCCACCTCCGGACTTCCGTTGCCAATGAAGCACTTGTTTTTGCGATGCTGGGATTCCCCTGCTGGGATTCCCCTGCAGCATCGCAAAAACACAGAAGTCCGGAGGTGGGGTTTCCTATAGAGGGGAACCTCAGGGGAATCCCGGCAGCACAAAAACGGGCGCTTCGGCTGGCAAAAGGGGTGAATTTTGGGCTTGCACGCATTAATCGCTTTTCCATTGATTCCTATGGGAAACATTGTTTCATCTTACAAACTTTTCACCTTAAGAACCTCATCCCAGAACCAATTAAGTTTGTAAGACAAGGTATCACTGTATTGAAAAAGGCCTTATCCTCTCAAGGACTTAGTTCAGCTGCTTCAAAAGTGTTCCTTGGTTTCTTATATCACTATGCACTGATAATATTTTCAGTGGGATGTTGGTGAAGTGGCTACACGGGCACTTGGATATGGAAATTATATGGGAAGATTTCAGAGGAGTTGTACTGAACTTTTCAAAGAACACAGCTGCTTTAAAAGCTTCAAGTAGTGCAGTTATTTTACACACAAATGTTTCAGAAAAATGCTTCTTTAAATACAGCTTCTTTAAATACCGGTACTTCAAATAGCCTGCCATAAATTTACATATTGCATTTGCAGGCTTAGTTATTATATGAGTGATAACCTGTAGGTTGTTTCTAACATCTGTTGTGAGCTGCCCCAAGACTTCGGAGAGGGGCGGCATACAAATCTAATAAATTGAATTGAATTGAATCTTTAACATTTGCTGTAGTCACTATTCATTTTAACCTTTAGATAATTGTTGAATGTTTGACAATCTGGAAATGATAAAAACATGTTTTTGGACAATAATTCCAGTGTTTGGGTGGAAAAATAATATACCGGTAAGTGATAGTCATGCTAAATGAAGTTGATAAAATGGGTTTAAAATAGACTTCGTTATAGCTGTTCTACAATGTTCATTGTCTTCTGTCACCTTTTGCTGATGATTTTGCCTCCATGTTGACATCTGTTGTAGTTTGTAGCTACTGTATAATGTACTCTCTCAGGGTGGATTCGTAATGCAGAAATTTTGAGATTTCATCTGCAAGGAAAATGTAGGCGTTCTGAAATATTTTACAAATATTGTAGTCTAAATCAATTGACTTACACATTTACATAACAATCTATTTGGAAAGTCCTTGGTGTTCCTTTCTCTGTTCTTTCTTGTATTAAAGAAAGATTCTAATAATACTAGATGTGCTAACTTTTTCCTCAGAATTAAAATCTAGGTATGTTTTCCAGTTACGGTTCATAAATATTTTATTGCTTTCATATCAAGCATTGAAGAGGCAAAGACCATGCATTTAAAATAATATGATTATAACAAACTTGTGAGCCACCAAGATTTTTCTGTGCTTGCAGCAGCACACAAATTTAATCAATAGTACAATATATGTGAGTGTGCATGTGTGTGTGTGAGTGAGATAAGTAAGGCTTCCTCATTGCCCCATATAATGAAAACTTTCTAGGTTAACACTATTTGTATGAAGCAAAACATCCACTATCTGATTATATTCTTTGACCACCTTGGATAGTTTCAATACTAGGCCGTAGAAGGAAATATAGCTACAGAAAGAATTACTTGAACATATGTGTAGCTATAGAAAAAACGAGTGTGGTTGATTATAGCTTTATAAATAAGCTTTCAGTGTACTATATTTTACAGTAAGCTATTTCAATATTACAAAAATGTTTTGACTTGGAAATAAAGATGATAAATTTTAAGTGTAGTATGTCCTGTTGATTCTTCCAAAATATTATTAACTTAGAAAATGAAAGTGAATCCCTTAACTGTTACATGTAAATTAAAAGATACTGTAAATATTCTTACTCATTTGGGAGGAAAGTAAATCTGGTTAATATGTTGCTGCTGCTGCAGTTTAGAAGCTTTTGCTATTTAAGTGGTACAAATATTATTTTAAATAAGTTCAGATGTTTCTCTTTCTGTCATAATATTTGTAGTGCTTCAAGGACAATGTTAGGTAGTAAGTACACTTGAGTAACTACTGAAATATCAGATTCATAAATAACCACTGAAATTCAAACTGAAATAAAACAATTGCTTGTCATGTGTTTGACCTTTCATAATGCTATGTAGACACATGTCATGAGAATCAAAATAATGCAATTCTGCTGAATTCTATAGCTAATTATTTGTTTCATTTCAGTATATCTGTGTTCAATTGTGGTCACTGAACATTATGGAATGTATTCTATTGGCTCTTGGGGAATATAGAGGTCATATTACTTTATTTTCATAGGAAAGCATAGAATGAGTTGTCACCTAAAAATACTGCAGAAAAAACTTCTATTCTCAGCTAAACCTAAAAGAGGAAGTGCACCTGTATGCTAGCAATATTGCATAAAGCTGCTTCCTGTTGAACATTGAAGGTGCATCTTTGTTTATAACCACAGTTGTTTATGTGGGTGAGCTGATTATACTGTATTACTTTTGGTCACATTTTATATTTTATAAACTATTATTTTCCTCTTATATAACTCATTATTCATTAGTCTTCGGAGAGGGGCGGCATACAAATCTAATAAATTATTATTATTATTATTATTATTATTATCATTATTATTATTTTAAAAAATCTTTACTAAGTATTCTGAACACATGTTAATAAAGTGTGAATATGCTTGTATTATTTCCAGGATATTTGGGCGGTACCAAAAAGAGTAAGTCAGGTAAAGCCCAGTTCAGTCCCATATACTTTTGTAACACATTCCAAAGAAACTGTTAGAAATTCAGATCAGCAGATTCAAATGTTGCTGTTGAAACAGGCAATTCTAGATTTTTATAAATAGGTAATCTTCAACCTACAACCACAATTGAGCCCAAAATTTCTGTTGCTAAGCAAAACATGTTAAATGAATTTTGCCCCATGTTACAACCTTTCTTGCTGACCACGGTTAAGTGACTCAGCAGTTGTTAAATTAATAATATAGTTATTAACTGAATCTGTCTTCCCCATTGACTTCGCTTGTCAGAAGGTGATCACATGATCCCAGGACACTGCAACCATCATAAATATTCATCAGTTACCAAGTATTTGATTTTTGATCATGTGACCATGAGAATGCTGTTTCAGTTGTAAGTATGAAAAACAGTCAAGTCATTTTTTCAGTGCCCTTGTAACTTTGAACAGTGACTAAACAAAGTTGAGAAGTACCTTTAGTCAACTGCTTTCTTCTCCCATCAAAAAAGTTTACTTCTGCTTTCCATGTCATCTATCTAGAAAACATATAACATTTTTTCTCATGCACTGTGTGATATGTAAGCAGCCTATCTGTTAAATGCTGTAATATTTTTAATATAAAAGTTCATATTCTAGGGCTCTTTGCTTGGTGATCTCTAAGATTGTATTTTTTTTCATTGCAGATTATGCAAACTAGGATAAGATCATCAATGCTACTAAGCAGTGGGGTTTTCTCTCAGTTTATATTTTAATGGCTTAATCCAGTGATGGCGAACCTATGGCACGGGTGCCACAGGTGGCACGCAGAGCCATATCTGCTGGCATGTGAGCTGTTACCCTAGCTCAGCTCCAACATGCATGTGTGGGCCAGCCATCTGATTTTTGGCTTGCACAGAGGCTCTGGGAGAGTGTTTTTGGCTTCCAGAGAGCTTCCGTGGGGAAGGGGAAGGGCATTTTTACCCTTTCCTGGCTCCAGGGAAGCCTTTGTAGCCTGGGGAGAGCAAAACGCGAGCCTACTGGGCCCACCAGAAGTTGGGAAACGGGCAGTTTCTGGCCTCCAGGAGGTGGGGGAAGCTGTTTTTGCCCTCCCCAGGCATTGAATTATGGGTGTGGGCACTCACGCATGCTTGACAGCACACATGTTTTCCATCACTGTTCTAGATGTTATAATGAGGGCTCCTTGCTTGGTAGTCTCTAAGATTGGTTTTTTCCCTGGTAGATTACCCAAACTAGGGTAAGATCATCAATACTACTAAGCAGTGGGGTTTGCTCCCAGCTTATATTCTAATGTCTTAGTCTGTAAGTGTGGGTGGGGGTGGTCTTAAAAGTACTTTAGTTGGGCAATTTTTTGTTGGTTTATTTGGCAGTTTCTTGATCAGGATACCGTCCCAAATGTGTTTTTTCAGGAGGCATCTGGACTTTCTGAGCACTACTCAGGTGACCCAGAGGGCACAGATAAACCTGTCAAGTGCTTCAAGGATCTTCTAAAAGGATGAAGATGACCAGCTGTCTGAAAGGATTATAAAACCTTCCATTCCTCATTATCCTGTTAGAGCTGAAGAAACATCTTGGATGAGAAGCTAAATGTCTTCAAAGAAGAAACAAGAAAGTCCAATTGCTCTTTGAAAAAGCACCTTTGAGACAACCATGACTGAAAGTCTCTACACACTGTTTACTTGATCGTTAATCAATGATGATTGCTAGTGGACAAGTACTTAGGTCTATTTGTTCCCTTTTTGGATTGTTCATTGTCTGTTTTGCATATTCTATAGACATAGTTTATGTCTATGTCTATTGATGGCAGATTTGACAGAGTGCCAGGCTTCTAGAAATTCCCTAACACTTTTGGACTTGGCTTGGTCTAGTACAGAAAGCAAAAGTGTAGCCACCCGATGCGCATGTGTGCCGGGAAGATGATCTTCTGGTTTCTGGCACACATGCACACTGACCACTGGTCTTCCAGTTTCTGGTTTGCATGCACACATGAAGACCAGTAGGCCAATGAGCATGTGCATGTCAGAAACTGGAAGAGCAGCCATCCAGTGTGCATGTGCGCACCAGATGATCTTCCGGTTCCCAGTTAATACATGTGCACCGGCCATCTGGTCTTCCAGTTTGTGATGCGCATGCGAAGACCAGCTGGCTTGTGTGCATAGTCTTCCTGGCATGCAGCTGCTCTTCCAGTTTCCGGCACTCCCATGTGTGTGAAGACCAGCTGTCTGGAGAGCCGGAACCTGGAAGAGCAATGGCCGATGGCTCGCATGCCTGGAGAGATGGCTCTGCGTGCCACTTCTGGCACGTGTGCTATAGATTCACCATCACAGGTCTAGGACTTTCCCAGTTTCCCAATTGAAACTATGGTTAAGTCTGTCCATATGTTGTGAAATTAAAGAGCTTTCATCATATCTTCTGACTGCTATTGGTATTCATGGATGTGTTCTGCCAGTCTTCTGCCTGTTTGTCCTACATAATGATTGTTGCAGTCATTACACTGTATGTTGTAGATGACTCCTGATTTTTCTTCTGGAGCCGCTGGGTCTTTTGGTTTGCTTAGGATGTTATGAAAGGCTTTAATTAGCTTGTGCTACATTGATTCCACATAGAATTAACCAAGCTCTGAGAGCACAAAAGGACCCCTCATTTCAATCCTGAACTACAAATATTCTCCTTCATTGAAACATTGCTGGATTGAATATAAAGTGTCAGAGGAAACCTATGTAAATATAAATTTATATAAATTTAAATATGTATAAATATATGTCCTAAGCAGTGGTATAAATCTTTTAAATATTATTTTAAATAAGATATTCTGTTTTAATTATTTTTAATTTTTATAAAATTTCATTCGCTCGGCATACATGATTTCTTTTATATGATAAAAAGCATCTTAAAATACTTCTAAATATATATTTCTATATATAATATATTTAATTCTATACTCTAATTCTATGTTGAGAATAAATATTGACATATGGGAAAAATAGGCACATTTGGTACATTTCTATCTCTGTTATTACCACTAACTTTCAGACAATGGAATAATCACTGAAAATGAAATGAAAACAAAATATCTGTATCTGGGGAGATACTAGAATTTGTTTTTGTTATATATTTGTTTGATTATTAATATATTGTCCATTCACAAATACAGGTTCGGGCAGGGGTGTTAAACTTGATTTCATTAAAGGTTGCATCAGGATTGTGTTTGACTTTGGGAGGACCATCACTCATGACAGGGGTATCCATGTTGGTCCAAGTATCCTGCCATCAAAAACAGGCCCTCAAGCTCCACTTTTTGCTGCAACAGCTGCCTGCAACCCTCTTCCAGGAAAACACATGGCCCTCCTGAGCTCTGTTTTTGCTGGCAGAGGGTTGCAGTAGGCCACACAGCAAAAAAACACAGCTCTGGAGCCCATTTTCACTGGAGGGGCACCCTGCGCCAGTCCTTCTCTGTTTCCAGGACGGTCCTACAGGCCAGATCTAAGCATTCCGTGGGCCAGGTCCAGTCCCTGGGTCTTGGGAGTTTGACATCCCTGTTCTAGGGTAATATATAAGAGGAAGTTGGCACCAGGCTAGAAACAGGAAATTGAGTTCTAGTCCTTTTTTCAGTATGAAAGCTGGCTGGCTGGCTGGCTGGCTGACTGGGTCAGGTACTTGCCTCGTTGGTTGTCATTCTGGGAAAAATAGGAGGGAAGAGTAAGTTCACTACTTTGATTTATTTATAAAAATAATAAAAGTGGGTAAAAAAATTTAAACCCCAAAACAATAAAATACATAAAACTTCAATACTGGAAGAATAAAAACTTCTACAGCAGCTGAAGCCATTTATTTAAATTTATATATCTAGTATATTGCCTTGGTCTTTCCTAGTAGTCTCCCATTAAGCAACTAGTTGCCACCTATAACTTAGCACTAAAACATTTCAGAATGCTGAACAGTTCAACACACAGACAACTTAAAAAAAAATCCTTTAAAAAATCCTAATGATTGTTGATGCCAATATATGTTACCTTATGGAAGTAAGCTGTAAAAATTAATGAGAGGACAATAATGCATATATTACTTTTTTAGTTTTAAAAACTTGTGCAAAATTTGATGATGGAAACGTCAAAGCTGTTTGCATTCTTACTTTCTGCTTATGTGAGAGCTGTATGTATTAAGAATCCTGAAAAGTTTTAGAAGGGTGTGTCAAATTTACATAGTCAAGGTGGCACCATGTGACATATCATGACTTGCCCCCCTTCACTAAACCAAGTGTTGGTTTGGCAAGTATGTCATATATCTGGCCCGCGGGCCACAAGTTTGACAGCCTGTTCTAGAGATAGTTTTGGTAATCCATTCATCAGACAAGGCTGCAATCATATCCATACATTTATTTCAATAGGATTTTTTACAGTATGCTTAAAGTGTAGATGAGGTATAGTCATTTACTTACTGATTTTAATGTTTTGTTAGGTGTCACATTTCTGCACATGAAGACTAGTTTCTGCACAATGGAATTATTTTTGTCTGCTTTATGTTGGAAAAACATAGATTCCAGATTTTTTTCTTCGGTTCATGTTTTTAATATACACCTCTTCATATGCTTGTGCATATCTTTGAGGAACAGAATATATTTTTTTTTCTTGGTTACTTGGGTTCAAGCCATTGTGCAATGGGTGGATTATCAATATAGCATCTAACAGTCTGTAATTAGTCTTCAATTAAATATAAATTTTAGAAAGTCATTTTTTTTTAAAAAAAAACCTTTGTATTCTCTATTGAAAAATTGGAGAGGACACCAGCATTTTTTGAAATATTTGGTAATGAAATTATTGAAATTTAATGATTGGCTATTTTTAAAATATATTGTAGTTTTAATTTTAGTGCCTATGAGACAACTTTAAAAAAAATTGCCAGTATGCTACAATTTTGTTCTGAAATAGTTAAAATAAAATAATCTGTAGGTAATTTATGCAATAATGATTGGAATAATAAAAATCATTACTAAATGCTGTGATATAGGAATCTGCCTTTAATAGTTAGAAACTAGGTTCTTAGTTTTCATTACTATTTATCATACTAAATTTTCCAGATATTCTGTACTGAAGGATATTTAACTTTTTGAAGTCATAAAATGTTTATCTGGGGAATGATTTGATTTGATTAAGAGCTGGAGTGGCGCAGCAGGTAGAGTGCTGTACTGCAGGCCACTGAAACTGACTGAAGATCTGTAGGTCAGCGGTTCAAATCTCATCACTGGCTCCAGGTTGACTCAGCCTTCCATCCTTCTGAGGTGGGTAAAATGAGGACCCGGATTGTGGGGGCAATATGCTGGCTCTGTTAAAAAGTACTATTGCTAAAATGTTGTAAGCCGCCCTGAGTCTAAGGAGAAGGGCGGCATAAAAATTGAATAAATAAATAAATAAAATAAATAAGTATATTTTCTGAGTTGATTTAAATAGATTAAATAAGATAAACATGCTCAACTGCATCAATATCTTGCTCTTATTAGAGAAGAATATAGCTGGCTGGATGCAAGTGATGCTTGTGCATCATTCTTTCAAATGCTTTATGGAAGAGACTTTGTTGCTTACAATATGGAGCCCTACATTGGCTTGGCTTTTCAAAGCTAAAATTTCTTTACATGTAAATGATTTCCATACAAAAACATTGGAGAGAAAAAAAGAATAATATCCTTTAGAAATGGTAGTTGAAGTTATTTTTTAAAAAGGATCGTTTTATAGCACTTTAGAGCAAGGGTCCCCAATCTCTGGACTGCAGTTTACTCCAGTGCTATGGCCTATTTGCAATCAGACTTTGCAAGAGACAGGCAGATAAGTGTGCATTGGCCCACTGCTCTCATGGCCTGGTTCCCGTGTTCCCCCCCTTCCACTGGGCTGCCCTCAGAAAGGTTGAAAATGACAAAAAAATAATGTGGCAATATAAAAGAAGCAATAGAATTTGGTATGAATGTTTATTGTCTTTTTTATTTGTTTATAGCAGGCTTGAGATGTATCTGAAGATTGGAGTTTTCAAATATACAACCAATACTGATTTAACTGCCTCATTGAGTCTTGGTAAGTTATCTTTATTAAGTTATTATTATCAGGAATGAAGCATATGGCATTAAGTGTTTGCACAAAAATAGTTCATCTTGTGTTTTCATTCTCATCTAGCTTTTTTCTGTTGACAAGAGGTTTCATGTGTTCACATAATAAAAAGACTTATTAGCTAAGTCATATTGAAAAGCAGGCCTTGAAACAGATTTCCTACCCTGTGTTTGGATTCTCCCACAAAGGAATCCTTTTGGTTCATGCCTGGAGTGCTTGGGATTGGCCACTTTTCTTCACCTTGTGGAGTCTGAGGTGGAGATATCCAGTCTTGAGACCCTAATGGAGTACCTGGCTCCTTTATCCTACTCTTGCCAAAGAAAGTTCCTATCAGTTGTTTTCTGTAGTGGAAGCTCTAAGGAGGAATGCTGAAATAGAATCCAAAGCAAAATATTATAATTATTTTGTTTTGATCTTGGCAGTAAAAAAATGCTGTTGCTTTGCAAAGCAGGTGTAAAAGTTAGCTCTTCTTACACAGGCAGTGAAAAATAACACGAAATCAAATCTGACTATTGCAAAAACTAGGGACAGATGTTTTTTCACGAGAGGAGGTGAGTAGCCAATATCATAGAGCTTGCTCTTGAAACATGGCAATCACCAGCTATATTTCATTATGGCCTTGAATCTTTTCTTCAGTACAAGTAACATCAGAAAGTCTTATATCATCTGAGCTTGGCTAATTGGTTCCAGTCCTGCCTGTTGGACTGGAAGTCTGACAGCAGCATCAAGGTATGCTTTGTTAGCACCTTGGTTAAAGTAAGGCACTCTTTTAAAAGCTTGCGTTGGCTTTCTCAAAATTTTGAGTTTATGTAAAGAGGCCTTATTCTGAAAGTTTTACCATTTCAGTTTCATTTCAGGCCTTTTTTAAAATTGCAAACCTTTAAAACTGTGCAGGCAGACCATGAACTGCATAAAAAACCCTTGGGTTTATATCTAATGGATTAAGACTAAACATGGTTCAATCAGAAACAAAATATAGTAACTCTAATAATAATTAATAACAATAATAATAATTTATTAGATTTGTATGCCGCCCCTCTCCGAAGTATAAATATAGTCAGATCATTTTTTTTTACATTTACACAATTTTCCTTTACATAAATTTATGTGGCCTTTTTTTTTTTTTTTACATTTATACAATTTCCCTTTACATAAATTTATGTGGCTTGAGACATAATACTTGGTTTAGTTAGAAATAGGTTACTGCCTATCTAATTAGCGGCCAATGTCTATCACCAGCATGCCTGGTATAGAATTTACCATCACTTTCCCAAACTATTGTTTTTACCAGTTTCACTTACAAATAAGATGAGATATTTTTTGCTTTTAGATTTTTAAATGTACAATTGTTATTTTAGATTCTAATTATTAGATTTGTCATTATATATTGTTTTTATCACTGTTGTGAACCACCCCGAGTCTGCGGAGAGGGGCGGCATACAAATCTAATAAATAAATAAATAAGGAAAGGTAAGATCCATGCAAGCTTATAGTTGTATAAAAAGCTTCAGAGAAATAGTAGCATAAGCATACAGGAATTATTTATCCTTTTCACAATTACGATAATAAATTTTTAGGTTGCTGTTGGGTGGGTTCTACTTACCTTTCTCACTGGTTTGCATCACAATGGAAGTGCATGTTTTACTCTTGCTTCACTTGTGCATGCATCACTTCCTGGAAATGACCCTCTTCATATACACAGTACTAAAAACCAAGCTTATGCGTAGAAGCAAAATACAAGATGGCCCCGCTGAAAGAAGCAGCTCAGGGGTGTGTCAGATCTGGGTCACTGTCGGTCGGTTTCATCAATCCAGGCTGCCAAGTTACTAACAGTTTTATTGAAACAGTCCAAACTGGGAGAGGAACCCACTTCTGATTGCTGTGTTAGGATTTTGTCTTATAAAAGCACAGTGCTTCCCACTGGCTTTTTGATCCCATCAGTGATATATTTTTTTCTCAGGTTGCCTCAGCTTAGTCTTTTTTCTTCTTCTAATGGTTTCTATTGCTACCCAGTCTTTATATTTGAACCATCATCATCTTCCCAACAAATATAAACATGATTAGCTATGACATATAAAACATAAAACACAGGATTCCTGAGTCTTATGTTTTGCCTGTTTCCCATTATTTTTTGAATCTGAAATAGCATTAAAAGCAGTGTATAAAAAACAAAAATCAGAGATTTTATGATATTTAAAGTATGCCATTAAAAGAAAGATTTTAAAGACTACACTTTTTTGTGCATCAGTTGTGGGATTTTGAGAAAATTGTCTTTAATTTTATGAAGAACAGTATTTTTCAAGTACAATATTTTGATTGTTATTGCTTATTATCTACTGTATGATATTATATTACCTGGAAAAATGGGTGATATAAAAACTGGCAATCTCTACCATCTCCAAATGACTAGATGAAGGCAGATTTGTCTCCAGTGTCTGAATGAAGATAGTGAAAGAGCTACCCAAGTCACTGCTTGACAGTAACTGGTGCTAATTAAATACAGAGTCAGATAATGACACTGATTCCTGGATGAAAGCCAGATTTGCTTTCACTTTCAGAAAACTTAATTTTCTAGCTCTGTTTATCTGTCAGCTCGGTGTGATATTGCAGCTAAGTTGGAATTCATACTGAAAACAATAAAGTATCTTCTTTATGAAATTAATTTAATATTTATGCATTCGTCAATGTATTGAGCAAAGAGTTGTTCAATTTTTAATACTGATGTACCATTGTGTTCCAGTCCATCCCAATATTTCTTCTACACTGCTTGTTAATAGTTTGATTAGAAATCATCAGTTGAAATTATGCTGTGTTCATGTATAAAAGTATTTTATATGCTCTGAAATGCCTATAAGTTTTGTATATTGTCTGATATTTGAGAATCAATACGTTGTATTACTTCTGTGCAACTGTAATTCCAATATTAAGATTCCAGGTTTGTGGTTTGTACTGCTGATCAGATTTTTGGTTTGTAATGCTGATACAATTTACTTGTGTAAGAATTGCGCCACAAATGTAACACAAAGGATTACAGGTAATCAATAATTTACAGCCACAAATGAACCCAGAATTTTGGTTGTACATCGTTGCAATAAATGTCACATCACTATGTGACTGGATTTGATTTTATGACCATGTTTACAATGTTATTAAGAAAGTCATTGTCATTAAGAAAGTCACTTGAATACCACATGGTGGTAACTCCAAATCCAATTTATCCAATGAATTTGTTTTGCTGAAAAGCAGCAAAAGGTTGCAAAATGTGATTTTGAGATGCTGTAACTAGTAGGTAGGAAGCAATTGTAACTTCAAGGACAACTGTAAGTAATTTTTTCAAGCACATCATAACTTCTAATATTTATGTGAGCAGTTGTAAGTTGAGGACTACCTGTATGAAACAGTTGCTATTCAGCTCTCTTTTATGTATTTGAGGTATGGTTGTTCCAGTAAACTCAATATTGTATTGGTACCAATATAAGCTGCTGAAAGGGTTTTAGTTTTGCATCTATTTTGCTTAATATCTACATTTACATGTCAAGTGAAGATATGTTGTAAAATCTAGAAGAACATATAGCGGATATAGAAAGTCTAGACACACTTCTTTTTGAGATGTAAAAAAAGGAGATCAAGGTCAATCATTTCAGAATTCTTTCCACCTTTAACATAAATGTATAAACTACAATTCAATTGAAAAACAAACAACAACAAACTGGAAAAACATAACAATAAAAAAGCAGAATAATATGGCTGCATAAATGTTCACACTCTCTTATAAGTAGGCATATTGTGTTCAGATTTAACCAGTCATATTAAAATTGATGCTAAATAGTCAGTACACACCTGCCATCAATTAAAGTGACTAATTAAGCCCATATGAATTTCAGCTGTTCCAGAAGGGGTGGGTTTTTTTTAACATTTACTCAGTTGCTTCTTACAGCAAAGTCCATCCTCTCTAAAGAGCTTACAAAACACCAAAGAGATTAAGGTACCAGTCAGGAGAAGAGTACAAAAAATGCTCAAAGACATTGGATATACCATGGAACAGTCAAGACAGTCATCAATAAGTGGAGAAAAGAACTGGATATGCTTTCAAAATTGATTTTTAAAAAACCAAGAAGAAAACTGATCCAAGAGGTCTACAGCAACCTAAAGGAAACATAGAAACATAGAAGTCTGACGGCAGAAAAAGACCTCATGGTCCATCTAGTGTGCCCTTATACTATTTTCTGTAATTTATCTTAGGATGGATATATGTTTATCCCAGGCATGTTTAAATTCAGTTACTGTGGATTTATCTACCACGTCTGCTGGAAGTTTGTTCCAAGGATCTACTACTCTTTCAGTAAAATAATATTTTCTCATGTTGCTTTTGATCTTTCCCCCAACTAACTTCAGATTGTGTCCCCTTGTTCTTGTGTTCACTTTCCTATTAAAAACACTTCCCTCCTGTACCTTATTTAACCCTTTAACATATGTAAATGTTTCGATCATGTCCCCCCTTTTCCTTCTGTCCTCCAGACTATACAGATTGCTGTGGAGGAGTGCTGGTTGTGTATTGCATGTGACAACAATCTCCCATATCCTTCATATGTTTGGGCCATGGGGTTTCAATATGGAACACTTTTTTAATAAAGAAAACATCCAAGCCCAGCAATATTTTGCAAATACTTATATCAAATCTAACAAAGGCATATAGGAAAATGTGTTTCAGTATGATGAAACCAAGGAAGAACATTTTTGGCCATAATTTCAAAAAGTATGTTTGGCACATAAACAGCATTGTGCATTACCAGAATACTCCATACCCCCAATGAAGCATGGTGGTGGCAGCATTATGCTTTAGGGCTGCTTTTCTTTAGCTAGAAAAGGCGTTAGCTTTTATCCAAGGTAGAGGTAGTACAAATGTCAGTCAACTTTATGCTGAAGATGAAGAGAAATTTCAACATGACAACAGCTCAAAGCACACCTCCAAAAAACCCCAAAAGAAGAGGATGATCAAAATTTTGAAATGGCATAGCCAGAACCCAGACTCGAATCCAGCTGAAAATCTGTGGGGTGAGCTGAAGAGGACTGTGCACAGGAAACACCCTTGCAATCTAACAACTATGAATTGCTTTTGAAAGGAAAGTGCCATACTGATAGGCTTCTACCACAAAAGACTGAATTCTGTCATAAAATCAATACGTGCTTTAAAAAGTACAGTGATCCCTCGAGTTTCGCGATCTCGATCTTCGCGAAACGCTATATCGCGATTAAAAAAAAAAAATTTAATTAAAAAAAAAACCACTTCCGCGTTTGGCTTCGGGAGTCAGCTGGGAAGCGGCGCGGCTGTTTTAAAAGGTCGCAGCCGGCCTGGGGGGCTTCCCAGCATCCCCCCGAGTCCCCAACCTGGGTCTTCCCGGCCGCCCACGCAAAGGGGAAACCCTGGCTCCTCGCTGATGCCCGCCGCTCGCCCGTCCGCCAGCAAGAGGGGGAAGACCCAGGGAAGGTTCCTTCGGCCGCCCAGCAGCTGATCTGCTCGGTAGCGCAGCAGCAGCGAGGAGCCGAATCGGGGTTTCCCCTTTGCGTGGGCGGCGGGGAACGCAAACTCCACCATCTACGCATGCGCGGCCATAGAAAAAAAAGGGCGCGCATGTGCAGATGGTGTTTTTACTTCCGCAACCCTACATCGCGAAAAATCGATTATCGCGAGGGGTCTTGGAACGGAACCCTCGCGATAATAGAGGGATCACTGTATTACCATATTTTTCGGTGTATAAGATGCACTTCATAGAAACATAGAAGATTGACGGCAGAAAAAGACCTTATGGTCCATCTAGTCTGCCCTTATACTATTTCCTGTATTTTATCTTAGGATGGATATGTGTTTATCCCAGGCATGTTTAAATTCAGTTACTGTGGATTTACCAACCACGTCTGCTGGAAGTTTGTTCCAAGGATCTACTACTCTTTCAGTAAAATAATATTTTCTCATGTTGCCTTTGATCTTTCCGCCAACTAATTTCAGATTGTGTCCCCTTATTCTTGTGTTCACTTTCCTATTCAAAATACTTCTCTCCTGAACCTTATTTAACCCTTTAACATATTTAAATGTTTCTATCATGTCCCCCCTTTTCCTTCTGTCCTCCAGACTATACAGATTGAGTTCATTAAGTCTTTCCTGATACGTTTTATGCTTAAGACCTTCCACCATTCTTGTATCCCGTCTTTGAACCCGTTCAATTTTGTCAATATATTTTTGTAGGTGAGGTCTCCAGAACTGAACACAGTATTCCAAATGGGGTCTCACCAGCGCTCTATATAAGGGGATCACAATCTCCCTCTTCCTGCTTGTTATACCTCTAGCTATGCAGCCAAGCATCCTACTTGCTTTTCCTACCGCCCGACCACACTGCTCACCCATTTTGAGATTGTCAGAAATCACTACCCCTAAATCCTTCTCTTCTGAAGTTTTTGCTAACACAGAACTGCCAATACAATACTCAGATTGAGGATTCATTTTCCCCAAGTGCATTATTTTACATTTGGAAACATTAAACTGCAGTTTTCATTGCTTGACCCAAAAAACATGGATAGAAATTTCTGTGTGGTTTATACAGCGTTATATTGTTTTCTTCCAATTTTAAACATCACGTGGAAGGTTTGGCTGGTTCACCAGCTATACTCCTACGTTACACAGGGTTGCCTCTAGAGATGGAAGGTAACAGCTGGTAGGGAATGGATCAGCTACAGTGTGATGAATCAGTCCAACAAGTGGAGGATGACACTTGTTTATAAGTTGCTGCATTAGTTGCTAGTAGGTTTCCAGACCCAATGCAGAGTGCTGAATTGTTGTATTTAAGGAACTACATGGTATAACACTAGTTTATATCAAGCAATACCTTGTCATAGTAGCATTTACCTTCTCAATTTGGTCATTGTATGCCATTTCAGTCTCCTCCTCCTCATTCTTTAGAAGTTCATGAAGGACATGCATGTGTAGTAGTCCATTTTTATGAAAGCTTTGGGGGAGTTCAAAATTTAGATAAAGCTAATAGGGTCCCTTAAATATTCTTAATAGGATTTCTTGTAATATTTGTAGATTTATATTAATTGTATTGTATTTGTTGCACTGTACATTGCTCAGAGTTCAAGAGTGGGCTGTAAAATAAGTAAAAAAGCAATAGCACTTAGATTTCTATACAATTTCATAGTACTTTATAGTCCTCTCTCAGCAGTTTGGTGTCAGCATGTTGTCCTCAACAGTATGGAACCTCAGAAGGATTGAAGGCCGAGTCAACCGGCTGGAGGGGTTAGGAGTCTGAGGCACCGTTTTACAGTCACATGAGCTCAGAAGACCATCTCTTGGCTGTGGTGAGGACGGCGTTTACATGGGTGTGCTTGGTGTACCAGTTGCGGCTCTAGATGGGGCTACCTTTGAACAGCGTTCAGAGACTGCAAATACTGCAAACTGCAGCCGCATGAGCTATTGTGGGCCTTCCAAGATCTGCCCACATCTCAGCATCACTCTGTGAGCTGCATTGGTCTCTGGACACAATTTGAAAGTGTTGGTTATAATCTACATGGCTTAGGAACAGATTACCTATGGGACCGTCTTCTGCCTTATGTATCCCAGAGACTGGTCAGGTCCCACCGAGTTGACCTTCTCCAGGTCCCATCGGCCAGGGAGTAGAAGAGCCTTCTCTGTGGCAGCTCAAGCCCTTTGCAACCAACTCCCCCTGGAGATTCATATTGCCCCCACCCTCTTGGCCTTTCCCAAGGCCCTGAAATCCCATCTTTGCTGGCAGGCATGAGAGGCCGTAAGTGTTAAGAACTAACTCCAGCTGATGCTGTGGACGGTTAAATTTAGTTGGATGAATGTGGTTGATTGTGTTTTTCAGAAAAATTGGGTTTTAGATGTTTTTTAAGCAAATGGCCAGGCTGGAATTCCCGCACGCTTGTAGGAGAGAAGAATGACGGTAAAAGGAAAAGAAAGGTGGCCACTCCTCAAAGCCATCCATGCATGGCTCGGCAGATGTATTGGGAATTGGACACAAGCACTGATCGTGCTCAAACAAAGCCTAGCCAGGAAGTTCTGCCCCTACCACACCTGGTGCCGGCACTGTGGCTGCACATGAAAATCCTCCAGTGTGCCACAGTTCCAGGATAGTGGAAGCCCACCCTGCCCTTCAGGACCCGAGGTTCAGTGGGTCTTCCTTCCCCTATGCCAGTGTCAGTCTTACCTTCTGCTGCTGCTGCTGCTATGGGGCTAAGTCTGAAAGCAGAGGTGGAAGGGAAGGCAAGAAGGTGGCAGTTGGCCAAAGGGTCCACGTAAGCTGAGCGCACCAGGCCCAAAAGATATGAAACAGCAAGCGGTTGTCCTGGGACTGCTGCATATGCGCACAGCATCTCCAGCCATCTATTGCTACCTGTTCAGGGAACTGCCAGTGGCCACTGCAACTGGGACGCCTGAACCGGTCCAAACTGGTAGCATGTCTCCCCTGCTCTAATATCTTAATTTTGTAAATTTTTCCGTAGCTTTGCTAGAAAAGCTTTTATCTTTTGTTTTAAAGTCCTGTAAAGTTTTCTATTACAACTTAGATAATGGTACTGGTTTGGACTTGGATGGAATTTGTCACTAGAAATTCTGATGTGGAAATACTGAAGTTTGAAAATATGCAGGATTTATGCTACTGCTACAAGATTTTTTTTAAAGCATAATAATCATACAGTAAACTTCAACAAATAAGTAAGAATTGGCCTTTTAACATGCATGAATATATATATTAAATGTAGGCTAAATCTAAGGAGTTATTCAAAATGTTCCTGTTTTGATTGGAAATTAATAACCATCTTGATTCTGTTACTAAAAAAAATTCAAATATGGGTCTACCCTAAAAGATGTTGAGTCAGGCTTAAATGATAATGTATGTGGCTTGTAAGCCTACTACCTTTAAAAAAATACTGGCAAGTTTAAGAACAGGGTGATCTATAACTGGATTGTTTAATAACATGATATTCAAACGTTTTCTCTATAAATTGCACTTTTCATATGCATTTCAGATATTGGCCTCTCCACTTATAGGTTTCAGTTTCTTTGTTTGTTTGTTTGTTTATTTGTTTGTTTATGTATTTGTTTGTTTGTTTGTTTGTTGGATTTGTATGCCGCCCCTCTCCGTGGCCTCGGGGCGGCTAACAACAGTGGTAAAAACAGCATGTGACAATCCAATAATAAAACATCTAAAAACCCTTGTTATAAAAACCAATCATACATACAAACATACCATGCATAAATTGTAGAAGCCTAGGGGGAAAGAATATCTCAATTCCCCCATGCCTGACGACAGAGGTGGGTTTTAAGGAGCTTACGAAAGGCAAGGTGGGTGGGGGCTATTCTAATCTCTGGGGGGAGTTGGTTCCAGAGGGTCGGGGCCGCCACAGGGAAGGCTCTTCCCCTGGGTCCTGCCAAACGACATTGTTTAGTTGACGGGACCCCGAGAAGGCCCACTCTGTGGGACCTGATTGGTCCCACAGAGTGGCGGTCCCGGAGATAATCTGGTCCGGTGCCATGAAGGGGTTTATAGTACTTAGGTTCATGTACTTGTCCCCAGTAAAATAAAATCTACTTATATAATATGTAAGAATTTTTATTATGAATATTATGAATATAAAAAGTATGTTCAGGAGTGAGATTAGATCACTTCTGAAAGCTGGGCAGTAGTTGTTTTGTTTTGTTAGTCTTTTAGATAAGTAACAAGTCAACTGGGATGAGAATGGAGGAATGAAACATTTAGCTTGTCCTTGGTTCATATCATTATCTGAAAATTATACCTCTCTGAGCAACTCAGAAATGAAGAGATATTTGTATTTCTGCAGAAAAGTATTGGCATATTCTCAAATATTCAATAATATAAATACATTTATATTTGTTATTTTGAGCTTAATAAATATGACCTAAAAGATATAAAGAACAATACAATTTCAAAAAACAAAATGAGGAACTTTCTCAGTACATTCTTTAATTGACACTGATATTAATGTTTTTCAAAGTCCTTTTGCACATTGTGCATACCCATTTGGTTTTAAAATTATTATTTTAAAAGGTACTTTACATTGAGCTATCTTGCATCAATTCATCTAGTCCTATCTCTGATACTTGTGGCTGCATAAGCAAAAACTGTTTTTTGAACCTTTTTATCTTGTTCACTGCATCAGAGATGTCAGGGGTTGATTGTAGACCTGTCAGAACTGTCAAATGTAGTAATTTAATTACTAACTGCAACAATAGTGGCAAGGTTGATTGCTGAGAACTGTTTTCCATAAGTCATTGCATCTTTCCTTCAAAAACAGCTGGCTTTCTAAGTAACGTGTGAAGGTTATCAGTGCAAGATGTGCAAAATATTTTTTCTCTTAAATAGAAACTCAGTTTGAATTAGTTTCAAGAGGAAACTAATTTGGCATGCATCAAAGCATCAAACTATAGCATGCGTGCCACAGGTTGTCCGCAGAACCATATCTGGAAGCACGCAAGGCATTGCCCTTTGTCAGCTCCAGCATGCACATGGAAGCTGGTCAGCTGATTTTTGACTTTCCAGAGAGTGGGAGGAGGTTGTTTTCTCCCCAGGCTTCAGGAAAGCTTCCGGCTGTTTTTCGCTCTCCCCAGCCCAACGGACCTACCGAAAGTTCATTTCTGAACTTCCTGTAGCCCCATTGGGCCTGTTTTTACCATCCACAGACTCCAGAGGCTTCGGTGAATTCTGTGCACATACCGTGTTTCCCCGATAGTAAGACCCCCCCGATTGTAACACATATGGGGGGTTTCAGAGGGGTCGGCTTATATAAGCCATACCCCGAAAGTAAGACATAAGTAAGACATATGTCTTACTTTCGGGGAAACACGGTAGTATAAAAGGAATTAAAGGGGGAAAAAACTAGACAAATACTATTGCTGCGCCCTCTTCACCAGCCTCCTTTCCGGCAGCTCCCTGCGCGCCCCTAGCCTTCGCTCGCCGCGGCGCCACCGCCTCTTCCCCTGCCGAGGCTCAGCTGCAAGCGGCCAGCGAGGCCGATCGGCTCCGAGGCGAGTGGCCGGAGCTGTGCCCTCCTTCGCCCGGCTTCTTTCCGCTCGCCTCGGAACCGATCGGCCTCGCTGGCCGCTTGCAGCTGAGCCTCGGCAGGGGAAGAGGCAGTGGCGCCGTGGCGAGCGAAGGCGAGGGGCGCGCAGGGAGCTGCCGGAAAGGAGGCTGGTGAAGAAGGGCGCAGCTCCGGCCGATCGCCTCGGAGCCGATCGGCCTCGCTGGCTGCTTCCCCTGCCGAGGCTCAGCTGCAAGCGGCCAGCGAGGCCGATCGGCTCCGAGGCGAGCGGAAAGGTGAGTGGCGCGGTCAGGCGCCCTCCTTCGCCCGCCTCCTTTCCGGCAGCTCCCCACGCCCGAAGACGAGCCGGCCCCGGTGCCCAGGACAATGTAAGACATACCCCCAAAGTAAGACACAGTGGGGCTTTTGGGGGTAAAAAGATAGTAAGACACTGCCTTACTATCGGGGAAACACGGTACATAGGGGGCAGCGTGGGGGGAGATTGTGCATGCATGCCTGGGGGAGGGCACTGCATTATGGGTGTGGGCACGCGCATGCATGCCCTTTTTGCACCCGAACAAAAAACGGTTTGCCATCATTAGGCTAGAAGATCGAAGGCCATGAGATGCAGCCCTGCCTTAATTTGAAATAAACTGAGTGACTGTGGGCTAATCACTCTCTCTTAGACCCAGGAAGAAGTTAATGGCAAATCATTATAATGAAAATAATGCTAAGAAAAATCCACAAATTTGTTCAGTTTTGAGTTTTGTAGTTAAAAAGTTAGAATAATTAATACTCTAATATATTGGTACTGATAAATGTTGTAATAGCAAAATTACTTAAAAATTATGCTATGTGATACTTCTTTATCAGAGTGGGTTTTGAGAACATATTATGGTTTGTTGGCTTCCAGAGTCCTATATTAATCTACTAGGTCCCAGCCAAATATCAATGAAGGAAGTTGTAGATTCAAATGTATAGAATATAAATTTATATCCTGAGGATGATCAAAATAAAGCTGAAATCTATTGTTTTAAATATTTATTTTAAAGATGGTTTTTTTTTGCTTTTTAAAACTTTTGGGTTATACTTTTTAAATATTGTTTCATTATGTATTGCAGATTTTTTCCTAATGATAAAACAGTTTAGTAACATGATAATTTCATAAAACGCAAACTATAATGGTTAAATTTAAACTGTTAAATATTTTAGTTTTAAAGCATATTTTGGTAAAGTATTCTTTAAATAACTTTTAGGATTAAATAAAAGTAATCTAAAATATTTTTTAAATTGCCAATAAAAAGAATAACAAAGAGTTACATAGTTGCATAATTACTTAGTGAATTCATTAAAATACATTTGAGAATAGTTTATTATTCAAGGAAAATGGATAAATAATGGGATATTGTCATGTTTCCTAAGAATGGTAAATTAAATGCTTAAATATTTCATTCTGATTACAATCTAACAATACTATTAGTCCTATTCTTGACACATCTTGAAAAAATTCTTTACAAACATTTGATTATTTTCTAGAACTTTTATAAAATAACACAATATATTTTCATAGAATTCCACTGAATCATGAGGTTTTAACTAAGAATAATATTCAGTGTAACTTTTATATGTAAAACAGAGTTAGCTATGTTTGACGGTACTGCTGTTGTCTTGAAAATATTTAAACTAATTGTAAACTTGAAGCAATGTATATCTTCATTTTATGCCAAATGGATATATGAAGTTCCAGTCTGTTAAGTTAGGCATTGTGGTGCACTCCAGATGTTTTGGATTTCAGATATCATCAGATTCAGATAGCATGAGTAATAACAAGTGACAATAGAAATTGCAGCCCAATATATCTAAAGAGACTAGGTTGTCATTCTCTAGGTTAATAACATTATTCAAAAATATTTGACATTTGCATTTTTTGTGTGTTTTAATCAGTATTGAGTCAGTGACTAATCAATCCTGGTTTCCAGTATTTATTCAGAAAAATGTTTTAGCCTTATTATTTCCACTGTATCTATTCAAACACAAATTGCAATCTGTTTATTTCCCCAAAGAGAGCAAACACTATTCCCATTAAACAAAAACAACACCTTTTTGAATTTCATATAGCCTGTAATTTCTGTGGGGATATGTTGAGGAACTAGTTTAAATATACAGTAGTAATTGTTTAATAAAGTTCACCAATTTCCTTAACATAGGTTCAATGAATAAACTTTGAATTTTATTGCTTGTAGCTTTCAAAGCTGGAATTATTTCATTTGTTTATATTAATCATTAATCAAATTTTGCAGCTCTTTAAGGGCTGTAAGCATTTACATTAGTTTAAGAGCAAAAGCTACTCTCAGCCAATTAGATTCTTAAGCCAATTAGAAGATTCATTTTGTACTCAACTCTAAGCAGTTTTATAGTTTCTTTAACTTCAGTATTTAATGCTTCAAATTACATTTAAGTAATTCATTTTAAGAGTTATCAGGCTTGTATAGTCTTAATATCTCCCCTTCTACAAGGAATACCAACCAGATTTTATGAAAATAAAATAGACTTTCCTATGTAGATTGCCACACATGAATAGTAATGTTTAAATTTTTTTGATGCATATTAGGTAGGGTAACTCAATAGAGAGTTGTCTATGGTATGTCCAGATTTCTGCTGGGGAGAATTGACATGTTTCTATTCCCTCTGAACACATGAAGTATATGAAGAATGGCTACTCTACTGCAATTAACTACAATGTGCATATGGAAATTGGAACCAAACTTTCAGCACAACTTAAGGGAAGAGCTGTTTATCACTTCTGGCATATTAAGATATATAAACAAAAGTATACTCAAACAATCTAGTTTTCAAACTTTTTTGCATCTAGTTTTCAAACTACTAACGTCCTAAAACGGACGTTAGTAGTAATGGAAGACTAAGAGCAAAATAGCTCTATATTTAGACAGCTTTGTGTTATTAAAGCTCAGACTGAGGGCTAATATTGGGAGACTGTTCACAAAGAATCAATCACTGTATCCATGGCAGCTTATGGCAGCCAAAATTATGATTGTTTAGTTTAGTTAAGGCATATTTTCATACTAACATACTTTATTAAAAAGTTTATGTTTTTGTGAGTTACAGCTTACCTATTCAGATGCAGTGAAGATTTTACAGTGACGTAGGATTTAAATTGGGGTGGGGGGCGAAGGAGGAGATGGAAGGCAGATTAGTTATGTATTTCAAATTTCCAGGACGTGCCATTACAGACCTCTGAGGAGCCATCTTGGGAGTTGGGTGGGGGAGACATTTCACAGTACAATAGAGCAAGCGAGTGTTAGTGAGGGGTGGGGGGGTGCCTTAGGGGTTGGTCCTCTCCCCCCTACTATTCAATATCTACATGAAACTGCTGGGTGAGACCATCCAAGGGCATGGGGTGAGGTATCATCAGTACGCTGATGATACCCAGCTGTACATCTCCACCCCATATCCAGTCAGTGAAGCAGTGGAAGTGATGTGCTGGTGCCTGGAGGCTGTAAGGGTCTGGATGGGTGTCAACAGGCTCAAACTCAACCCTGACAAGATGGAGTGGCTGTGGGTTTTGCCTCCTAATGACAATTCCATCTGTCCATCCATCACCTGGGGGGGGAATTATTGACCCTCTCAGAGAGGGTCCGCAACTTTGGCATCCTCCTTGATCCACAGCTAACATTAGAACATCATCTTTCGGCTGTGGCGAGGAGGGCGTTTGCCCAGGTTCACCTGGTGCACCAGTTGCGGCCCTATTTGGACAGGGAGCCTCTGCTCATAGTCACCCATGCCCTCATCACCTTCGACTACTGCAATGGGGCTACTACATAGGCCTACCTTTGAAAAGTGTTTGGAAACTTCAGATCATGCAGAATGAGGCCACGCGAGCAATCGTGGGCCTTCCTAGATATGCCCACATCTCATCAACACTCCACGGCTTACATTGATTGCCAATCAGTTTCCAGTCACAATTCAAAGTGTTGGTAATGACCTATAAAGCCCTACATGGCATTGGACCAGAATACTTACGGGACCACCTTCTGCTGCACGAATCCCAGCAGCCAATTAGGTCCCACAGAGTCGGCCTTTTCCGGGTCCCATCGACTAAACAATGCTGTCTGGCAGGACCCAAGGGTAGAGCCTTCTCTGTGGTGGCCCCGGCCCTCTGGAATCAACTCCCCCGGAGATTCGAATTGCCCCCACCCTCCTTGCCTTCTGCAAGATGTTAAAAGACCCATTTATGCCACCAGGCATGGGGAGACTAACCTAGCATTTGAGAATGGTGTGTTTGTGTAGAATTGAATGCTTTTTTTTTAGTAATAATGGGGTTTTAAATTAGTTTTAATATTGGATTTGTATCATATTGTATTTTGTTGCTGTTATGAGCCACTCTGAGTCCTTGGAAAGGGGCGGCATACAAATCTAACAAATTATTATTATTATTATTATTATTATTATTATTATTATTATACCTTTTGATAAAATGTGTCAGTTTTTCAATTCTCTGTTCATCATAAACATGTAAGTATTTTATTGCACTATGCAAAATTTATAGTCCAAACTGATGATTAAACATCATACTGAAGAAAAACATGATTAAAGCTCTCTGAAAATATGAAACAAGCTTAGTCTTATTTGAGCACTAGTATAATTCAACAACATAAGATATTGAACAGAATTTTGTATTAATAGAGATGCTGCATTGATTAGTAAAGAATAAGTGTTTGTTTAATTCAACATAGGTGGAATATATGTTCACAAAGGAAGCAGTGATTTCTTCCCTTGCCCAGACAATACCATCAGGGTATTATAAAATAACAAGTTCAAAGCTGTATCCCTCTTTAGTTTTTTTTCATATTACATAGTAAACTCATATGGATAAGAATTCTAGAAGTTATAATCTAACTTCACACTGGAATAGTGTCACTATAAAAAATTGTGAACTGCTTGGTTTCATGTACAGTGTTCTCTCGATTTTTGCGGGGGATGTGTTCCGAGACCGTCCGCGAAAGTCGAATTTCCGCGAAGTAGAGATGCGGAAATAAACACACCTTTTTTGGCTATGAACAGTATCACAAGCCTTCCCTTAACACTTTAAACCCCTAAATTACCATTTCCCATTCCCTTAACCATTTACTCACCATTATTACTGGTACTCTCCATTGAATAAGACACTTAGTGATTCTGATATTTATAAACATATTTATTAACAATAATTATTTTTTTGTTATTTATTTGCAAAAATTATTAGTTTGGTGAGGCGTATGATGTCATCGGGCGGGAAAAACCGTGGTATAAAAAAACCCTCAAAGTATTTTTTAATTAATATTTTTTTGAAAACCATGGTATAGGCTATTCGCGAAATTTGAACCCGCAAAAATCGAGGGAACTCTGTATTGCACTCTGATATAATTTGTTATGGCTTTATATATTTCATGAGTCCGGTACTCATGAGGAGTAAACTCCTATTAGAGTAAACTAGTATGTACTGTAACTGTGTTGGATAGCTCTTTGCAGAATGAGAATAACAAGGTAGAGAATTACATGTCCACACCTTCCTGTTTACCTTATTTTATTTGCTTGAATGTATCATAGTAGAATATTGTATAGAAAAGAGGAATCCTGTGATGTCTTTCTTATTTGTTCCTTCAATGATGGGGCAAAAGTTGTTGCTCCCATTGGCCGTAATAGTTTCTCAGTAGCCTTAGTAATACTATAAAATGTTTATATTTAAAAATGAATATCTTGTATTTATGTTATATTTTCTATATTGAAGAAAATAATTGTGTGCAGGCATTTTAAGATATAGGTTTTTTTTTCTCATCTGAAGTTTGAAATAAGGCGCAATGACTTTCTTCACAGAACAATAACATTGAGTGTAACTTATTCAGCTTTTCTTTGATAAAGAGTCCTCGGAGAAGGGCGGCATAGAAATCCAATTAATAATAATAATAAAATGTGCTTTTTAAATTAACAATGAAAATAGACACCCATAAAAAGAAGAATGGAGGAGAAAAAGTGAAGACTACATGGAAGGCTAATTTTTTTATTTTTCATGAACATTCTTACATTAAAAAGGAAAGCAAAACTTTAAAATGGATATACAGTACTGTACAGTACCTTAAAGCATGTCCGTTTCCATTTTTCAGTATTTAGTATTTTGACCTGTATCTATGCTTACTTTTAAAAAAAAGTTTTTTCCAAACAAATACCATTTACATGTATTATAGATTTGCACAAAAGAAAAACCAGGTAATGCAAAGGTTATAAAGTCTTTAAGACATGAGCAAAGTTTGCATAAAAACATATGGATACAGTATGGATAAAGTATAAAAGGGGTGAGAAATATAACTAAATTTGAAAAGAATAGCAACCTGTGAGGTTGCTAAACATCAGTGTTCTTGCTTTTTTTGGTGGCATGGTGATTATTTTAAAAAAAATACTAGACCCATTGGGTTACCATTTTAGTGATTAGAGTGCAGCACTGCAGGCTACTTCAGCTAACTGCAGTTCAAATCTCACCACCGGCTCAAGGTTCCCTCAGCCTTCCAGTCTTCCGAGGTGGGTAAAATGAGGACCCAGATTGTTGGGGGCAATGTAAACTGTGAACTGCTTAGAGAGGGCTGTAAAAGCACTATGAAGCCATATATAGGTCTAAATGCTAATGCTACTGCTATATTACTTAAACAGAGAAACAGAATGACCAAGGGCAAGCAAAAAACCAAAAACAACTTCCAACTTCCTTTCAGCTTCCTTAATGAGTATCTGTTGTGAGAATTTGGCAGGGAGTATTGGAAACCTTCCCTTCCCCTTCCTTCCCTCCCCTTTCCTTCAGTAAGTGGATATTGATGGCTGGGGGGAAGTTGTAAGGGATTGGGAAACTCACAGAATATTTAAAAATGAAGGAGCCAGAGTCTAGCAGCAGCAGGCAAACTGATACAACCAAATTTCATTTCCTTGGGAATCATGAATTTGAGACACATTCTGTAAGTTATTCAATTTGAGGCATCTTGGTTCAAAAATTGTTGCCCTGTGTTGTACCATTTCACCCATTTAGGATAGGATAACAAGAATTTAATAGTATATATATATGAATAACAATAGCCCACTTGTGTCAAGTTGCAGCTTCTGTCCTTCCATCTATTGCCTGCATTCCTAATCCATCTAGAAGTGGTCAAAAATATTAATCTAATTTTTAAAAAACTGCCTAGGTGTCTTTCCAAAGAAGGATTCCTCCTTCATACTGATATTTTTCCCCAAGGTGTCCTGTAGAATCTACCTCATTGCAGGGAATAATTTTCTAAATTTTAAAGTTAAACTTTAAACAGTATTTGCTGCTATCAAACAAAAGCATCAGTGGCTAGGCTTGTGCAAATCCCTTGAAAAGAGGTATTTTGCAACACACAGGAGCATATACAAAGCAGCCTTCTTCAGATCAATAAAACAGTGACATCAGAGCTATTGTGTTGTGTACATGCATATGGGAGCACTTGTAAAGCCTGGGAATAGAGAGATGGCTGCTTCAATGCTTTGTATGTAGGACTGTGTGTTGTGAAGCAACTCTTTCAAAGGATTTACATAGATAAAACAGTAATATAAATGATCTCTGGAGTTATGCTCCATATGCCTTTCCTTAAGAAAAGAATTTTTAGGATTGAATAAAGAGGTGGCCTAAAAATGCCTAAAAGGCTTTTAACTTGTAAAGAAAACAAAAGGCCAACTGATTAGAGAAAATCAGTTAATTGTTTGCTATTATGATGATAACTAAAATGCCAAAAGGCTTAAAAGCAAAGTCAATATAACAAGGAAGAAATGTATGAAAGAGAATTAAGCCATGTTTTAACTTGTGTCTGTGTAGGAGTAAATTTTTGAAAGTTCGGATGTGCATTTTAGATGTAACTTTTGGTAGTTGAAATATGGTATGTACTTTAAGCATAACATATCATTAGTATGTTTATTCATAGAAAGAAATAAAAATGTCCCATACAATTTATATTTCTATAATATAAATTATATTAGATGGGGCCTGCCATTAAGTTTTGCCTCTTTATTTTAATTTTTTTCTCTACCACAGAACAAATAATATTTAACCTTTATTAAAACTTTAGTAGTGAAGCCATGGAAGTATCACATATCTCTCTTCCTGTTGCCAATTCTTTCAAGTTGTGCTAGCCAGTTTTCCTTGTGATTCACAGCGGTAGTGCAAACACAACACTAAACAATGCATAAACAAATGTTATAAAAACTTATGTTAAGAATGAGTGTTCTTTCTCCTGTGATTTAATTGCAGGAATAAAATAGGAAGCTTTTCCTTCTGTTTTCATTAAATTGCTGTTATTTAACCTATGCATTTTTTGTTAGTCTTAAGTGAGGTTAATATTAAAACCAGCCTTTAAATCTTGTTTTTGGTCATTTACAGCAGTGATTTTCAACCTTTTTTGAGCCGTGGCATATTTTTTACACTTACAAAATCCTGGGGCACACCACCAACCAAAATTACACAAAATGACACTCTAACGCAGTACATATTATACATATAGTTAATAATATAGTTTCTAAATGTATTTATACTCACTTAGTGTGAAACCTGGGCCTGTTTCAATGAACACAAAAGAATATCCTGTCAGGAATGGTAGTTTGGGGACCCATGTTCAATTTCCCCACGGCACACCTGACCATGTCTCGCGGCACACTGGTTGAAAAACACTGATTTACAGAACAGCTTATGCATGTTTCTTCATAATGATGGTCTATTGCAGAGGTAGGCAAAGTTGGCTCTTCTATGACTTAATGAATCCGGCTTTCCCCTTCATTTGTCAGAAACCCTTCTCTCCGAAGGTCGTAAATGCGAGCAGGTGATCCCAGGACACTACAACCATCATTAATACATGCTGGCTGCCAAGCACCCAAATTTTGACCATATGACAGCAGGAACATTGCAAAGTTATAAGTGCAATGACCGGTTCTGAGTCAAATTTTTCAACCTTATTGTAACTTTCAAACATTTTTCAAACAAATGGCTATAAGGTGAGGCTACCTATGTGGTTCCCATTTTATTTTTCCTAGACTCTAATCCAGGCATCTCCCTTGGTCTTCAAGTTTTTAAAACTGCAAAGAACAACCCCCATATCTGTTAATAATCTTTTGGGATCTGAGAGACATTGGGTTTAATTGCATGCAAAGCTATATATCATTTAGGATTCAGATGGAAGTATAACTTATTTTTGTTTCACACTAACTTTCATCCTGTAGTTACCTGGGTTTAGATTTTTTTTACTGCTATCTGGAGTCAACATTTCCTGATAGCATGACGAGAGATGGACTTCTAACCCATTGGTCATGCTGAACTTGTGGGGGAAATGGTTATTCTAACCTTCCTATGCTTTCTGCAAGACTAATGTTTACATTTATTTAAAAAATACTTCTGATGGAATCCTATCAATTACTGAGCCAATTATCAAATGGACTTCCTTTCATTGAATGTGTTGAAATATAAAACAGACACTCTGGAACTCTGTTTTGGATTATTGCCTTTGGTGAAGAATTAGAGTCAGTGGCATAAATGAGACTTCTAATACTGTAGATCCTAAAAGAATAAAATGGTATAGGAACAAATTATAGCCAAAGAACCAATACTATTGTATTTTGGTTTGATGTAGTTGTGTTACTGGAGATTTCTTATCCTCTAAAATTCTTATTTTCTATTTGTCTTAAACTAAATTAGTAAGAAAGTTGGCACTTTCCATGATTTCTCTTTCTGACCTTTTGATCGTAAATAAAATGAATGACACTGAAAAGAAACATTTAAAAAATATACTTGTGGTTTTGGAATACTTGGCAAAGCTGATGGCATCCCTGGGATTTAGAAAACTGTTATTAAACAAAAAAACTATGCTCTTATTTTCAGTCTTTTAAAGTAAAAATAAAAATTGATATGCTTGAATGTTTATATATAAAAGATATTCCTTGTGATTCTTTTTCTTTTATCATTTTTTCAATCATTTAATGCTAATATTCAAGTACTATGAAGTATTAATTTCTATCACATTGAAGCAATTACAAGTAGTCTTTGACTTACAAAAGTTCATTTAGTGACCATTTGAAGTTATAATGGCACTGAAAAAAAGTTTTTACAGCTGTTTTTTACCATTACAATCATTGTAGCACTCCCATGGTTATGCGATCAAAATTCAGATACTTGACATGTGACTCATATATGACGGTTTCAATGTCACAGGATCTTATGATCAGACAAGCAAAGTTGATGGAGAACCTTAACAACCTGTTACTAACTTAATAACTACAGTGATTCCCTTAACAATTGTGGTAAGAAAAAGTCATAAAATGGGGCAAAACTCACTTAAATGTTTTACTTAGCAATATAAATTTTGAGCTCTCTTATGGTTTTAAGTCAAAGACTACCTTGATATTATTAAGGTAAAACGTAGAACAAAATTGAATCGGATTGCATTGTCTATTTTTAAACCTGAGGATTCTATTGACATTATGATCCAATAAAATATTAATTTTTGTTTCTTATCTATTTTAATACTGTATATTAGAAATCCCTATTTCATACAGCTTGATAGTTTCTATGAATGACGGCTTCCCACATAACAGGATAACTCAAATCACGGAGTTAGCAATCAGTTTATTGTATTGGCAACAGTATCCGTATGTAACACATTTCAGAAAATCTTGCTGTAAACTGATGATGTGAATATTTTTATCAATACTGTACTCTGATGTAGGCTAGATAAACTTGTTTGAGAACAATTTAGTTAGCCTTGACACTAAGTGAGAATCTGATACAGTCATGGTTTCAAGTTCTAAGACATTCATTTAATTTCAGTAAGTATGTTTTTAATGTTCTCTGTGACTTGCTGAGACTAGGAAATAATTCAACACACATTTTCCCAGTCTAAAACATAGTGAGTAGTATAGAGGTTTTCTGCCAAATATGAATGAGGCAATCCACAATGGTTGTGTGGAAGGCAATACAGTATTGTCCCAAAGTTGCTTTAGTGATTAATGGTGTACTTTTGCAAATAAACTATGCACTGAGTTTTTATTAGCCATAGCATTACCTGTCTGATTTGGTTTTTATGTCTTTCTATGAACAAAAAAATCCAACATATTTCAATACAAATATTATTGCTTAATTTTAAATGTTTCTTTTTGCTTAGGCTAAGAGCTGTTTTGGACACTTTCCTGCACAATGAGACTAGATATCTCTGGTTATTGGTGAAAAACTATATATAAACTATATAAAAGAAAGAGAGACAATTTTATTATTATTTTCAGAGGCATTGCGTTCTAGTTTCCATTGTAAGGTTTTATTAATGTAGAAAATAAGAGGACATCTGAATTTTAATGACAAGTTTGCTTTTAAAAACTTTTCAATATTAAATTGGGCATATATTTTGAATTTTTAATGTATGATTTCCAAAAATTCTATTTTGAGCCATATTTGTGTATCAAAAAGCTATTATTACTGCTATTGTAAGAATTAAAACACAAGAATAGATTTTCAATCTGTATTTTGAAGAAAAAAAATCTTGCATCAAAGTCAGATGCATTTCATTATCTAGCTATCGGTTAAATTATTACACCCTAATTGTAACCAAAATGGTTGATCACTATTGCATTTGCTTGGATTTTTATTTTATTAAAATTTAGTTATTCATTATTATTTAGTTCTCATTATTTTCATACATTCTACATCCCTCCAGGGTTAGAGACTACTTCCGTTAGCAACCATTTGCAAATATAATGATAGTTAACAATAATGAAACTGGTCATTTTCTGACCAGTGTACACATTTCTGGTCAAATTTTGTGTCTATGCAAAAAACACATATTGGAGTGAGAATAATACTTGTGCCGCTGTATGAGGAATCAAATAAGAAAACTTATCTATCTATCTATCTATCTATCTATCTATCTATCTATCTATCTATCTATCTATCTATCTATTCGATTTTTATGCCGCCCTTCTCCTTAGACTCAGGGCGGCTTACAACATGTTAGCAATAGCACTTTTTAACAGAGCTAGGCTATTGCCCCCACAATCCGGGTCCTCATTTTACCCACCTCGGAAGGATGGAAGGCTGAGTCAACCTTGAGCCGGTGATGAGATTTGAACTGTTGACCTTCAGATCTACAAGTCAGCTTCAGTGGCCTGCAGTACAGCACTCTACCTGCTGCGCCACCCCGGCTCATTTCCATTCTATTCTATTCTAACAGGTTTTAAAAGAGAAGATACAGGAAGCTTGGTCAGGCATTGATTATTAGGCAAAGTTTTAAATCCCGTCTTTTTAATACTGAGAGCCATTCAAGGCAACCACAAGGCAATCAATAGGAACCACACAGGTAGCCTCACCTTATAGCCATTTGTTTGAAAAATGTTTGAAAGTTACATTAAGGTTGAAAAATTTGACTCGGAACCGGTCGTTGCAATTATAACTTTGCAATGTTCCTGCTGTCATATGGTCAAAACTTATCTGAATGATGGCAGCAACCAGGACTCTTCCCATTCACCATTTTACTTAACAACCTGGGCAGTGGAATGAAATTCAGTCACTAGAGGAACAATGGGTGTTTGTTTTCTTGACAATTGTTTCTATAGTATTCATTTGTATGAGATTTATAAATGTGATATCTAAATTAATAAAGAAATAAGCGTATAGCCCTTCCTCTGAATGGAATGCATTTTTAAGATGACTTTATCATCTGCCTTAAGATGGGCTTACCTGCTATGAGAAGGGGATACCAAGAATGTTCATCCTAAAAAGTCAACCTTGCTTTCAGTCAGATTTTTGGGGGGAGGAGGGGATGTCATAGTCATTCTGAATGTGTCTAGTTCAAAAGAAACATAATTAACCTTGCAGGGGGGGGGCATTCCATGTCAGTAAAAGCAATGATAACAAAAATGTATTCCTAAAAGGTGAATAGTCTTTTAATTAAGAATCCCTTCTGCCTCCAGTAATGTTTCTTGCCTTTCTTTCATTTTACCTGATCTTTTTTGACATGGGATAATATTCAGATAATACAAGCTTTGAATACAACTTATATTTATATTACTGAAGAATGTATTTACATTGTGTCCCCATTCCCTAATTGCAAAATGGCCTTGTGTCCTAGTTTCAGGGTAGTGGCTCTAGACTCTTTAATTGTTACTGTTTGCTACTATGGGTGGGGTGAACAAAATGTTGTTATATGGAATCTAGTTGGGCAGCATTCCCTTCATCTCGAGAAGGATTTCCTTGGTGGTTTTTTTTCCCTTACATACATTTGTGTAGAGTTTTCTTTTTTATGTCCTACTTATGATTAATAATTTGGCCTGAATTCTGTAATAACCTGGACTGCAACAATTGTCATTTTATCAAATAGCATCATTTTATCTCCTGATCAAATTTTAGATTTAATTAATTACATTTTTATTGTTTTTTAAAAAAACTTTATTAATTCTCAGTAAAAAGACATACAAACTTAGAAACATTTAAACACATAGTAGGGGTTACAATTACCCCTCTTTTCTTGAAGTCAATTTTTAATACAGAAAAAAGGATAAAATCTTAAATCTTTAAATCAAACTAATATTCTAATTGAAATGAAGAACTTTGTTTACATATTCTAATAAACATAAAGTTAAATTGATAAAAAAGAGAAACCAACAACACTAACAACAAAAAATATCAATAACATTTGATTATATTCATACCGTTTTCATTACCTTATTTTCAACTTTATTCTTATCTATCCATGTATAAAATTTATCCCAAATAATATAAAAATCAGATTCTTTTTATTGTTTTTACAGTACTGTATCATGGTTTTGAAGCCCTTCATTCAGTTTAAGTAGCCTTTACATTGTTAGGTCTTGTTAATCTTATTGTTCTTGAAATATACATTCATTGTCTGGAAAAATAAACTTTTTTAAAAGTTAACATCATTTTCCGATTGTTGACCTTTTACTATTCCTTGCTTGATTATAATGTGCTGCTTTTTAGTCTTCCTTTTTAGTACTCAAAGCTGAAACAAACCTGCTTGTTTGTATTTTTGATTGTATCTTTTTGAATCAAGACACCACTATTCCCATAGTCAATGTGATGAATTGATTGATGAATTGTATCGATTTATGGGATGCCCAACTGATAAAATTATGGTTTTTTTAAAAAAAAGAAAATCAAATGAAATTACTTCTCGTTCCAGGGTTTGGGAGAGAGCCAGTTTACTTCAACATTTACTTAAAGGACACCAGAACAGTCATTATTTAACACATCCCTTTTTTAAAAAAGAGAAAAGAAAATGTGCAAATCTGTGCATCAGATGCCTATTTTTTCTCATAGTAGTACAGCCTCGTCTTATGAACTTAATTGGTTCCGAGATGAGGTTCTTAAGGTGAAAGGTTCGTAAGATGAAACAATGTTTCCCATAGGAATCAATGGAAAATCCAATAATGTGTGTAAGCCCATTAGGAACATCCAAAACATTAAGGCTTTTAAAAAAAAAGCGGTGGGCAGACGAAGTTGAGGCGAATGGAGTGGGGGGAGTGACAGCGAGAGGTGGCAAGAAGTGCCACTCCCAATGAAGCAAGGCAAAAAGAGCGTCTCTTGAGCTCCATGAGTTTTTCCCTCCCGTTTTTGTCTACCCCACTGTGCTCATCTCCCCCACACCTTTCTCCTCTCTTGAGCTCCATGAGTCTTTCCCTCCCGTTTTTGTCTACCCCACTGTGCTCATATCCCCATAACTTTCTCCTCTCTTAAGCTCCGTGAGTCTTTCCCTCCCGTTTTTGTCTACCCCACTGTGCTCATCTCCCCCACACCTTTCTCCTCTCTTGAGCTCCATGAGTCTTTCCCTCCCGTTTTTGTCTACCCCACTGTGCTCATATCCCCATAACTTTCTCCTCTCTTAAGCTCCGTGAGTCTTTCCCTCCCGTTTTTGTCTACCCCACTGTGCTCATCTCCCCCACACCTTTCTCCTCTCTTGAGCTCCATGAGTCTTTCCCTCCCGTTTTTGTCTACCCCACTGTGCTCATATCCCCATAACTTTCTCCTCTCTTAAGCTCCGTGAGTCTTTCCCTCCCGTTTTTGTCTACCCCACTGTGCTCATCTCCCCCACACCTTTCTCCTCTCTTGAGCTCCATGAGTCTTTCCCTCCCGTTTTTGTCTACCCCAGTGTGCTCATATCCCCACACCTTTCTCCTCTCTTTAGCTCCATGAGTCTTTCCCTCTCGTTTTTGTCCACCCCACTGTGCTCATATCCCCATAACTTTCTCCTCTCTTAAGCTCCGTGAGTCTTTCCCTCCCGTTTTTGTCTACCCCACTGTGCTCATCTCCCCCACACCTTTCTCCTCTCTTGAGCTCCATGAGTCTTTCCCTCCTGTTTTTGTCTACCCCACTGTGCTCATATCCCCATAACTTTCTCCTCTCTTAAGCTCCGTGAGTCTTTCCCTCCCGTTTTTGTCTACCCCACTGTGCTCATATCCCCATAACTTTCTCCTCTCTTGAGCTCCATGAGTCTTTCCCTCCCGTTTTTGTCTACCCCACTGTGCTCATATCCCCACACCTTTCTCCTCTCTTGAGCTCCATGAGTCTTTCCCTCCCATTTTTGTCTACCCCACTGTGCGCATCTCCCCACACCTTTCTCCTCTCTTGAGCTCCATGAGTCTTTCCCTCCTGTTTTTGTCCACTCCACTGTGCGCATCTCCCCACACCTTTCTCCTCTCTTGAGCTCCATGAGTCTTTCCCTCCCGTTTTTATCCACTCCACTGTGCGCATCTCCCCACACCTTTCTCCTCTCTTGAGCTCCATGAGTCTTTCCCTCTCGTTTTTGTCCACTCCACTGTGCGCATCTCCCCACACCTTTCTCCTCTCTTGAGCTCCATGAGTCTTTCCCTCTCGTTTTTGTCCACTCCACTGTGCTCATCTCCCCCACACCTTTCTCCTCTCTTGAGCTCCATGAGTCTTTCCCTCCCGTTTTTGTCTACCCCACTGTGCTCATATCCCCACACCTTTCTCCTCTCTTTAGCTCCATGAGTCTTTCCCTCTCGTTTTTGTCCACCCCACTGTGCTCATATCCCCATAACTTTCTCCTCTCTTAAGCTCCGTGAGTCTTTCCCTCCCGTTTTTGTCTACCCCACTGTGCTCATCTCCCCCACACCTTTCTCCTCTCTTGAGCTCCATGAGTCTTTCCCTCCCGTTTTTGTCTACCCCACTGTGCTCATATCCCCATAACTTTCTCCTCTCTTAAGCTCCGTGAGTCTTTCCCTCCCGTTTTTGTCTACCCCACTGTGCTCATATCCCCATAACTTTCTCCTCTCTTGAGCTCCATGAGTCTTTCCCTCCCGTTTTTGTCTACCCCACTGTGCTCATATCCCCACACCTTTCTCCTCTCTTGAGCTCCATGAGTCTTTCCCTCCCATTTTTGTCTACCCCACTGTGCGCATCTCCCCACACCTTTCTCCTCTCTTAAGCTCCGTGAGTCTTTCCCTCCCGTTTTTGTCTACCCCACTGTGCTCATATCCCCATAACTTTCTCCTCTCTTGAGCTCCATGAGTCTTTCCCTCTCGTTTTTGTCCACTCCACTGTGCGCATCTCCCCACACCTTTCTCCTCTCTTGAGCTCCATGAGTCTTTCCCTCCCGTTTTTATCCACTCCACTGTGCGCATCTCCCCACACCTTTCTCCTCTCTTGAGCTCCATGAGTCTTTCCCTCTCGTTTTTGTCCACTCCACTGTGCGCATCTCCCCACACCTTTCTCCTCTCTTGAGCTCCATGAGTCTTTCCCTCCCGTTTTTATCCACCCCACTGTGCTCATTTTCCCCATGCAGTTTGGAAGGGGGGAGTTTGTCGCTGGGATTCAAAGCAGCACTGGCAAAAATGAAGGGAATCCTAGCGAGGTGAGCCTCAGTGAAATCCCAGCAATGCAAGAATGGGGCGCTTTGGCTGGCAATGGAAGTTCGGAGGCAGGAATTCCCAGGGAAATCCTAGTGCTTTGGGGCATCCCAGCCGCGGCTCGGGTTCGTAAGGTGAAAATAGTTCAGAAGAAGAGGCAAAAAAATCTTAAAACACCGGGTTCGTATCATGAAAAGTTCGTATGAAGAGGGGTTCGTAAGACAAGGTATCACTGTATATTTAATAAGTATTAATATTTTTCCTTTAAAAATAAATATGCCACAAAGGATGAATATTGACTAAAAAAAAATCAAAAATGAAGTATACTTATCTCTCTGAACAAGAACCTCTCTATTACTGTAGTTTTTTATTTATTCAATTTATATAGCTACCCATTATACCAAAGCAACTTTCAGCAGGGAACAAAGTTAAAAAAAAATATCATTATAATTATAAAATAAACAATATATTCTGTTGTTGTACTGTGTTATATATAAAATATATGGATTATCACCAAATTATAGGTAATTCAGAAATGTAGTCAAAAATCATTTTCTGTGAAATAATTATTTTTGAGCAAAAAAACTTACAAGATTTTGGTATGAAGTGAGTTCTGTAAGATGAATAGAGACTATCAGTAATAATTTTTGATATAAGTAGTTTTTGGTATAATTGTTTTAGAATTGTACACATAAAAGATGTAGATGTGATATACAAGATGGGCCTCAATTTTTATACATACATACATACATACATACATACATACATACATACATACATACATACATACATACATAGGTTTTCTTCAATTGATTCAGACTTTTCCCTGATATTTGCTGAATGTTTTGAACAATTCACTTGGATGTTACTGAAAGAAATACGCTTGATGTTAGTACTGTTGACAACACATTTGGAAGCTATTGCTACACACTCTGTCCACCTATGGCTATTGATATTGGAACATTTATGACAGGACAGATTTTGACACTCAATCTAATCTCTTCCAGTAGTTTAAAAAGCAAGATAAATACCTTTGTTTTATTATTAGAAAGAATAAAATTCACTTCCAGTAAATTGACAATATAATTATGGAGCTTCTTTAGTCATTGCCCAACATAAATGAAAGTAATTGCTATTGTCTTTGCTACTACTAATATTGTAGGTGAACTTTGATATTTTTATGCCTTCTAGATGAAGGACACACTATTATCAAAATGATTTCCCTTACTGATATGTCATTATTATTCCAATTTGTATTATTATTATTATTATTATTATTATTATTATTATTATTATTATTATTTGAACAATGTTTCTCAATATTCTTAAATCTACATCATTAACTCTAGTAATTTTCTTAAGTTATATGTTACTGATACATTACAGTAAATCTATCACGTGTTTAGGAAGTGTTGACTGTGTTTTTACTTTGTGAGGGGTTATTGATCTATGTTCACAGAATATTATGTTAAAATGTGATATTAGTTTTTTAGAAGATCTACGTTGCAATAGGTGGTAAATTAAAAAATTAATCCATGTTAAGATTATTTTATTTTATAATATCTTTATATAAAATATTAGGTATTACGAAATAAAAAATAGAAGTGTTGCAACACAGATCCGTAGGTATTTCAGCATGCTTAAACATCAAAATGAAACTAGGGTTCTTAAAAGTCTATGCTGACCTTCCCTGAGTTTCTATAAATTTGCTTGCATTGCATTTTTCACAATTAAACTCAGTAAAGGAGAACATTTCTAGCTCAAGGTTGAAATGAGGGCTGATGGTGTTACCTAGTTAGGGTAATGAAACATCTGCAAGCAAGCTCAGAGAGCACCAGGGACCCCTAATTAAGTTCAGTTAAGGCTATTGCGTCATACCCAATAAGCAAACCAGAATATTTATTTCATGTGATTAAAAAAAAAAAATCTATGGCACGGGTCATCAAATTATGACCTGTGGGCCACATGCAGCCCATCGAAGCCATTAATCTGGCCCACACAGGACCACGAGGTTACTCCTACCCACAGTGACTCACCCACCCTTTGGCAGAGTGCAGGACTTACCTTTGCGAGCCCCATGGGCTGGAACTGAAAGGTAGGGTCAAAAATTTTGGCCCGCAGACAGATTCTAGAGGTGGGGGAGGCGAAATATGGATTACACAGATGCCCCAGGAGGCAAAAAAAAAAAAAAAGAGCTAAAATGGCCCGGTTTTGTCCAAAAAACAGCCCGATTTTGCCTGTTTTTGGCCTGTAGAATGCTGCTGGAGATGGAGGAGGTGTAAAACAGGATGCACAGATGCCCCAAGAGGCAAAAAACCCACCCCAAAACCAGCTTGTTTTTAACCTTCCCCACCTCCAGAAGTTAGAGAAAGAGAGAGAGGGAGAGTGGGGAGATACACACAGAGAGAGAGACAGAGATTTCTCAAGCTCCTTGGGGCTGAGAAGAATTGCTGCAAAACTGAGTTTTCTGAAGTGGGTCAGTAGACTCCTAAACAACTGAAAAATGATCTAATAAAAAGAAAAGTCAACCAAAAGAACAAACTAAAGCAAATAAAATATCCTCTGGAGCAAAATATATTTAATTTATGTGTGTTGTTTAATGCACATGACTTAACTACACCAGCCGCCAACAGTCTGAGGGACCCTGAATTGGCCCTCTATTTAGAAAGTTTGAAGACCCCTGATCTTTCCCCCAAAAATGTATGGCATCGGATCAGAATACTTGCCGCATGAGTCCTAGATTCCCAGCAACCAGTTAGGTCCCACAAAGTTGGCCTTCTCCAGGTCCCATCAAGTAGACAATGTCATTTGGCAATGAAGAGCCTTCTCTGTGGGAGTCCCAGCCCTCTGGAATCAGCACCCCCGGGAGATTGGTACTGCCCCCACCCTCCTCGCCTTCTGCAAGATCTGAAGACTCATTTAGGCCGCCAGGCTTGGGGCCATTGTTGACCGAATGGGTATGAGAGTCTTTTAATTGGTTTTTAGGTTTCTTAGATTTATTTTGATTTGATTTTGATTTGATTTGTTGATTTGATTTGATTTGATTTAGGATGTATATTGTTTCCTTATATGTTGTAAGCCACCCCGAGTCCTTGGAAAGAGGTGGGATATAAATCCAATAAATGAATAAATAATACTGCATAATATTTATTTTAGTAATTGGTCAGGTGTAGTAATTGGTCAGGTAAAACATTTTGCCGATTTAAAAATCTATGATTAACTGGAAATGAACACTCAGCCATGGTGATGCAGTGGTTAGAACACTACTACCGGCTACTTCTGCTGACTGCCAGCTGCCAGCAGTTCAATTCTCACCAGTTTAAGGTTGATTTGGCCTTCCAAGATTGGTAAAATGAGGACCCAGATTATTGAGGACAATATGCTGACTGTAAATAACTTAGAGAGGGCTGTAAAACACTGTGAAGAGGTATATAAGTCTAAGTACTATTGCTATTGCTACAGAACTCTTGCTAAAAGAATAAAACAATGAAATGAAGATTTATAGATTTAATGATTGAAAAATATGAAAATTTAATACGAGTTGAAGAAATTTCTGGAAAAAATAAGAGGGAGGAAAGGGGAGTTTGTTGGTATCTGTTGAAGAGAAGATCATATTTTAGAACTCAGTTTTCTTTTTATTCTTTTCATCTTTTTTATTTCTTTAGATTTGTCAAAAATCTATATGTGAAAATAGTTTTTAAAACATTTAATATAGATTGATTTGCTTTATTTTGGGAGATTATCCAAAGACTATAGCTTTTTCACAGAAAACATGCCCTTTTAAAAACAGTTACGTGCAATAACTTATTTTCTCAAACTTATCTGAAAAATCTCGAATTTATGTACATATTTATTTCATTTTTATGTATTGATTATGATATAGTCTGACTGAAACTGAGAACTCTACATAATCATACATACCTTTCTAAATACAGTATCTAAATATCAAACAGGAAAAAAATCATATATTTTTCAAGTTATTAAAATGAATTGTAGATGAATTAAATTTTGCTAAATCAAATCCACAATTCCTTCTATTCCAACAAGAATTGGACACCCTACCACATACTTTTATTTATTAATGAAATGTATACAAACACCCATATAACTCTAGAGTCGACTTGCAAGTAGTAATTGCTGCTATCAAAAAGGAAGTATTACAGTATAATTATACCATGATTTGGATTTCATGTAATCACTTTGGTGTAATTGACAGTTTAGGGCTAGAAACCAGAAATCTTTGATTTCTATTTGTCCCTTAGATATACAACCAACTGGATGACTTTTTGACACTCTCTCCAACCTATCCTACCTCATAGGGTTGTTCTGGGGAAAATAGCAGAAGACAAGAACTTTGTTTGCCATCTTAAGAGGAGCAATATTTTTAAAAAACAGAAAAGAAGAAATCTAACAATTTCTGGTACTTATGGAAATTGTATATATGTGTTAAAATTAGGATTTATAACCTTTTTGACTTTACTTTAAAAAAATGAAAACATCTCTTTTATAGTTTTCCATTGAACCTTGGGAAATAACTCATCAAGAGCTGATGTAAAATACCTAGAAAAAATGGTCTTGGTAGCTGAACATGTCTTGTGGAGAAAAAAATGATTGCTTTATGAATTAATAAATTGTAACTGAAAACTTTTAAAAATAAAATAATTTACCAATCTAGATTGGCAATTATTCATATTGAAAAATACTATACCTTATTCATTAAAAATTAATTCCATAGAAAACCTCCAAAATAATACACAGTAATATCCTGAACATTACAACTTTCTCCTAGCCTTTTATTTGGAGAATGTAATCATTTTGAGTCAGCCTGGTGTTTTTATGAAAATAAACCACAAGATGAAGTAGCTGAGGATCTTGAGGCATAGGTCTGCTATCTCCCAGACAAAATTGGTAAACAATCTGGAGGAAATCGTTCTAGATTCACAATTCCTGTTAGCAGCAAGTCTGGTTTGATAGATCTCTGTATAAATCCATTTTGTGGATCATTTGTTCTCATTTATGCATTTGGAGACTTGGCTCATGGAAATTCATTAGTTTGTCACTTGTACCTCATGCATGTTCATAGGTTTACTTTTGAAGATTATTTGGAAACTACAGCTAATCCAGTACGTATTGGTACAGGTAGTTATGGGCACAGATTGCTATGTCCCTGTAATACTTTGCACGCTATACTTGTTGCCAATAAACTTCCAGATGTAATTCAATGTATTTATTATAATTTGTAATGCTTTTCGTTGCACAAGGCCTGTGTATTTGCAGGACAGCTTGACTATTATTATCTCCAACTGTCTCCAGGGTTGGCATGCTGTGAAACCCATCTCTTATACCATGTCATCTTACGGAACCAGGAAGCATAGTTGTTTAATATTTATACATTATTTTTATACATTATTCTTCCTGAGTTCTAAATACCCCTGATCCTGCCTTTGGGTCTAACGGACAATGCCCAAATCCATTTTTTACCCGATGGAGCCAGTATTGTCTAAAGACATGCCCATAGTCATGTAGCTTGTATGACTATATCAAACTGCATGGAACACAGTTACCTTTACCTTGCCACAGAAATGGTACCTATGTATCTACTCACATTTGTATGGTTTCAAATTGTTCAATGGGCAGGAACTGAGCTAGACAACAGGAGCTTACCCTGTTGCATAGTACTCAGGACTTGAATCCTGGTTATCGACTCTCTAGCCAACAAGCCCAGCATCCTAATCACTGAGCCATGGTGTTCATCAGCTTAATATTAAATTACTAAAGTCAACTACTTTTCAAAGGAAATATAAGAATATAAGCTATACTCATCATTCATGAGGTCAATGTTTGGTTCAATACTCTCCTTGTCTGTTTAGAAATAAATCCTATAGAATTCACAAGAATTTAGGAACAGTGAAAACTGTTAAAGTGAGAACAGGACTGGGTGAAGATGCTTGCTATCTGAGAGAGGATATAGGTAGTTCTCAAGTTCTGTACATCAATTTAACATCTATCTGAAGTTACGAATGTAGCCGAAAGATATAGTTATGACAGGTTCAAAATTGCAGACAACAAGATGTGTCTACAGCAGGGGTTCTCAACCTGGGGGTTGGGACCCCCTTGGGGGTCAAGTGACCATTTCACAGGAGTTGTCTAAGACCATGGGAAAAGACAAATTTCTCATGGTGTTAGAAACTAAAGCTTCTATTCTGGCACCTTGGAACATATTTTTACAATCTGACCAATCAGGTGTTTACAATGGGGGTGGCCCTCTGACCTTTCTGCCAATCAGCTTAAAGCTCTGTTGGGAGAATTGGCGCTAGACTTATGGTTGGGGCTGTCAGCACAATATGAGGAACTGTATTAAGGGGTTGTGGCATTAGAAAGGTTGAGAATCATGGGACCTGGATTTATCACTCCTGAAATAGTGGCCATTTTTAGTTTTGTGACTATTCCTTGTTTTCTTTATTATGACAGGCAATTTCCAAGGCTCAGGTGGTCAGCTTGCTTTCCCCCTCCCTGATCAAATGATCAATCAAGATTGGAGTTTTTGCAGCCAGCCTGCTCCCCCCCCCCCCCAATTGCTGCCGGGTAGAGGACTAGAGGAGTAAATCACTTATTGCTGTCCTTATTGCTTATTTTGTTGCTCTTGCCTTGAAGACAGGAATACTTTAGTTACCTTTTTTCATTAGTGTGTTTGTCTGCATTTGCCTGACAAAATTTCTAGCCGGTGTCCACAGAAAGCAGATTTAGTACTGTAAAATTCCTTTACATTACATTGTACTGTTTGTTTCTTTGCATTAAGATTGAGATTGCTTGCAGAAAAATGCTCTGCAATCTCCTGTACTGTTTTGCCTTGAGAATTAGTGTGCGCTACTGAAGATAGCATGTAGACAGCTGATGAGCGGGTGACAGTGGAAGGAAGGTGGCTTCCCCAGATCCCTATAAATTCATCCACCCAATCAGTGGTGAAAAATTTTCTTACTGGTTCTGTGGGCATAACTTATATTGTGGGCATAGTTTGGAGGTTAAGTGGGTGTGGCTTGGTGGTCAGGTGACTAGGTAGATGTGACTAACTTGTAAAATGTGAAACTCACTTAACAATGCTCTTGCTTAGCAACAAAAATTTTGGCCTCAATTGTGGTCATATGTCTGTCTTCCTTCCTTCCTTCCTTCCTTCCTTCCTTCCTTCCTTCCTTCCTTCCTTCCTTCCTTCCTTCCTCCCTCCCTCCCTCCCTTCCTCTTTCCCTCCCTCCCTTTCCTTTCTTTTCTTTCTTTCCTCTCATTGTTTCCCCTTCATATATCTATGTCTGTCTGTCTGTCTGTCTGTCATCTACCTATTTTCCAGAGTTTTACAGTTTCTAATCTGGCACAGAAATAATAATAATTTAATAATAATTTATTAGATTTGTATGCCGCCCCTCTCCAAACACACAGATTGTTGTTTTTCCACTCACCCACTCCCCAAAAAACCCACCAAAAATATTAAACAGCCTGGAAAAATGCTTGCATGAACACAAAGGCTGCATCATGCCTTACCTCTGCAGCCTGCAAATTAAGGAGGCCAGAAGGAGTTAAATTTGGGCCTTCCGCCCCTTCCCCCAATGCCACCTTCCCCAAAGGGGTTGGAGACAACTGGGGAGTGATCGGCTGGGAAAGCAGAGCTTGCCTGGGCTCTCCGCCATCCTGGAAGTGTGCCATGCCAGGGAATTTTCTTGCGCACCCATGGTGCTGGTGGCAGAGCATGCCCAACCCTTCAAAACTCAAGGCGGAAGGGAAAGCAAGTGGGGGGACAGTTGGCCAAAGGCCCCGCTGAAGCCGATCACACCATGCCCAAAATGCAAGCGAGCTTAACAATGTCCCTCTGAAGTGGCTCCTTGTATGAGTGCAGAGGGTCGTCCTTCCCTCCCGCACTACTAGCATTGGCCTTATCTTCTTCTGCTGCTGCTATCTTGTTCCGTCTGAGAGGGGTGGGAAATAGCAAGCGGAAAAGGTCCTAATGGCAGGAAACGGCAAGCAAATGTCCCAGGGCTGCTGCACATGCGCATGTTCCACAGCCCGCTTCCAGTGCGGACTTATGTCCTACTGCATGTGTAGTCCCAGGACATCTGCTTACAGAGCGAGCAACTGGGGGACTGGTTTGGAGGCCTGGCCAGCCAGCCATCGCTGGCGGTATTGCAAATCACCAGTAGCTGTCATTACCAGTACGCCCAAACAGGTTCGAACAGTAAGCATTTCACTCCTGCACCTAACCCAATTTCATTCTGCAGACCTGTCTGCATGTCTTATGCTCTGAATGTATTTAGTGTGGAGTTGGAAGGCCACCTGGTCTTGCTGGAGGAATTTTTGAGCACATGGCATTCCCTCCAGAAGTCCCAGAGGGAAGCCCTGCAAATTCTCTAGCCTCTTACTTCACAAACGATGGTGGAACAAAGAGCAAGATCATTAGGGTCGTATCTGGAAGAATACCTGTAATATGGTAACAGTCAATTCCCAAAAAATGATTCAAGGGTATTCACTCTTATTTAAACATGGGCAATGGTCATTGACTTGCATTAAAGTTGTAAGCCAGCATTAGCATGTCAGGCCATGAGGCAGCAGCTACAGACAACTGCAGAGGAGCCAATGTGTGTCAAATTATACATGTTATATCATTTATATCAAACATACAATAGTTGTGTGATAATATATAGTATCATTTTTTCCACAAGACATTTACATATACAATTATGTCCTTCAATAGCTCACTATCACTAGCTGTCAAAAACTGTTGCTTGAAGCTCTTGACTCATTGTTCCACCTATGGTGGTATTGATCCTCAAGGGCAGAATGAAAAATAATTATTTTATCTAGTTTATTTAATTTGATTACACACTAAAGACATGATTTCAATATTGTATGGAATTTTTCTAATATTTTTGTGACAATATACTTTGAGGAATAGTCAGAAGTTATACATAGAACAGGTTTTTATGCTAGAAAGAAAAATTGTACTATGTCTGCAATTGAAATTATACAGTCCTTACGATATTAGGATATCAAGAGTCTCCTGTGCTTTTAGAACTCAGAAGCACTGAAGAAAAAAAATTATACCATATATCTTTGTATTTTCATCTTATATTTTTTTTGTATAGATAATAAGAAACTAGGGGGGAAATGACAAATAAAGAAATGTTTTTACTGACATTTTTGCATAGCAAATCATTTTCAATTTAGTGACTTGTTTTATATTTATTTATTTTTGTATATTTTGCTCAGAAATTATCTGATTTCAAAGATATTCACATTATTTTGTTGTTCGTGTAGCAAGAAGTATGATAAATAAATTTATCTCAAAAGTTTCACTTACCTGTCAAGTTATACATTCTTGGTGACTAAGTTAGTTTCAGCCCCCCCCCCATCCCACCCCAGTTGTGTTGCAATCAAAACATTTTCTTCAAATGTTGGGGAATAAGAAAAATGTGGTGCATTAATTGTTGCCAATAAACATTGTTTAATAAAATTATCTTAATTTGTACTGGATGAACTACTTTCAAGATCCTAGTGGAGTAAAATGCACTGAACAATACATGCTGAAGCTTGTACTTAATTTAATTATTGTAAGCATCTGTCCTAAGTGCATGATAGCCATGTCCATACCTGTTCCAGGAGAGCAGCTGAAAACTTGCAGACACTTATGGTGATATCATAAGAAAGTTCTAAAAAATGAAAAACAAAGTACTGAAGATACAAAACAAAAAACATGAACGGAAGTGAATATACACAGATGGATTGGGGAAAAGACAATAGGTTTATACAAGATCAGTTGGGAAAACAAATATGGATTTATAGATGGAAAAACAATTAAAACTAGGCACTTTACAAACTTATACTGTATTGTGAAAAGATTTTAGCATTAGGATTATATATAATAGAAAGATATGATATGAAAAAAGGTTTCTGATCACTACTATTAAATTTTTTTTTGAAAACAGCTTAGAAATGGGAATGGCAGTAGTATTCTTTTTCCTTTGCACGTATTTTTAATACTCTTCATCTCTATATTAAATGTATCTTTGCAGGTATTCCATAACTGCTTTGAAAATAAACATGACTGGCTAGCAGAAGATTATTTTGGGTGTAGTACTTGAAAATATTTAAATAAGAACAATGTTGTGAGTCTGCATTTATAGTTCTGTTCTATGCAGTCCTTTAGATAGAGTAGGTCACAACATTTTTAGGCAATGATATGTTATAATCTGGAATGGTACCTTATGCTAGCTATATTTGCTAATGAGATAATAGCTATAATGTCGAAGCCTTTCTCAACTAGAGAGTGCCTTACATTTCCTATGATCTCTTATCCTTCAGGTAGTTTTTTAAATGCAAAAATTAATGAAAATTATAAATCTTAACATATATGTTTTGAATTTTCCATCGAGTGCTTGGCAGCATTTATGAGGAATTCTGATCATAGCCAAAAGTTACAGATTGCTTACTGGTAGATTGGCACAGGGCTCTAATTAACTACATGTACTTTGGATTACCTGAATATGTAATTGTTGTTATAGTTATTGCTGTTGTTATTAGTATTATTATTCACAATATTTTTTTTTAATCTTGACTGTTACATATTTTATCAACTCAAGGCAGAAAACATATTTAACACTCCTGCCTTCTATTTTCACCACCACAACAATCCTGTGAAGATGTTAGTCCGAGAGAGAATGACTGGTCCAAAGTTGTCTAACTGGCTTTCATGCCTAAGGTTGCCTAAAAGATAAAAACAGCTTGTTACTTTCCCTCTGATAAAGCAATTTTCCCTTATCTGGAGAGAGACCATTAAAAGTTACTCTTGTATAGTATTTCAATTCTGTAACTGATCATTCTACAGAGGTATTTTGTTTGATTTTTATATAATGGTAACCACACCAAATAATTATTAGTTCAAACGTTTTAGAATACACCATTTGTTGTATACACTGTATCTTGTGTTTAAATTCATCATAAATATTGGAGATTTTATAGGAGATTATTTAAAGCCTCATGATATTTAGCATAATAATAATTTTGTACCATAACATATTATAGAAACATAGAAACATAGAAGTCTGACGGCAGAAAAAATTATCTAAGCAAAAGTTCATAATGGTAAAAACTATTTTGTCCTTGCCCTTCCCAATACTTAATTTGCAGCATAGTCCACTGTAAAACTACTACAGAGTATGCTTCACAACATTTCTTTGGACTTGCATCTCACTGTTCATGTGACATATTGAAGTCAAGAGGAAATTAAGTCATTGTAGAGGTACTGTATTATAATCCTGTCATCTAACTACCCCAGGTCATTGTGGTAATATCATAATCCTGTCATCTAACTCACCCAGTTATGCAAAGAGGGATTAGATTTTCCTTGCCTGGGCTGTTTGGAGTTATTCTGACCTCTCCATTATTTAACTTTTTCTCTGTCCTGAAACTAAAAATGACATATAATATTTCTACAAAAAATGGCTTTTTAAAAGCACACTTCTCTTTTTATTCACTGTCCCCCAGAGGCTTGAAAAGAATGAAGTAAATAAGTCCTAATTTCTTATTCTAATATGTCCATCAGAGGTATTTCACCCCAAAAAATCAAGGGAAGATATTCCCTCAGTGAAAAGTTGTAGCCATTAAGTGATTGGTGATTTCATGTGCAGCCATGCATTTCCAGAGCACAGTACTTGAAATAATTGCCCCAAGGAGCAGTCAGTCATGTCATCTTAATAAACCTGTATATCACATGAAAAAGAAAGCCCGTTTTATATAGTAAGAATCTCTTCCGAATAAATATGATAGTACATCTATGTCTCCGCTTGTTCACCTTTCAGTCTAGCGTTGGTCTTTGAGAAAGTCAAATGTCAGGTTCTGATTTCTGAGTCAGAGAAAAATTTAAGTATTTCAGATGTTTCTGTTGAAAAGTAAAACAGCTGCATTTATTCTGGTCTGTTTTCTACTAAATATAGGAATGTTATAACTTTTTACAATAAAGTGTGTGAGGTTACACAAACAGAATGTTCTTTTTAATGTTTTAAATTTAAATAACTATAAGAAATCCTGCTTAGGATAGATAGTTGGAACTATGATTATCAAAATTTGAGTTCTCCCTAAAAATGTTATTAACTATGTTTGTTTGTTGGCTTTCTTTGTTATATATACATTTTAATAGCTTGACAGCTTGTCCGAGGAATCTTGATGAGACAACCACTTATTGTGACTAAAAGACATGTAAAGAAATATTAGTTCTAGGTATGTAGTATAAACTCATATTTTCTCAAATAACAATAATTCTAAACAGTCTCCTGGTTAAAAGTCAAGAATTTTGCTGACTCTTATTTCATTAAAAATTACCAAGCTGAAGAAATGAAAATATATATCAGCCTATACAGTTTCGGTAGGGCAGGGTAGCTTTCAATTTAATTTTAAATGCAAAATTCTAGTAGAGTTCTTTATATACTTAACTACACTGTTGAAAATTTAAGATGCCTTTTATTGAAAAAAAGGATGTCTGGCTTATTTGAAGGGCTTTTTTCAAAGTGTGAACAGATGGAATATAATTTTATCTTTCAAATGTACAGCATGATTACCCCCAAAAAAGCATCCTTCACAACCTGTGCACTTGAATTATGCATGTACACACACACACACACACACACACCTTTCACAAAATATTCAGACCACCTTCACTTTGTCAAATTTGTTATGCTGCAGCCTGATTCTGCAGTTGTTGAAATTCATTTTTTTCTTCATTAATCTACACTCAGTCAGTACCCCATAATGACAAAGTGAAAACAGATGTTTAGAAATGTCTGTAATTTATTAAAAGGAAAAAAACCCTGAAATATCACATTGGCATAAGTACTCAGAGCCTTCTGAAGAAGTACTTTGTTGAAGCACCTTTGGCAGCAATTACAGCCTTGAGTCTTGTACTCTTAGAAAATTTTAGTGCAACAGAAATTTTATTGTAGCCTTCCCCATATCTGTGCATTGCAATAATCCTGTTGCTGAACTCTGCAACTGCAAGCAGTTGCTTTGACCTCATGGTTTTTGCTCTGTTACAGTGTGCATTGTCAGCTGTGAGGCTTTCTACAGGTAATCCTTGACTTATGACCATAATTGAGCCCAGAATTTATGTTGCTAAGCGAGAAATTTGTTAAGTCAGTTTTGCCCCATTTTACAAGTGAATCACTGCAGTTGTTAAATTGGTAACATGGTTGCAAAGTGAATCTGGCTTTCCCACTAACTTTGCTTATCAAAAAGTTGTAAAAGATTATCACTACTCCGGGAAACTGTAACCGTCATAAACAGGAACCAATTGTCAAGCATCCGGATGTAAATCATGTGATCATAGCGATGCTTATGCAACGATCATAAGTGAAAAATGATGTATAAGTCACTATTTTCAGTACCATTGTAACTTTAAATGAACTGTTGTAAGTCGAGGACTACCTGTATAGAGGAGTGTGTGCTTTCCCGAACCATGTCCAATCAATTTAATTTACCAAAAGCAGACGCCAATCAAGATGTAGAAATATGTCAGCAATGATCAAGAGAAATGGAAGGAACCTGAGCTAAATTTCAAGTTGTTGCAAAGGATCTGAGAACTTATGCCATTGTGATATTTCAGGGGTTTTTTTCTTTTTAATAAATTTACAGACACTTCTAAAATTATGTTTTCACTTTGTCATTATGGGGTACTGCGTGTAGTTTAATGAGAAAAAAATGAATTTCAATAACTGTAATATCAGGCTGCAGCATAACAACATTGAAAAAAGTGAAGGTGGTCTGAATCCTTTCTGAATGCACTGTATATATTTTAAAATACATATTTAATTTTAAATATTTTAATAGTATAGTTAAGTAAATAAATATGTTCTCATTCAACAAGTACATTGACAGAAATATTGAATATAATCATGTTTACTTTTTACTTTATGGGAACAAATCTACTTTTAGTTTCATTAATATATTAGCTAACTTCAAATGTATCTGAAAAAAGTTTCAGTATGACAGTAGCCATGAGAATCAGAAGATAAGGTAGGAATAATTAGCAATAGCATTTAGACTTGTATACCACTTTATAGTGCTTTTACAGCCCTCTCTAAGTGGTTTACAGAATCAGCATATTTCCCCCAACAATCTGGGTCCTTATTTTACCCACCCAGAAGGATGGAAGGCTGAGTCAACCTTGAGCCGGTGGTGAGATTTGAACTGCTGAACTACAGCTAGGAGTTAGTTGAAGTAGCCTGCAGTGCTGCACTCTAACCCACCCCGGGCTCTTAATTAAATGTATGGCATTTTAATTTTAAAGGCTTTTAAATTTAAAATGTAAAACATTTTAAAAGCCTGCATATCCTTTCAAGAGCTTCTATGTGACCAGTCTTGTTTCAAATGAGTTGATTTGAAATTTCAAGCAGTTTATTTTGGCATTTTTTAAACCTATACCAGCTGCATAAAATAATTCATGTTGTATGAATGCCTAGGGTGCATTCTATAGGATGCACCTTATGAGTCCTTCGGGATTGGGCGGCATAGATGTTGAATAAATAAATAAATCCTATACAGTGGTACCTCCACTTAAGAACGCCTCTACTTAAGCACTTTTCTAGATAATAACCGGGTGTTCAACATTTTTAAGAACCATTTTCTACTTAAGAATCCGAGCCCAGAAAAATTTCCCAGGAAATTTGAGAGCAGCATGAAGGCCTGGCCAGTTTCCTGCCATTCCCCCTGGGTTTCTCTCTCTGGCTCAGTGTATGGGAGGCAGCCTCGTGCCAGTTGTATGGGAGGCACATGCTCCTCCTCGCTGCCTCAAGACTCCCTCTTTTTTTTTTAAGCCTTAAAGTTTTGGATTTTTTTTATTCCCCTCACCTCACCTTCTTCCTTTGGCAGCGACTGTCCTCTTCCTCCTCCTCCTCCCACCCAAATTCCGAGCTTTTATTTCTTTCCTAAGGGATTTGCACACATTATTTGCTTTTACATTGATTCCTATGGGAAAAATTGCTTGTACTTAAGAACATTTCTACTTAAGTCCTTGGTCACAGAACGAATTAAGTTTTAAGTAGAGGTACCGCTGTATCCGGTTTAGGATGCATAATGTTTTAGTAAAAAAATGGTAAGTTTGTGCAGATTCCATTTGTCGGTGAAGATTATATCTACATGATCCCAGAAAGTTTTGTGAAGAAGCATCCGCAAAGATGAGATTTAGAATACTGATCTATAAAAGTTTTCATTTAACTATTCATGTCCTCTATATTTATCATTTCAGGCAAAAAAATTTGCGAATTTTACACATTTAGAAAAGTTTCCTATTACCGGTACTTATTATAAGCTATGTTGTTTTTAGAAATAGAACTTACTTTTCAACTTTTACTGTGATTTTTATTAGAACAGTAGTATTGTAACCTGTATGCTTCTAGATGAACTTTGGAGAACAAAAATCAGTTCTTGTACAAAAACTCTGTTTTTGTTTAAAGTTTTTAAAGCAACAAAAAAATAATGCAATCAAATATATCTATTACAAGTGATAGGAAAAATACAGAAAACTGTTTAAAATACAGTGGTCATACATATATTTAAAGCTGAAATTATGTAAACCTACATGTTAAAATGAATTTCGAAAAGGTGAAATGCTCTTGCAAATTCATTTTGCAGTGAAGACAGTTTTGATTTGAAAACTGTTTCAGGTAATTGACACTTCCCTTGTTTTGCAGAAGTAGCTTTGCCTTAATTAGAGTTTCAACATCAGAGTCCCAACCATTCAAAACATAGTAAACAGAACTTCTGACTTAGCAAAAACAAAGAACAAAGTCCATTATGGACATGTCTGCAGATTTTTGTTAACTACTTAATAGCTTTCAAAAACATAGTTGAGAACGTTGAATACATTTTCTAATTTTTATTTTCATTTATTATTAAATTTTTATCTCACTTTTATATTTGGTCAATACATAGCTGTGGATGTACATAATATCTGGCTCCAAGTCTTCAGAGAAGGGCAGCATACAAATCTAAATAATAATAATGATAATGATAATAATAATAATAATAATAATAATTATTATTATTATTATTATTATTATTATTTTACATACAACAATAACTCTGTAAAGTGAGAGAGAGTGACTGAGCCCCTCATAAATCAGGCTTTGACTTACTTTTACTTTCTAAGCCAACTCCTTAATCAAACTGACTCTAATTTTCTAATATTAATAGGTGGACATTAGTATTTTAATCAATTACCAGATAACTAAAATGGTAAGCTGTTTTTCTAAAATCAAATCTTCCAAAGTTCTATTTTATAGAAAGCTTTTGTCTTGTTTTGTCAGACGTGGCCAGAAGGCTACTTCTATCAGTAGTCCTTGTTTTATGAAAGGTTGCTTAGGAACATTTTGAAGTTATGATAGATCTCCCCATAGCTACTTATCACTCAATTTTGAAGTTCCAGTGGGACAGACACGTGATTGTATTTTGGGAGCTTGTAACCAGCCCACATTTGCAGCAATTTTGAGTATCATACTGTCACGTGACCACAATTTTTGGCTTTTTTTTTTGGGCCAGAAACTGGTTTGTACTTCTGGCTTCTCCCAAAAATTGCCCATTGGCTAAAATGGGTTTATTTAACATCCAGCACATTTGCTTAATGACCATCACAAAAAAAGTTGGGTAACTCACATACCTGCTTATTGATCACCATGACTTACAACCATAATTCTAGGTTCACTTATGGTTATAAGTTTATTTTCTTGAAAGTCTTTTAAAATCATTAAGCCTTAGTTTCACATTAATGAATGTAAGATTTTAGCTTTTTATATTACACTAGCTGATAACCTAGTGCGGCCCGTGTATTTATAGACATTGAAGTGTTTGAGAGGGAGTCATTGAGAGGGGCCTTTCTTTCCCTTATTCCATGTCCATCATCCCTGTCCTCTCTCTTCCCTTTCCCTACCCCCTACCTGTGCCACCACCCATTTTATCATTTCCTCAAACTGGACCTGGGCCTGGAACATAAATCCCTGAGTTGGGCCATGCTGCACCTCCTCCACCACTGCTGAAGTAGGCTGGGTCTCCTCTATGGCCTCCATTCCTGTTTTACCTTGATGTGGTCCTGTCCTTCATGGGATAAGTTGGGGTGAAGGACTCCCACCTCACAGTTTGGGCCCATTTTTCCAGGATCATCCTTCTGGTCCAGTGATTCTCAACCTTTCTAATATCAGTACCCCTTAATACAGTTCCTCATATTGTGATGACCCCCAACTATAAGTCTAGTGCCAGTTCTCCCAACAGAGCTTTAAGCCTTTAAGGCCTACTGTGTGAAGGAAGCTTAGGCCTTAAAGGTCCACTGTATGAGGGAACACTCTCAATCAAAGATCTCTATACTGGCCTAATCCAGCTCCCCTCATAGGCCTACTGCTGTACTGGCCTAATCAGGCTTCCTTCCATTTAATTTAATTTAATTTAATAATTTAATTTAATTTAATTTAATTTACATCACAAACAATTATCACTCTAGGATGTCCCGCTCGCTCTCCTTAAAGGCCCAGGTTTTTCAGAGTTATACTGGAACAAACCCAGATAGATAGATAGATAGATACACAGACAGACAGATTTTAATGCTGTTTTTGAAAATACCAGTAGATTACATACAGCAGAACCTCTGGTCATAAACACCTGTGACCATTTTTCTTTCGTAGCTGATTTTCTCTTCAGCACCATTTTTTTGGGTAAGTGTCAAATTTCCAAAATTAGGTCATGATCTCCTGAATCTAACTTATGGAATGGGTGGTAGGAAAAGCAAGTAGCATGCTTGGCTGCTTAGCTAGAGGTATAACAAGCAGGAAGAGGGAGATAGTGATCCCGCTTTATAGAGCGCTGGTGAGACCACATTTGGAATACTGTGTTCAGTTCTGGAACTTCACCTACAAAAAGATATTGACAAAATTGAACGGGTCCAAAGATGGGCTACAAGAATGGTGGAAGGTCTTAAGCATAAAACGTATCAGGAAAGACTTAATGAACTCAATCTGTATAGTCTGGAGGAGAAAAGGAAAAGGGAAGACATGATCGAAACATTTAAATATGTTAAAGGGTTAAATAAGGTTCAGGAGGGAAGTGTTTTTAATAGGAAAGTGAACACAAGAACAAGGGGACACAATCTGAAGTTAGTTGGGGGAAAGATCAAAAGCAACATGAGAAAATATTATTTTACTGAAAGAGTAGTAGATCCTTGGAACAAACTTCCAGCAGACGTGGTTGGTAAATCCACAGTAACTGAATTTAAACATGCTTGGGATAAACATATATCCATCCTAAGATAAAATACAGAAAATAGTATAAGAGCAGACTAGTTGGACCATGAGGTCTTTTTCTGCTGTCAATCTTCTATGTTTCTATGGAATGAATTATGGTCGCAACCAGAGGTTCTACTGTATACAAATACATAGGCAGGTTTTATATTACAGTGGTACCTCTATATAAGAACACCTCTACTTAAGAACTTTTCTAGATAAGAACCGAGTGTTCAATATTTTTTTTGTCTCTTTTTAAGAACCATTTTCTACTTAAGAACCTGAGCCCGGAAAAATTTCTCAGGAAATTTGATAGTGGCACAAAGGCTCAGCCAGTTTCCTGCCATTTCTCTTTTAATCCTGGCCATCTCGGGCTTTTCTGGGCTGCAGAAGAGCCTTTCGGTGGCGGTAATGAGGCTTTGGCAATCCAGAGTGAATGAAGCATTTTCCTTTCTCTGGGCGCTTGGAGAGGGAACAAACCTTTTCCAGTGCGTAGAGAAAAGAAACGCTCCCTTCACTCTGGGTAGCCCAGAGCAAACGGCGTGTTTTCCTTTCTCTGGGCACTTGGAGAGGGAATAAACCACTTCACTGTGGTGACTTCTTCACGTTGCCTCCCATACACCTGGCACGAGGTTGCCCCCCGAGCATCTGGGCATGGAAAGGCAAAAGGGGGTGCTTTGCCCCGGCCGGATCAACTTGGCTTCAGCCAAACCGAGGAGTCACCATAGTGAAGGAAAGGCGTCAGCTACAAAGCAAGCAAGCAAGAGGAGAGGGGAGCCCTTCAGCACTTCAGTCTTCGGAGAGGGGCGCCATACAAATCTAATAAATAATAATAATAATAATAATAATAATAATAATAATAATAATAATAATAATAATAATAATAATAGGAAGGAAGAGGAAGCAGGTAGCAGTAGCAGCCGCCTTTCGGTCAAAGGAACGGGAGATTTTTCTCTCTCCGGCACAGTGTATGGGAGACAGCATCGTACTGGATGTATGAGAGGCGCATGCTCCTCCTCGCCGCCTCAGAGTCCCTCTTTTTTTTTAAGCCTTAAAGTTTTGGATTTTTTTGATTCTCCCCACCTCACCTTCTTCCTTCGGCAGCGACTGTCCTCCTCTTCTTCCTCCTCCTCCTCCCACCCAAATTCCGAGCTTTTATTTCTTTGCTAATGGGTTTGCACACATTATTTGCTTTTACACTGATTCCTATAGGGAAAATTGCTTCTACTTACAAACCTTTCTACTTAAGAACCTGGTCACAGAACAAATTAAGTTCTTAAGTAGAGATACCGCTGTATATTTATTACACAAGGATTATTTGCGGAATATTATCTTGACAGGTAGATATCAGCAATTGAAAAACCAACTCCATCATTTATAAGTAGTCTGAGTACAGCAACCTTGAGTAGCCTGAGTACAGCTATCCACAATTTCTGAAAGGCCATTATTATCAAAACCCAAAATTAAAAAATTGTACAGAGCTGCATGCAGCTCCAGAGTGGCAGGTTGCCGACACCCATCCTGGAACATGTACTGTAGATTCACCTTCATTCATAAAGAAATTTTGTCTTTCTCAGTGTCATATATGTTGCTGTGTAAATTCTGTTCCATTAGCTCACAAAGTAATGGATGTACCTTATGAAGTTCTTATTGCAATAGTTGGTCAACACCATAGTTCCCTCTAAGCTGAGCAGTGAGCAATCGCTCACTTAAAAATCACCATCAACTCAGAGTTTTCCAAACCTGCCCAGAAGCCGAGAGGGAAAGAGTGAGAGGGAAGGAGAGAGAGAGGAAGAGAGAGAAACAGATAGAAAAAAGAGAGGAAGGAAAAGAGAAAGAAAAAGAATGGGAGGAAGGAAGAGAGAAAGAAAATCAAAATCTAGTTTGAAACTAGCTCAACTATTTAAGTGGCATTTTGATATTGATAGAGTTGCCCTATTATGAGCTCACTGTTATAGACACACAGTACAGTATTTTATTTTGAAATTCTCTGAGGCAAAACAGGGTGGGTTTTTTATTTGTTTGTTTGTTTGTTTGTTTATTTATTTTTTTATTATTTCTGTGCCGCCCAGTCCCAAAGGGACTGCCGCTCAGGCACTATACTTTTCCGCCCACCCCCACAAAAAATTAGAGGGAACACTGGTCAACACCCAAATATTCTGTTAGAATATTTGAAAAGAAAAAGAGTGTCAACATTTTTGTCTTCACCTGTACAACTCAGTAGAGCTTTGAGTTATGTTAAGTTCATGACACTATTAGGATGACTATTGACCTCAAGAGCATATTCTACTGGTTATAAATAAATAAAAATTTCTTTGTAAAATTTATATAATTTTCTTCAAAATCTTTTTCCTGGGACAGTATAATAATTTGCTTGGCTACAATGGGGGAATTTCAATGATTAATTTTCAAAAGGAGAAATTTTAAATATTCTGGAATACTTCATAGCTCATTTAAGGACATGTACAAAATTCTGTGGTAGTATAAAATTATCTTTCAGTTTTTGAAACGTCAGATAAACACTATCAATTGTGTTTACAAAGAAAGCAAGGTTCCAGAAAGTGAAATTATATTTTATTGAGCACGATTCATGATGAATGCATGGATACAATCTGCAGTTTTCTTAGCAGGAGTCTTAGCAATGGTGTGCCATTTTCTTCTTACATAATGTTTTTAAAATCGCATTCCAGGCCAAGCCCTGATGTGATTTGTGATCTGAGGATTTTGAAGCCAGATCCTGCTTAACTTGTGAATCCAGATAAGATGCCTCCAAGACCTGTATAAAGCCTTTTTTACAATTGAAAGACATCTTGCTGGCCTACTTAAGGGCTAAAATCCAGTGACTACATTTCAGAGCTTTATCAGTATAGTACTTCATGTATTAATAATGCAAAGCTACGTACTTCAAATAATACATTTTATGGATGTGTAGGAAATCCATACATTCCTAAACCCAGAAATTACTATATAGTTTCATAGACTCATAAGGCTAAAAAGGACCTTGGAGGTTTTCTAGTTCAAATCCCTGCCCAAGGCAGGAATCCTTATATCAATCGAGAAATTTTTTTTTTAAACCTCCAGTGATAAAGCACCCACAACTCCACAGCAAGCTGGTTCCATTGATTGTTTTCACTGTTAGGAAATTCCTCCTTATTTCAAAGCTGAATCTCCCTCTGACATGTTTCCGTGCATTGCTTCTTGTCTACTCTTTGGTGGTATGAAAAATAAATGGACATCCCTTTACCTGTGACAGCCTTCAAGTATTTGAAGACCGCTATCATATATCCCCTGAGCTGTCTCTACTTTGGCTAAATGTACCTACCGTATTTTCCTTAGTCATTCATCACATGATTTATCCTCCACACACCTGATCAATTTTGCTCTTCTCTGCACTCTTTTTAGAGTCTCAGCAATATTTTGTACCCAGATGACCAGACATAGAACTGGACATAGTTCAGGTAGCCCTCAATTCACAATAGTTGTAAAAGAACTGTATAAGGCAGGTGTTGGCAACGCAAAAGAGCCATCTGGACCTGTTTTCCACAGAGAAAACACAGGGAGTCACAAAACCTGGTGGGGGTGTAGCCAGCTCGATATCACTTACTCCCACCCAGTCATGTGATCCCCCTAGCCACGCTTACCCAACCATAAAACCATTCTCTCTGTCTCTCTGCCCCCTTCTCCCCCTCTCTGTATCTCTCTGTCCCTCTCCCTCTCTGCTTCCCTTCTAGCTTCCCCTCTCTCTGTATTTCTCTCCCTCTCTATCTCTCTTCCTATCTTCCCCTTTCTCTGCTCCTCTCTGTATCTCTCTTCTCTCTCCCTCCACCTTTCTGTATCTCTCTGTCTGTCTCTCTCTGTCCCTTTCCCTATCTTTTCCACTCTCCACCTCTATCTCTCCCCTCTCTCCCCTACCAGCTCTGCCAGAGCCAGCCAAGGAGTCGTGAGAGGAAAAGGATGCGGTGGGGGGGAGTCTCTGCTTTGGCTGGCGATCATTCCTCAGCTAGATTGAAATCCCCTAGCCCAGATTTCAAAACATATCCTAAAATAAATAAAAGGAGTAGTGAAGTGCCCCATGGAGTGCTTTCTGGCTTGGCCCAGCTGTGGCCTTCTGAGAGAGAGAAGAGACACAGAGAGAGTACGCAAGAGATATGTGAAGAGAGAGAGATACAGACATAGAAAGAGAGGAGGATACGGGCTGACAGGTCAGCGTTTTTGGCGAGGTCTTTCTCCGAGTCTGACAACTGAGGTGGGTGTGCAAGTTTTGACATGGACAGCTCCCTTTTCCCGCTTCCCTGAACCTCTTAACGCTATGGCTGGGCGCTGCTAGCCCATCCCTGTTTATGACATTCCCTCTTCCCGGATCCCATTCCCACCCTGCCAGCCCTTGTGTTAGACAGACCTGGGTCGGGCCATTGTCTGGGCGTGGATAGGAGGTTGCATATCTTCCCACGTAACCGAGGCATGCCCAGCACCAACATGGACTGGAAGAAGCTCCATAAGATTGAGGTGCCAGAGAATCAGCCACAACTGTTTCTCCAACCCCCACCGTCACCCTTACCTTCTCAGGCCAGGCAAGTAGAGATGGGGAGGGGAAGGCGAGGGGCGGGGCCAACCCGTGATGGGACAGGGAGACACAGCAGAGGGCCCAGAGAGTCGCAAGTAGCCGCCCCGAGTCTGCGGAGAGGGGCGGCATACAAATCCAATAAATAAGTAAGGACTCCTGTCTTGAGCAGGGGGTTGAATTAAAAGGCCTCCAGGATGCCATTTGAAGTTACAACGACACTAGAAAAAGTCAGTAATGGTCCTTTTTCACACTTACAACCATTGCAGAATCAACATCATCATATAACCATAATTCAGATTCTGAGCAACTGGTTCATGACCATTACAGCAACTCAAGATCATGTGACTTACCTTTTGTGATCTTGTGACAAGTGAAATCAATGAGTAAGTCATATTCACTTAAAAACCATGTTACCAACTTAACAGCCACAGTGATTAACTCAGCATTGTGGCAAGAAAAGTTGTAAAATGGGGCAAGGCTCACTTTCATTTAGCGACAGAGATTTTGGGCTCAACTGTGGTTGTAAGCCGAGAACTATCTCTATTTCAAATGTGGCCTCACCAATGCTGTATAAAGCATGAGATGGTAAGTAAGACATTTATGGGAACCTTGTTTTGATGGTTTGATACTTATTGATGAACAAAAAGATTATTGGTATTCTAGAATACAAAACATCCTGGAGTTTTACAGTATAGCCCAGGGGTGGGCAATTAATTTTGCCATGGGGCCGCATGAGAAATTGGGATGGTTTTAGAGGGCCAGATTAATATAATTAAATCAGTTCTACCCAATACTATATATTATTGGGTAGAACTGAGTTAATTATATTATAATTATAACTTATAATTATATATTATATTATAATTATAAATTAATTGCCCACCCCTTCCTTCCTTCTTTCCTTGTTCTTTCCATTTCTCCTTCCTTCCTTCCTTCTCCGGATGGAGAGAAGCTTCTGTCTCTCTGATTTTCTTGCCTTTTATTTCTGCTTTTGGGAAGTTCTTTACTTCTCTTTCAAAATATTCCTTTCAGGTGCCTCTCTTCAACTGACCTACATTGTCAGTTGAAAAAACATAGTGGAGGCTTTGCCTGAAAGTAGCTTTGGATTCCTTTTCTTCCTCCTCCTCCTTTTCCCCCCCCTGAGAGGTGGAGTGGGGGGTTTGCTTTAAATTTCTTGGAAAGGACAATGAAACCAATGAACAATTTAAAAATGAGCATTTATTGGACTTTTGCAAAAGGGCATGGAAAGAGAATTTCTCCTTCCTTCCTCCATTTCTCCTTCCTTCTTCCCTCCATTTCTCCTTCTTTCCTTCCTTCCTTCCTCCATTTCTCCTTCCTTCCTTCCAACCTCTGTGGGCCGGTCATAGACAGCGGGCGGGCCGCATCCGGGCCGCACTTTGCCCAGTTCTGGTATAACCCCTTGGATGCATTTGGTAGTTAACTTTGCTATCATCAGTCTGTGTCATGATAGTTGTGATTAGTGGCTATCTCCTAAGACACCTTGTTCCATTTCTTACCTAAGGAAACAACCTTGTTGACAAAACGATGTGTCAGCAGACCATTGTAGATGTAATACCATGTGATCTACTGTCTGAGCTTATTAAAATTATATACAGCACAGGGCCATTTTTTTCTTTCTAGATTCCTTCACATATTATTGTAATATGTATCATGTATAAATTATAACAACTTTAAAGTGGTTGATAAGATACTCAAATTCTAATAATTGGGCCTTTTGTAGGGAAGCAGAAGGGCCAAAATGAATGAATGAATGACACAAACTGGATGAAGTAGGTTTATAATTTTAATTGTTTCACTGGCTTGTAAAGAATACAGTAAGCTTTTCCTCCCTTTAAATCTTAGCATTCCAAAGATTCACATTTTGAAATAACAAAAGTTCAGATGAAATATTCTTAGAAATCGTGACACCTCTAGGCAGGGACTGAAACTAATTTTAGGCAGAGACTGAAAGTGTTCACTGAAAATGTTAGTGTGACTGAAAAATTATTTTGCTAATAGTGATATAGAATAATGATATTTCTGGCATCCTTTAATTCAGTTTGCAGCTGTAGTCTCAGCTGTACATTGTTGAAAACTATCTATTTTTATTTGTGTTAGTTGTTAACAATGCTAGTAGGTTTTTTATATTATTACTGTGTCTTTTCTATTGCAGTACAGTATTATCAAAAACCTTTTACTACTATATTGTAGTATATTTCATATGATCTGCAGTTCAGTACTACTGTCTAGCCAGCATGCTGTTATTTTGTACATGTTCCTTTAATTTTTACTTCCCAAGTGGGTTACTTTGTATTTGTCCTTGTAGAAGCTCATTTTATTTCTCACTGCATGTCTATTTCTGAACATTAGCTCTGTTTCTGCAGTGCTCACTATTCCACCTATGTTCATATTGTCTGCAAATTTAATCAGTGGGCTTGCCACCCATTCCTCTGAATATGTGTGTCTAATGGGGGGGAGGGGGACTGGAAAGGAAGTGTTTTGCTTGAATAAAGAAATATGACAGTTAATATTGTTAAGTAGGCTAATATAACCTTTTGTGGTTTCTCATTTACAATTGCCTCTTTATAAAGATCATACATATACAGTATTACAATATTTAAATTTCATTTAAATAATATTGGCATTAATTTATTAAGATATGCAATGTTTAAGTAACATCTCTAATTGAGATTTTTGAAACAATTCCCCTACACCCAGAAAAAAAAAATAGTGGCTATAGTTAGGAAACTGGGCTACGAATTAAGATATCAGTATTAAATTTATATTTTAAATTTCTACCCAGAAACTACCCAAAGCAGCTAACAAAATGCAAAATAATTATTTTAAAACAGATTTTAAAAGTAAGTTGCACTGCAGGTAGTCCGTGACTTACAACAATTGATTTAGTGACTATTCAAAGTTACAACAGCAGTGGAAAAAGTGACTTATGTCCATTTTTCATAGTTATGACATTTGCAGCTTACCCACTGCATGATCAAATGATTAAAATTCAGATGAATGCCAACTGGTTCATATTTATGACTACATAAATTGACAAGCAAAGTCAATGGAGAAACCAGATTCATTTAACAACTGGGTTGCTAACTTACCAACTGCAGTGATTCACTTAACAACCGACGTAAGAAAGATCATACAATGGGACAAAACTCAAGAAATATCTCAGTTAACTACAGAAATGTTGGGCTCAATTGTCATAAGGACTAACTATATTAATTAATTTGAATTGAAATGACCTGCAGGACTCTGGGTTGAATGCAACTCCTTCAGCACCACATCCCATCACTTGGAAACTACAGGGTAGATGGTCTCCTCTTAAGTGGCCAAGAAATAAATCTTGAAGCCAATGTATCTTTCAGAAGGCCTTTCCTGCTTGATATTAATGTGCAGGTTGATTCAGATTGGGATAGGCGATCCTTCAGATAATCGTTTCCTAAGCTATTTATTTTAAATCCTGTTCTGTATCTATGCCACGGATTTTTAAGAATCTTCTACAGTACTCTGAGTCTTCATGTACTGCAGGCAAGATATAGATAATATTCATATATCTTACTGCTTTGTTATTACAGTAATAAGATAATGCATATGAAATTATTTGAATATTTCAGTTTTATTGTTTTATTTTGTAAAGTTCCCTCCTTCCTTTTTTATTTCGTGCATAATCTATATAATGCTCCTTTCTCCTATGTTCCCTACCACAGCTATGTGAGAAGTGCATTGGGCTGAGAGAGACTGGCCCATAGTCACCCAGTCAGCTTCCTCCTAAGAGAAGATTAAAGTTGACAGTCACCCTTTTACTAGTCTATAGTCTTTAACTATTGTGATATTACTCTACAATTCTGTTTTGCAAAATCCATGCAAATTATAATGTTTACGGTCAAAACAATATAGAGTTGATAAACAGATGTTGTTGCTATTATTATTATTATAACTTTACAGCAAAGTTTTAGCATTCTTTTGTGCCAGCAAATAAAATCAAGTTTTCTTAGGTGTATACTACATTATATTTTGTCACTTGTTTAATCACAGACCAAATGTATTCAACTGAATTATTTTTTATAGCAGTTCGACCACAAAAATCAGAAATATGTTAATTTTCATCCTAGTGGTTCTCTGACATTTTGAAACAGTAGAATATCAAAGAAGTCCATTTATTAAACCTTGTATATTATGCTAATAATTGAAGGAAAGTGTTTAACCCATTTAAAAGCTTGCACGTTTTGTATGAGTGATATTTTAAAGCATGGTTTTTCAGGAAAAAATGAATTTTACATCTAATCAGAAAGGGATCTGCTATGTCCATTGTATTTATATGATGTATTATTTAAGTACAAGATTTTGATATAAGATTTTGGAACACTCATTGCACAAAAAACATGAAAAATATCAAAGATAAGAACAAAACAATACACTTAAAAAAACTATATGTGACCAGGACAAAGGCTAATATTATGGAGCAAAAAAAATGCTTCTACTAAGCTTATGGCTGAAAATCTAGAGTCTGTAAAGCAAATAATTACTTATGTCTTCTAGACATGTATAATATTGTTTTCATTCTACATTAATTGGTTATAGCTAGGATATATGCATTATTGAAAAGGAATAGCAGCAGAATGCTTTCTCTTTTTTCTTCTGTCTCTGTATCTTCCCATTTTTCTCCCTTCTTAAGAGATATACGATGTTGGCACTTTACTCTGCAAAATGTTTAAGTGGGTTTTAGAGAGATGCCCTTCTTAATAGCAGTAGAAAGGGGGAGGGAGATCTATTATCATAACGCTGTGCTAATGTAGGTTCTGAGTCATGTGACTGCAGAAAAGGCTATTATCTCAATGAAAAGGAAACTGCCTTTTAGAGGAGCAGGAGAACAGAAGCAAGAGGAATTTTCGAGTGCTCCACCATGCTGGATTGTCTATTTGATCAGCAGCTAAAAAGGATTAGTTGTGGCTAGTTTATCAGCTGTCATTAGAAGCAGATGAGCAAGGAGATAAGCTGCTATGTGCGCACATCCTCACTCAGCATGTGTTTTAGTTTAGGGCAAGACAGTGATAGTTTAAGTTAACACAGGACTTATTTTCTAATAGGTTGCTATTCATTGTTGCTTGCTTTAATAAAACAAGCAGTATAGCGACATGTGTAAATAAATACCATAGCCTGACAATAAAGGAAAAGCTGCTGACATTTTTCACTGAATGGCAGAGTCTGTGGAAGATTACGAGGAGTGTTTTCAGAAGTACAATGACTTCATATTTGGTATGTTCATGTCTTTTGTATAATGTGCAAGATGCAGATCATGACAATTGATCATTGGCATTCTTTAGCAAATAGAGGGAGTGTGTCTTTCATATTCGTTACCCATTTTCCTCTCTTAAAAACTAGTACAGTTTCATTAATAATTCCCTTGTTAATATTTATGTATGATGTATTTCCTTAGAAATATATATGTATTAAAAAGTGTGGAACAGAAAATGTTGAACACTAAACCCAGCACTTGTAGTAAAGCCAGGTAAAATAAAAGCTTTTTTTTAATATAAGCCCTTTTTTTCAGGATGAAGAAAGGGTAAAGAATATGCATGCTTAAATTGCTGTATAATTACAATGCAGTACTTGTATTGTTTTGACTGGCAATTCTTAAGATAAAAGGAAGATAGATATTTTATTATCCTTGTATTTTCTGACCCAGGGCTTAAAATAGGTCATATATTGTAGTAGTAAATATTACAATTAGTAACTTCATTTTTTAATCTTTATTGATTTAGTCTTTTGCTCCTATAGGGACAATAGCACTTAAACTTCAATCTTTGTATCTATATAATGCTGAATATTTTGATGCATTTAACCTTACTGACAATCTTTACCTTTCTTTTAACCTTGAAGAGAAAAATAGCTTGATATATATTGTTAGATACTATTTCTCTGCAAATATTTTTATTTTGTATCCTTAAATATGAAATGCTATTCTTGATCAGCTATCCTTTATGTTTATTAACATGAGTAATAAGCCCCCTCCATGAACTCATGGAATTTGTTTTTCAGTAGATATGGATGGTATAATACTGCTAACATCCCCCCCTCAAATATTACTAGGTGGGCGTTGTCAAGTTACTAATAGCTATATAGTGTTGAATGCTTGTTAATTTCTTCTAAAGGAATTGTAGACATCTTTAATATTGAATTCTTACATGATTGACTTTTTTTTTACTGCAACTAAATTAAGTTCTGCATTTTTTAAAGAGTAGAAATCCAGACACAACTATAGTACAAATAGGTGCTTTTAAGATTTTATTGGGATATTATGGTGCTAACCCAAATATTTTGTTTAATTTTCAAACAAATGGTGAACGATATTATTTATATTAAAACATAAATGGGCAATAGGTATACAAAGAAGATCCCATTGTAAGTCCTTAAGAGCAAAGAGTAATAATTAACTATGGAACACTATATCAATGTGTGATTTTTTTTTCACTTTCCTAAAATTATTTTAGTTGCACAGGCTTAGACCTGCAGGCAGGGGTAGACTTGTGGACTTCAACTCCCAGAATTCCTGAGCCAACCATGCTAGCTCAGGAATTCTGGGAGTTGACATACACATATCATAGAAGAGCCAACTTTGCCTACCTCTGACCTAGAGCATTGGTACTAGGCCTGTCTTTAGGAAGGAAAGCCAATTGTGTGACCAGTTACTTTAAGTTTGTTCACCACTTTGCATTGAATATATATGTGGGATAAATATAATACCAGTAACTAAAAATTCTACCATGTTCACAAGAATATTTAGTGTAGCTTATTTGTTCTGGGTGAAAGTGGTATATTTGCATTTGGAAAGTTCATACATTTTTTCATTAGAACTTAGCTTTATATACTGCCATACATATGTATTGTTTAGATATATTACACATTCTATTTTTGAAGAGTTTACAATGAAAAAAATGACAGACTTTACTGCATAAATCCTTAAGTGATTTTCATTATTTTTATTGATTTTGCTTTTCACTTTCAGCATCACATCACCCTTATTCTAAAGTTTTCTATAAGCTTTCTTCTTTTGTGTATATGATTTCTTCTTTTATTATTGGCTATTAGATATTAAGAAGTGTAGATGTTAACCACCTGCCTGTCTCTTCGGAGAGGGGTGGCATACAAATCTGATAAATAATAATAATAATAACAACAACAATAATAATAACAACAACAACAACAATAATAATAACAACTTCTTACAACATCTTTCTACTTTCTTGAAATGGTTATACTGTAGTATAAGCACAGAAAAAGACACACTTGGTTTAAGATATTGCAAATAAATGCTGCATGTATTCCTTCAAGTGTTATGCAGCACACCTTTGCCTTTGAACCTAATGTACCTAATGTACTACACCAGGATGCCAGGATACCTAATGTACTACACCAGGGTGGGCTCCTCCCAGTTCGGACCGATTTGTCCGAACTGGTAGCGACCTGGTAACATCAAAATGACATTAACGAAGAGGATCAGTTGATGCCGGTCTATGGACACCATCATCATTTTTTTTAAAAATCATTTTAAAAAAAATTTCTTTTGAGCATGTGCAGAAGCCAATTTTCTGGCACTGGGCATGTGGTCGCCATCTTATTTTTGGCTTTCTTTTTTTAAAAAAAAATGCTATTTTTTTTTATTTTTTATTTTTAATTATTATTATTTTTAGCATCCGCAGAAGCATTGTGCATGCGGTAGCCATCTTATTTTGTCTTTTTAAAAAATATATATATTATTTTTTTAGCTGGGTTTCCAGCACTATGCATGCAGTCGGCATCTTGAAAAAGCAAACCAACAGCAAGGTAAGTTAGAACCAACCCCTGCTTGGTTCCCCTAAATTTTTCAGTCCCAGAAAGTGGCTGAAAAATACCCTTCTTTTATTTTGCAACTATGCACCATTTTCCTTCCCTCTTCCCATTTTTATTAGGTTTCCCCTCCCACACTGAAAGCAAAAGGAAGTGATGGGGAAGATGGGGAAGAAGTATAGCTCAGACTATTATTTTTTGCTCCTATATTCAGTTGTTTAGGTATAAATTTTATTAATGTAGAAATTTTACTTGGAGCCTATTAAACAATCATGATTGTGTATCTATTAGGAGTAAATCCCACTGAAAGATAGTAGCCTTACTGCCAAGTAAATACACATAGGCCTTACGTAGTTGAGAGATAGGGTATTGATTAGTACCAGATATATTATAGAGATAAATGAAAACTTCTGTAACAACAGATACTTTGTGCCCAGACCAAGTAGGTATGTGTGGGGGTGTTTGTGTGAGAGAGAGATAGAGACAGAGAGAGAGAGAAAGAAAGAAAGAGTAAGGGAGAAAAAGGAAAAAAGAAAGAAAGAAAAAGGAAGGGAGAGAAGAGGAGAGAAAGAAGAGAAAGGAACCACCACAAACGCTGGCACTAGACATGGCTTTAGAAGATATTTTAAAACTTCAATAACACAGCAATTTAGGACTGGAAGATATCTCAGAGGTCATCTAGTCCAATCTCTTTCTGCAGCAGGAAACCCTAAACTGTCTGGATTATTTTGGTGCCTCTAACAGAAAGGAAAATTGCCAGAGAAGAGAAGGAATTTACTAGGACAAGGCTGCCATGCAGAGGAAGACAGAGATAGTCCTTGACTTATGACCACGATTGAGCCCAAAATTTTGGTTACTAACCAAGAACATTGTTAAGTGAGTTTCACCACATTTTACTCGATCTATGACATCTCCTGGCTCTAACAGTCATGTGTACACTACAGAGGTACATCTGAAGGCATGTATACTGTCCTAATGTACAGATGTTATGGTTAAATATGTGTCAGAAAGTGGACTCTGGGTGTGTTTTTCCAAATGCAGTAAGTGAGGTTGAATGTGAATAATTTTAGAAAAAGTGTGTGTGTACATAAAGTAGATATTTTTGTGTGCCTGTGTGCAATAAGTATGTACACATAAGGCATATATACATAGGATTAAATAGTATATTTTGGATGTTTAGTAGTAGTAAATAAATAGACAGGAAAATTGTATCACGTTGAGGCCTTTTGAAGTGAGAGTCTAGGCACCCTAACCCTTGATGTGAATTACATCAGGTTGGCCACGCCCACCCAGACACATGATCACCAAACCACCCTCCATCTAGTCACATGACCGCAAAGCCACTCCCACCAGTCATATAACTGCCAAACTACTCCTACACATGACAATCAAGCCACTCAACACCCAGTCAAATGACCATCAAGCTACTCCCACAAAATTAAGCCATGCCCACAGAGTGGCAGTAAATAAAATTTGGAACCCACCTCTGCAGGGCTGTCAAACTGGATTTCTTTGAGGGCCAGATCAGCATTGTAGTTCTCTTCTGTGGGCCAGGGCAGGGGAGATGTGATGGATGCCTCCTGCAGTACCCTGTCAACCTAAATAGGGAGTGGAGGGGCCACACATGGCACGGATCTGGCCCATGGGTCTTGAGTTTGACACTCCTGTGCACTATTGCCCTAGTGGAAAGCACTACTGTGTGCTTTCTCTAGCCACTCTTACATTAGAAGGACTAAGTATCTTTTAGTCTGGATCATGGAGAAGCAGACCAACCAAGGGATCTAGTTGAAAATATAGTTATGCACCAATCATTTATTGTATATAATAGTAAAGCTCCCCCCCCCCTGTGTAAGGTTAATGACTCATTATTTTGTTATATTCTTCCATTATATAAGAATCTCTGCAGATTGTTAGCCTTAGCCTAAGAACAGATAGATAAGGTTGTAAAGGAATGGGGAGATCAATTGTAGACCGTTTGTGGCTTCCCTTCTGCCTGCCTCCAAAGAGAGGGAATTGGCTTGTTGTAATGTTTTCATCTTGTATTGGATTCTGGGCTTTGATAAATTAACTGCTGCTTAACTGCTGATATTTACTATATTTTTCACCCTAGAAGATGCTCTGGACCATAAGATGAACCTAGCTTTTGGGGGGGAAAGCAAGAAAAGAAATCTGCCTCTGCCTCTCAGCAACTTGCCTTCTTGCAGCAAACAGCCTGGTCAGCTTCAGCATAGCCTGATTTAGCATGACCAGCTGATTTGCAGTTGGATTCACCTCCTGGGATACTGCCAATCAGCTGTTACATGCTGTGGGGATTGCTACTGCTTATTGTTCCTCTGCACACCCCATTTTCAGCCTCCACATGTCCTATTTTCAGCGTCCATGCTTCCCACTTTTGGCCTGTTCCACTGCTGCTACTGTTCAGCATAGATAAGCAGTGGCAGCGGCAATTTCCAATTGCCAGGAATGGTCTGAAAATGGGACATGCAGAGGCCGAAAATGGGGCATACAGGTGGTGGCGATCCTCACAGCCTGGAATAGCTGATCAGCTGTATTCTGGGAGGCCTATCCAACTGCTAATCAGCTGCTTGTGATAAATAAGGCTGTGCTGAAGCTGACCAGGCTGTTTGCTGCAAGGAGGCAAATTGCTGGGAGGCAGAGGCTGAAGAGTGAGGGCTGGGAAGTGGGTGGGGCTTCTGCAACATTCACACATAATATGTATAGACATTTTCCCCTACTTTTGGGAGGTGAAGTACATATTATAGACAAAAAAAAAATACAGTATACTATTGATTTAATTTGATCTCATGTGTTACAGTTTTTTACTTGATTAACAGATATCAATTATGTATGTTATGATTCTAACAACCCATATTCTTCTATAATATCATTGCCTGATGGGGATCAGAAGACACCCAAGAGGAAACTGTAACTGTGGAGTATACCTAATTAAACAGCACTAAAATGTGTATGGGCAGCCCAAACAATTATGGTGCAGATTAGCTACCTAAAACATTTGGTTCCGTGGTCCACTCATCCACCCAAGTGGTAGTGCCATCAGATTTGAGTTTTTCCACAAGTATTTATACATTATTCACATGCGAGTAACCCTGATCAAATTCACTTAAGTATAGCTTCTCCTCAGTCATGGAGCCTCATTCTTTGTTGAGGGATAGGTAGGTTACAGTTCCTGACATCACCATATTTTTCCTACAGTAGTCATATCTTCCTAGCAGTTTATGAGGTATATTAAGCCCTTCCAGAAATTGATTCATCCCAAAAAGAATGACCAAGAATTGGAGGTTATGAATTTGTAATCCAGATTTTCATCGTGAAGTAGTAAGTGGAAAAAATGGTCCAATGTTCTAAGTTATAAACTAAATAAATACATTGTAATGTTCAGTGCAATGAATTTAAACATTAACATCTTTTAATTGAGCAATATTAGGATGGGTGACATTTCTATAAACAAAGAAAAATATTTTAAGACTTTTTAAGTCATAAAGAGAATTAAATTTAAATTTTAAGACATCAAGTCACATTTATTTGAATGAAGCCAAAACAATTTTGTCTTCCAGAAAATCAGCAAAATCAGCTCCTTCCCTTTGGAACATCTTCCTAATGGAGATTAGATTTAGCCCACTTTTATACTCTTTCCCAAGGCCCTGAAGACCTAGTTTTGCAATGAACCAGGGGAACCCAAGTGAGATGGAGCCCATTAAATGGCTGGTTTGTTTGATTATTGTTGCCTGGGTGTGTGCGTATTATTGTTTGTGTATTAGACAGCAATCATGGGCTTCCCTAAATATGCCCATGTCACACCAACACTCCACAGTCTGCATTGGTTGCCGATCAGTTTCCGGTCACAATTCAAAGTGTTGGTTATGTCCTATAAATCCCTTTATGGCACTGGGCCAGATTATCTCAGGGACCGCCTTCTGCCACACGAATCCCAGCGACCAGTTAGGTCCCACAGAGTGGGCCTTCTCCGGGTCCCGTCAACTAAACAATGTCGGTTGGCGGGGCCCAGGGGAAGAACCTTCTCTGTGGCGGCCCCGGCCCTCTGGAACCAACTCCCCCCAGAGATTAGAATAGCCCCCACCCTCCTTGCCTTTCGTAAGCTTCTCAAAACCCACCTCTGCTGTCAGGCATGGGGGAACTAAGATAATCTTTCCCCCTTGGCTTCTACAATTTATGCATGGTATGTTTGTATGTATGATTGGTTTTATAACAAGGGTTTTTAGCTGTTTTTAGTATTGGATTTTTATATTCTGTTTTTGTCACTGTTGTTAGCCGCCCCGAGTCCACGGAGAGGGGCGGCATTCAAATCAAAATCACTGAGCATGAATGGGCAGCTATACATATACATTGTCTTAAATAAATAAATAATAATGGTCTGGGTGAATCATTTGGTTGTTTGATGTGGATGGTAATGCATGTTATATTCAGAGGTGGGCTGCTAAGGTGGAACTGTGATGTGTGCTTGCCCCCAAGGCTCTGAGTGCTAGCGGAATCCAGCGCAATTATGCTACTGCACCTGGGCAGGTAGCAAAATAGCGCATGGACTTGGTTATATTTCATGCAATTATTTTGTTTGTTCTGTTACTCAGAGCAGCAATAGCAAATGCAAATTACAATTTTATGCCGTCAGAATTTAAAAGTAGTTACTAAAATAATAATAAAAATTTAAAAGATTGATGAAAAAGACACATTTCATAAAATGGGGGGAGGGTATGGGAAATAAACCACTAAGTTAGAGAACACCTTCCATAGCTTTCAAACTCACCAGAAAAAAAGTTATTTTCCGAATATTCCCAGCATCTTCTGAATAGTCATTCATGCTGATCTAAGTAACTGGCCAGACACATAGCAGGACAGGCAGTCTTATAGTCAACACCTCTATGCTATTTAGATTTTGAAGGTCAACATCAACAAATTAAATGGATATATCATTCAGTACAGGCATGATATGGTCCTAGTACTGTGTACTAGTCTGCAGATTGGACCACATGTTTTACACAATTTGCAGCTTCTGAACATTTTAAAAGGGCAGCCCCATAGAAAGTGAACTCTAGTAGTTGAATTGGTTATAACTAAGACATGGAAAACTTATATCAACATCTGAGAGATAGTAGGAACTCAAGGGAGAAGTCAGAAATGAGCAGTAACAAAGTGTTGGCATGGTTCTTGCTGGTCTATTTGGCTTTCTCTTGACATTCACTAGTTTATTTGTCCATCATAATACTTTAGAAGTGTGTGAGTATTCTGTTATTTGTAACTGAACTGTTGATTGTCACAGAACAAATTGCCAGCCTCCAAATACATACCCATAGGACTGATAATTGAGCAGTAGCTTGAAAAGTTGTCAACTCCTCCATTTGAAACCCATCCTCCCTTCTAGTCATACGCTCTAAAGTGGAACCGTTTTGAAGAGTTGCAAAGAAATTCAGAAACCATGTTCTGATGCCTTCTCTAATTGGTTATTTCCAATCTAGCAGGACCTTGGAATTAAGTTTGGTAAAAGCAATCAAATATTAGCACAATATATTTCTGAACAAAAAGGAACCAAATTATTTCTGCAAACAGAAAACAACAAAAGAAAGATTGAATTTAAATGGGCCAAATAAGGCTGAGATTGTGGAGAAAAAGAATCTAGAAAAAAAATCACTCAACTAGGAAGAGTTACTTGACTGCTCCATCCAAATTCCAGAGCAGGATTGTTATTAAGAGATTTAAAATAATTATTAAAGCCATATGACACAAGCTTTCCCTAGCTTATTTAAAGAGCTAATGAGAACTAGAATAATATACTTATTTATTTATTAGATTTATATGCCGCCCTTCTCCGAGGACTCGGGGTGGCTCACAGCATATACAGTAATATAACAATACAACACAAAGGCAAATCTAATTAAATTTGAAATTACAGTTTAAAAGTCCAACATTTAAAAACAATCATATTAGTTTAGCCATACAACATATATATGCCTGGCGACATAGGTGGGTCTTAAGATTCTTACGGAAGGCAAGGAGGGTGGGAGCAGTTCAAATCTTCAGGGGGAAGATGATTCCAGTGGGCCGAGCCCCCGACAGAGAAGGCTCTTCCCCTAGGCCCCGCCAAGCGACATTGTCTGGTTGACGGGAGCTGGAGAAGGCCAACTCTGTGGGACCTAATCAGTCGCTGGGACTCATACGGCAGAAGGCGGTCCCGCAAGTATTCTGGCGGGCTTTGTAGGTCATTACCAACACTTTGAATTGTATCTAGAAACCAATCAACAACCAATGCAGTCTGCAGAGTGTTGGAGAAATATTGGCATGTCTAGAGAAGCCCATAACCGCTATTGCGGCTGCATTTTGCATTATTTGAAGTTTCCGAACACTCTTCAGAGGTAGCCCCATGAAGAGTGCATTGCAGTAGTCGAACCTTGAGGTGGCAGGGGCATGAGCAACTGTGAGTACACACACCCTGTCCAAATAGGACCGCAACTGGTGCACCAGGCAAACCTGGGCAAACGCCCCCCTTGCCACAGCCGAAATATGATGGTCCAAAGTTAGCTGTGGATTGAGGAGGATGCCCAAGTTGCATACCCTCTCTGAGGGGGTCAGAATTCCCCCCAGAGTAATGGATGGACAGATGGACAGATGGAGGCAAAACCCACAGCCACTCCGTCTTGTCGGGGTTGAGTCTCAGTCTGTTTATATACCACCTCTCAAAGATATTTACGTAATAGATTATTGTTGTGAGCTGCCCCGAGTCTTCAGAGAGGGGCGGCATACAAATCTAATAAATTATTATTAATTATTATTAATCCATTATCTGTTAAACCCTGATTCTAATAAGTGGTTGTCCACTTGTAGCCTCTGAACCCCCTCTTTAGTACCATGGAAAGTTTGAAGGGGGAATAATTTTTCAGCAATGCTTATTAGTGAGTATTATTAAATGGGGGAGAATGTTAAAAGCTACAGGTTCAGTTTGCATGCTTTACTCCAACATTATTATCTAGAGATAACATTTAGAAATGTTATCTCTAGGCAATAATGAGTTGGACTAGAGCATGCAAACTGCACCTGTAGCTTTTAACATTCTCCCCCATTTAATAATACTCACTAATAAGGAAGGCTGGAAAATTATTCCCCCTTCAACTTTCCATGGAACTAATGAGGGAATTATATAGGTTTTTAACTTTACCCCTTATAGTTTCCTCAGTTTCTGTTGGCTGGACTATCTTTCTGCATATTTATTTCTGGCCTTCAACTTGTGTTGGCTATCCTTTCATGCACTTTGGTTGTAAGTTGTGGTGCAATACAAAGGACCTTGTTTACCAGTCAGTTTAGTTACAGACCAAAGCTACAATGGTACTTTTAAAAGGGTAACACCTGGTCTAAGAAGTTACTCCTGTCACAGCATCCCCATGTCATGAGATCATGATTTAAGTTCTTGGCAACTGGCATTTATTTACAATGGTCACAGCAGTCCACAAACACTCTCATTGACTATGATAATATGTAGATTAATGGTACATAAGTAGTTTCCTATTGTTCTCTGTCAAGAGTGATCACAATTTGTAAAGTCAATAGGAAGCTAGAAGGGAAGTCATAAGTTGCAGTCACATGGTTCACACTTAATAACTGTAGATTATTTGCTTAACTACAGCAGGAACTGATGTTGTAAGTCAAATACTCTAAATGATGTATCAATTTACAAACCCCCCATAAAGATTCCAGTCCAAATTGCAGTTGGTAAGTGAGGATTGCTTATACAGTAGTCTTAGGGTTTATTACATTACTAAATAAGAATGCACCCAAATTATTATGGTTCAATTGAAATACAGTTTAAACTGTATTGTATAAGCAATGTGACAATTTAGTAGCTGCTAGGTGTTACCAAAAGATTATCATCATGAACAAATTTATATATGAAGGAGGATATACAGTAAGTCACACTATTGCCCAATTAATATTTTGCCTAAGATAACCACTCTGTGTTAACTTGGGCAACATGGAGCAATCTGTTGAAAATGAAATTTCTTTGTGGTATATTTAAAATACATGGATGCTAGGATGTTAAGAACAGCAATCTACAGTTATAGTTTATCCACATTAATAGAAATATGCACAGTTTAATCAGTATGGTGTTATTTTTTATTTGGTCAAGGTTATTGAACTTCTAATTAGCAGGCCAGAATGAACATACACTGTTTGTAAAACTCAAAATGTTGTAACTATGTTTTTTTAATGACCTATGATTGTTATAAATTTAAATGATCATTTTTTCCCATCGTTATTATCTTTCTAAATAATCATCTTACTAAGATAATAATTTCCTTCTTACACAGCAGTATGGTTTAGTCTTTCTAGTATATAATTTACCTTTCCTATGGCTCTATGTTTTGCTACGCATGAAGTCAAGTGGAATATGGAGGTAGAGAATTTTAAATTTAATATGAACTGCTTGTTCATATTATTTCAGTTGAATGTTATTTAACTGTATTATTGTACAGTTATGTATTACTGTATTATTTCAGTTGAATGTTATTTAAGAAACATAGAAACATAGAAGTCTGACGGCAGAAAAAGACCTCATGGTCCATCTAGTCTGCCCTTATACTATTTTATGTATTTTATCTTAGGATGGATATATGTTTATCCAGGCATGTTTAAATTCAGTTACTGTGGATTTATCTACCACTTCTGCTGGAAGTTTGTTCCAAGGATCTACTACTCTTTCATTTAAAATTGATCTTCATTAAAAATTTCAAATATCTTCTAACAGCACATTGCATCTGTGTTCAGTTGCATACTATATTGTGGGCACAACAGTTACAAGATATAAAGTCCCTATTCTTCAATTCTGTTATAGAAATCTTAAGTCCTTGATAGATAATACAGTATACAAATATATACTGTGTTCATTATTCCTACATGCCTACCTTTTTGGAGAACCACAAGTGTCTGGGTTTATTTTAAAAGACTACACATGTATGTATGTAAATGTTTGTGTCAAGTACAAGAAATCGGGAGTCCAATTAGATTCAAACTGTGCACAGGTTTATTCCATGCTTACTCTAAACAAGAATCTGAAATATGAACCATTGATCAAAGCAAATTGGTGGTTGATAAGAATTATTGGAATTGAGGAACGGTAGTTCTCTTGTGTCATGAAGGGACTCCAAACTGATGACGCACTTGATTCAGCCTGGTCATCTCCTATATATTTTATAAATAGATAGGTGGATGGATATGGATCTATGTCAGAAGTATGAAACTTAGTTTCATTCAGGGTTGTGTTTGATCTTGGGCGAAGGTGGATGTGGCCAGCTTGACATCACACATGTTGGGGGTCACCTGTGATGGCCTGATTGCTCTGCCAGCGAAAACAGGCTCCACGAACTCTGTTTTCGGCTGGAATGGCCTGTTGCAACTTTCTGACAGCGTAAACGGAGCTCGTGGCCCATGGACCTTGAGTTTGACATCGCTGATCTGTGTATTAAAAAATTATCAGCCTAAAGGGAGCTAGTCACATCAAAGATCCTGCCCACTGATAGAGGATAGAGATCTAAAATGGAGGACTAATATCATTCATAGCGAAGGGAAGAGAATTGTCTCTTTCTGTGTGTGTCTTTTATATTAATGTTACTGTTGATATAATTTTGTGGGTTTTATTTCTTGAGTGTGAGCTATACATAGGATTTATAACTAAGAGGCATATAAATATTAGTAAATAAACGTTACAGTGTGAAACAGTACCCAATAATCTTTGTGGTACCCTTTGCTTTTTAGCAGAAGATTTTGACTGTTGCTTTATTATAATTTTGAATAATGAGGATATTAATTAAATGAGTGATTTGTTACCCCCAATGCCCCTATTACCTTCATTTCCCCCTGTTTTAATAGCATTTAAGCTTGTTGCTATAATTGGTATGATTCAGTCAAGAAGCATCTTAATATCAGTTGCTGAATGATTTAATCAGAATCGGATTCCTGCGCATTGCTTGAGGAAAGCAATTTTCTGTTTTAGTGTTATAACCTTCACTTGCTATTTTGGAGCTTATTAGAGGGGCTTATTAGAGGTGGCTGACATACTTTTAATATGTAAACAGCTCAGTGAATAGTCGTATTAGGAACCTTAGTACCGTATATATGAACCCAGAAATTAGAAACCATTTTGTACTATAGTATTGATGTCAGACTAGAAATATTTTGTTGTTGTTGAATGGGTAAAATATACCAGAACTTAAGTTATCCATATTTGAAATTATTTTAAATATTAAAAAGTGCAGATAGATGCTTATTAATACCATTGTGATTATGAACATTAACTGTGCATCTGCAATTAAAAAAATCATTTTTTACATTTACCGGTATAGCTAAGGTGTTTATTATATTATCTTCCAGTTGGCACCTCTTTGCTTTAAAAATGAACAATTTTGGCTTTTTGCGAGAAAGTGTAAGATTATTCATTTTTCTAATATATTGCTTTAATGTTAATATAAAAACATAGATGCCTATAGCATATTGAAACAAATTAATAACAATTGAACGGAATGTTCAGTTTACTGTCAAGCTTCTGCTAACGGGATAGTCAAAAGTGGCCTTGAAGGATGAAGGCAAAGATAAAAGGGAACACTATTTCCCATGTGAAAAACCTATTCAGATTTCTTGGGTGTAATAAACATTACTTTTCTATGTACATGTGAAAAGTACTCAGGAGAATGATGCTTGCAAACTCAGATGTTTGTCAACTGGTTCATTTTTTGCATTGCAATGTTGTATAGTCTGGTTTAGTCTTTCCAGTATATAATTTATATTTTTTATGGCTGTTATTCTCTATAAAAGAAAGAGAATTTTCTCTGTAGTCCTCATCTTAAAAATTACAAAGGCTCTGAATAAAGTGACTTATGACCATTTTTCATAGTTGCAATCTTTGTAGCATCTCTGTGATCATGTGATCAAAATTCAGATGCTTGCCAACTGGTTCATAATTATTACCCTTGCAGCATCCCTGGGTCAAATAATCTTTTTTTTGCAATCTTCTGACAGAAGCCAGAGTCACTTAACAACCGTGTTACTAAGTTACCAACTGCAGTGATTCACTTAACAATTGTGGCAAGAAATGTTGTAAAATGGGGCAAAATTCATTTAACAGATGTCTCAATTAACAAGGTAAATTTTGTGCTCAATTGTGGTTGTAAGTCAAGGACTACCTGTATTGCTTTAAAATGGCTAACACACCTGATAAGCCTTTTTAAGGTGTATCCACAGAACAAGTACTACTAATGAAGAGTTGTATTCGCTGTCCATGTTACTTCAGCTATAAACCAAACTGGGAAAGACCTTTAAAAAGATATTTTAAGCTCTAGATCTACAGTCAGGTGATCACTTGATACCAGGTCTTGATCGGAAGCTTTTAAATTGATCCAGAAGCAGACTAAGGTAGGAAAAAATGATAAGGCTCCAGTTTAGAAAACTCAGTTTACAATTTTCTAAACCCACTTCTCAGCATAGAGTGTATTCTGAACAATCTGAAGTTTTCAGATTTCTAGTTCCATTGACATTACATTAACAAAATGATTAATTCCCACTGAGATAGCTTAAGTAAAAATAGCATCTAATTTAACCATACGTCAGACATAGGCAAATTTGTGCACTTGTAAAACTAATGCATTCCATAGCCACTTAACTGAAATCTATATTATAATTATCCATACCTGAACTAAGATTTTGTATGTGTTAAGTAATGAGACTCAGTTAAAATATAGCATATTTTAATTGTAAGTTTGCTTATTTAATATATTTTATATTCACCACTCAATTGTTTCAGTGTGAACTCAGACATTCCATTGCATAAAATATTTGAATTATATTTTAGGGTCCCCCCCCCCTCCTGTTCAGATGTGTCTGGTGCTCAAAGTTACCTTTGGTCCAAGATCCCCACAGTTTTCTTGGCAAAATTTTTCAGAAGTGGTTTAGCATTGTCTCATTCCATGTCTGACAGAAAGTGACTTAGCCCAAGGTCCCCCAGCCGATTTTGTGCCTGGTAGAATTAGAACTTTTATTTATGATTTGATTTGATTTGATTTGATTTGTATGCCGCCCCTCTCCGAAGACTTGAGGCGGCTCACAACAGTAATAAAAACAATATAGCAGTGTAACAAATCTAATATTAAAAAACATATAAAACCCTATCATTATTTAAAAAACCAAACAGAACATTCATACCAAACATAAAACAAAGTATTAAAAAAAGCCTGGGGGAAAGGTGTCTCAACACCTCCATGCCTGGTGGTATAAGTGAGTCTTGAGTAGTTTACGAAAGACAGGGAGGGTGGGGGCAGTTCTAATCTCCGGGGGGAGTTGATTCCAGAGGGCCGGGGCTGCCACAGAGAAGGCTCTTCCCCTGGGACCTGCCAAACGACATTGTTTAGTCGACAGGACCTGGAGAAGGCCAACTCTGTGGGACCTTATCGGTCACTGGGATTCGTGCGGTCTCCTGGTTTCTATCCTGGCTTAACTAATATTTAGTTAGAAAATTTTAAATAAAAACATGAAACAATCTGTAATTAAGAGACATAAGCTATTAACAGCGAAGTGTTTCCCCCCCCACTATGAATAGTAATGAGCAAAATAATGTTTTTAGGAAATTATTTGTAAAACAGTCAGCAATCATCCTGGAATTTAGAGAAATGTATTGGCATATTATGTGGCATATTATGATAGCAGAATCACATTATTAAATTATAAAGACCATCTTATTGCTTATGCTTTTTACTAAAATACATTATGATGCTACGAATGGCACAATTCAAATGCAAATGAAGCATTTTAATAGTTGAATATTCCTTAGTTTCAAGAAACTGTTCATTCAATTATAATGAAATGTTTCATTTTGCTTTTACGTTTGTTTTATGGTTTTTAAGAAACATTGAACTTACAAAAGTGATGTTGAACTTCTGCACACAGTATAATAAAATAGGAAATAGGGCACAACTTATATAATGAAGCAGAAATGTGTTGACGAGGCAGCTCCATTCTCTATACCAGGTATGGAAGATGATGCGTTGAGAATTTCCCCACCCTATCTAGTTTATTACAATTTTAAAATGTCTTTCGCTTTTATTTATTTAATATTTAAAAGGAAAGGAAGACGTGTCTCTGTCTTATCCAGTTCTGTCTTTGGAGTTGCAACTGATTTACAAGTGCACTCAGTATAGTTCTTGGGAAAAGCTTCTTGTTAGGAAATTTTATTTTTGTTGTTTATTTTTACAAAAGTGTGCTCAAAGTCAGAACTGTGAAAGAATTTTACAGCTGACTCATCTAATCTGTTATGGTCTGTTAAAGTATTCAATACAACATAATTGTGGTCAGAATGGTGTCTGTAGAATACATTGTTTCTGCTTTAATTTGCACTGTGTAAATTGTGTTCCAAAACAACCATTCCCCAAGGCTATTTCTTTATCGAAAGTTTTCCAATCTAACTTTTTAACCTATAGGCTAACTATTGAAAGAGAGTAAGACATGTGATTGATTGTTCTAGTTATGTGTGCCTTTAAAAATCAATATACTGTATTAACTCACTAATTGTACCAATTTTTGTCACTAGATTGGGGAATAACCAACATAAATTAATACTTCAATATTTTGGAATAAAAATAGATTGTGTGCGTATTTACAAAAGAAACTGTTGAGACATGTTAATTTGATTCAGCAACTTTGTACATCTGAAAATTGAAGAAAAGAATAATTAACAGAGAAGATTACTTAAAGAATAATTGTTCTGTATATAATATAATAAAGAAGTATGAAGAAGAATAATTAAAAGCAAAATTGTCTACTAATTGCAGAGCACAATTGCAATGGAAACCCACTCAGTAGGGCCACTTCAGAATTTTAACTCTGTTTCCATCCCCAATTCCCACACCAGTCTTTGACACTAGTATTTGAACATTTTCATTCCTGTCAGTTCCAGAGCATTCAAATTACCAGGGAGCACTGTGAGTCATTCCATTTTCTTTTCCAACTGAGAAACAGGTTTTAAATGTTGAATTTGAACCATATCCTATCCATGACTTAGATTATCAAAAATATTTTCCTCCATTCAACCCTGCCCCAAAGCCCCCCACTGCTAGTATTTCCACCTATTCTGACTTTCAATGTGCATAATATGTACAGTACTTCTCCATTTGTCTGGTTATTTACAAAAAGGGAAAGAACAGTTGTTATAGGGAAGATAAAGCCTGGAATAAAGCCTTTTTAACTGATACTGGAAGCATAATATAACAATATTTTTGCAACCCAGTGTTATTCACAATTGCTCTATTGTAGATTCATATTAGAGGAGGAAAGTAACATTGAGTATAGGTGATGAGAGATTGGATATTGTTGTGAGCCGCCCCAGTCCTCGGAGAGGGGCGGCATATAAATCCAATCAATCAATCAATCAATCAATTAACATTGCACAGAGAGAGACAGAGAGAGAGAGAGAGAGAACCATAGCAGCTTTTCATTCAATTGTGCAACTAACTGGAAGGGTAAAGACCAATTATTTCATGAATTCTTCTAGACCTTCTCTAACATAGTTAGGCTGCAATGGGTGTTGAACAAGGGCTTGTTTGTGTCCTGAATCTGGGCTGTACAATGAAACAAAAGACCAAAGCAATACAAAAATAGTTTTAAAAGAGTAGTAGGGTATCTTATATTTGCTCTACCCTCAGATATTGTAGCCTAAAATTTAAAAAAAGATTATTCAGTTCTTGAAACAAGAGTTTGTGATGAGGATGTGGAATTAGAATTAATCTGAAGCAATGCAAAACATGAACATTAAGGGATCCTATGTTTTCAGGTGTAAGAATTGTATTGAAAAAAGTTACCATATTGCAATTTTCTATTAATATAGAAACCTTGCAATTTTAGTTATTTTAAATAGAGTAGTACCTATGGGTAGTGACTTTTCACTCTCGAAAAAAGCTAGGCAGAGTATAAAATCTGAGTTCTCAGTCTCCTCTCTTTCTTCAGTATTAACATTTAGTTTTTCATAACCACTTAATATTTAAAACCTCCAAATTTATTCCATTAAATACTTGAAGTAATTTATTAAAGTTAAGATAAAGACTGATAAATGATGTATCACTCTGATATAGAAGTATTCTCAACTAATGCTATATTAACATATAAATAATCTAAATCAGGGCTAAACTATTGAATTTATGAACTACCCACATATGGTTATTGTTGTTTCTTTTGTTCATCCATTTCTATAAATTCCTTTGATATATGGATTGCATTTATGTCAGATTTTAACAAAAATCAAGCCCTCTGATGTATGTGTGCGTGTGTGTGTACACACACACGCCAGAGGGCTTGGTTTTGGTAAAACGTGACACAAATGCTATAGCCATATATTAAAGGAATTTATAAATAGATAGGTAGACAGGTAGGTAGGTAGGCAGACAGACAGAAAGACAGACAGACAAACAGACAGCTTTTTTCAAACTATGAAACTAATTTAGTTATCAACAATTACAATTAACTTCATGACAGCTATTAAGTTTAGGAATAAAAAGTGTACTATGTAAAATCACAACTGAACTTACTATGTTATCTTTCAACAATTATGAATGTAATATAAGAAGTTTATATAGTGAAAAGCCGTCAACAATAAAACTGTAGTGTGACATTCATAAATTAAGATTGAAGATTAAAACTACAAGAGTGTATTTAATTACATTTCCTAATTACATTTTTTAAAATTTGAATTTTAAAAAATGAGATACCAGAAAACTGAATATGAAGCATTAATTCATTCTGGGTTTTTTAAGAATAGAATAGAATAGAATTTTTATTGGCCAAGTGTGATTAGACACACAAGGAATTTGTCTTGGTGCATATGCTCTCAATGTACATAAAATAAAATATACATTTGTCAATTATCATGTGGTACAACACTTAATGATTGTCATAGGGGTCAAATAAGCAATGAAGAAGCAATATTAATAAAAATCTTAGGATATACGCAACAAGTTACAGTCATACAGTCATTTGTTGCATTTATTTTTTTAGTTTTATTTTGCAATCCTTTTTTCATTTTATTTTTAAGTTTTCTGCATTTTAATAAAGTAAGATTATCAACAGGATTATCATTGCTTATATTACATGCTCAATTTCAAGCTGTTCTCATGCTAGATGTATAGAGGATGTGGATAAGTGTATGCTGTCACAATGAAAGCAGAAACTTTTATTTAGTTACTGATAACAAGGAGAGATTGGAAACAAGCTATGTTCTTTCACCCAACATCTGGTGGAAAGTAGATTGTTCTCAATAACTGTAATTACATCCTGAGACCTTACTCAGATAACGTTTTGTTTAATGTTCATGAAAAAGAATCTTATTTCTTATTTTAACAGTTGAATGAAAGCTTACTTTTTAAAAACATTAAAATCTTATCCTTGTATCAGAAAAGAATATCACAGCTATTAAGATACTTGACAAAATCATATTTTCTCCATTGTGGGTGGAGCCATCATTCAGATTGAGATATGTCTTCATTCAGTCAGAGGTAAGGACTGAGTCTCATTCTTCTATAAATCACTGGTCCTCCCACTTGGATTCCAGTTTCATTCCAGACTAGGACAATCGTGGCTACCAAAATGCCTTTCTGAATTTTGGCTTTTTCCCGTAGGATTTGCATTTTCTCAACCCATCCAGTAATAGATCTGGGTAAGGATTCCTATGAACTGTCGGAGGATGAGAATTATGTTCCAGAAATAACAGTTTCTAATACTCGCTTCCCACCAGAGTTGTTCAGATCTCTTTTAACCAAGGCAAAGGCTGTGGCAGGACTGGGGCCTGTTCATACACCAAGTGCTTGTCAACCAAAGTTGACAAGTTCGCATCAGCAAATGCAGCATTTGGACGAAGAGTACAATGCGTTCTATTTTTTTATTTCATTTATTCATTCATTCATTTATTTATTTATTGGATTTGTATGCCGCCCCTCTCCACAGACTCAGGGCGGCTAACAACAGTAATAAAACAGTATATAAAAATAATCCAATACTAAAAACAGTTAAAAACCCATTATATAAAAACCAATCATACATACAGACATACCATGCATAAAATTTTAAGGCCTAGGGGGAAGTGTATCTCAGTTCCCCCATGCCTGGCGGCAGAGGTGGGTTTTAAGCAGCTCACAAAAGGCAAGGAGGGTGGGGGCAATTCTAGTATCTGGGGGGAGTTGGTTCCAGAGGGCTAGGGCCGCCACAGAGAAGGCTCTTCCCCTGGGTCCCGCCAAGCAACATTGTTTGGTTGACGGGACCTGAAGAAGACCCACTCTGTGGGACCTAACTGGTCGCTGGGATTCGTGCAGCAGAAGGCGGTCCCTGAGGTTCTAGAGAAACCTCAGCAGCCTAAGCACGGGGAACTCTCCCCTGGGATCAGGGCTTTGGTATGTCATAATCTGAATGATGGCTCCAGCCACGTGATGGAGAAGGGGCATTGAACTTACTCGATGCACCTCTTCTTATCAGGTGGGGCCATCATTCAGTCCCACCCTAGATAAAAGTCTATATTATAGTTCAGTTTTTTCAGGGTTTTACCCTTTTTTGTTAGTATAATTTTAATTTATTGCCTGGGAATTTTTTTAATTTTTTTTTTATTAAGCCTCTGATTGTTCCCTCCAGTCGGTCTCAGGAAGGGATTGCAACAGTTAAGAAACATTTCATAAGGTATCCACGTTGAGTCTTAAGTTTTCAAACCTCGCAAAACTGGCATCCAGATGGGCGGACCCAGTGATTTATAGAAGAATGAGATTTGGTCCTTTCATCTGATTGGACAAGGACATCCCAATCTGAATGATGGCTCCACCTGATGAGAAGAGGCACATCAGGTAAGTCTAACGCCCCTTTTCTTATGTGCCTTTTAAATTCTTTACAATATTTCAGAATGTCTTATACTGAATTGTTTAGAAACTGCTCTGTAGGCCATTACATCTTATCTTAAACTATTTTAATATAACTATTACACTCTGGTGACTTCGTTCATTGAGTAAATAGAAAATACCAACTTTAGCCAATGCATCCTGTGGAGAATAATTGTAATGCGTTACTTGAATCACTTCATAAAGTCTTAGAATCAACAGAAACATAAAGAGCTTATACAAAGGCTGATTTAAATGGTGGCATACACAATACGTATTCCCACTTCCCTGGGAATAAATCTCAGTTATGTCCCTGGTCTCTGATACAAAAGTTTATAGAAGTAAGAATTCTGTGGAGAGATTATTTAGAACTATGAAAATACAAGATGATCTAAAATAGTAATAAATGATACAAAATTTTAACAAAATTTTATAATGAAATGTTTTCAATTGTATATTGATATAGGATCTGGTCATTGACAATCATAACAATTATTAAGTTTCAATAGTGCAGTTGTGGGTTAGGAAATACATGCAACTTGAAAGTTAGCAATTGACACTGAAAATCTAATTTTAGCTTTAAGTTTCACATATTTAAATATCATTAAAACTCTTGTTCTTTGAATGCCTATTTTGGGTTGACTTTTACATGCACATACGTGTATGTGCCAGGTATGTCTTCATGTCCTGCTTGCTTGGGGGGGAAATGAATTAAAAAATGATGTGTTTTTCTACTGACTTTTCTGTGTCTTTCAGTTGCTGATATGTGTTTAAGATGAGTGGAATTGGTGAAAATTCCTCTGACCCAGCTCGGGCAGAGTTGCGAAAACGAAAGGAATGTCCTGATCAACTTGGACCGAGGTTAGTTTGGATATGAATATGTTTGTAGAATGGGAAGTTAAGTCTGCATTTTCATGTTACCAAAGCATTATTGCCTTGATATATAACAATTGCTGTATAGATCCAGATCATTTGCTGAAGTTTGGTTTTTCTCTCTGTTCACCTGTGCAAAGTATAAAGCTGAGTGAATATTTTTAAAGGAACAGCTCTTCAATACATTAAAACTTCAGTGTCTTGAAGAGTAATCTCTTCTAAAGCAAACAACAAATATATGTATGAGAGCTGCAGTCTATACAGTATTGTCCAGTTGAAAAGAGACAAAGCTATTCAGTTTAATTTTTTGTTTGCCTCCGAACCATTCCCTCACTGTTTGGAATGATGGGGCTTCATCTTACTGTCTTAGTGCACATTGAAAGCAATTCGGTTAATTTTTTTCCTCCCTACCTTGTAAGCAGATCAGAGATATTAGAGAAAAAGAGATTTCAAGAAATACAGTGGTACCTCAAGATACGAACTTAATTGGTGCCAGGGGGAGGTTCGTAAGATGAAAGGTTCGTAAGACGAAACATTGTTTCCCATAGGAAACAATGTAAAGTCAATTAATCCGTGCAACAACAAAAAAAAACCCCGCAAAAAAACCGCTGCCGCCCGGCTGTCACCTTTTAAAACAGCCGGGGGGGGGGGGCTTCCCAGCAGCCTCCCGACCTGGAAGTTTGGCAAAATTTTGGGGTTCGGGAGGCTGCTGGGAAGCCCCGCAGCCCGGCTGTCACCTTTTAAAACAGCCGGGCATGGCGGTGACGGCGGCGGTGCTGCTGCCCCGGTCGCCCGATTGTCTCCTGCCTCCCACGCCCTTCGCTTTGGAAATGGACCCCAGCGGGACTCGGGAGGAAAAGTGGGAAGGGGCGCCAGGGAGGAGACCCTTCTCCGTGGGGATGCTGGTCCAGTCATCCCTCCCCCCCG